>NC_092137.1:17278778-17616778 GCF_043159975.1 Macaca nemestrina | reverse complement strand
GGCCCCTCCACCTCCCATCTGGATCCCCTCCAGGTTCCTGCTGGTATTTCTGCCACTAGCCTGCCCTTCTTGCTTTGCCACTCCCTTGTCCAGACTGCTTCCAGAATGAACCACTTAGAAAATTCCATGAAGCCATCCTACCCATGCTACTTAAAACCCTTCACTGGTTTTTCATCACTTTCTGGAGTCGGATTCCCATGAGAGGGGCCTGGCTCACGTCTCCAGGGTTTCACCCGTTTATACAGTGGTACCCTCACTGTCTGATGGACACGTTAGGCATAAGCAAAATGAATTCTGTGTTTCCCAATATGCCTTCCAGTATATGACCTGTAATTTCTTACCTCCATGCTTTCCCCATTGCAGGAAAGCCTCCCTCTCAAATGTTTTCTATCCCCTGGCATTTTCTTACAGATGCTCTAGCACTCAGCTTATATAGAAAGCTTGAACTCCAAGCTAGGGCAAGTGCCCTTGCCCTATGCCCTCTCAAGACCCTGGGCATGACCACCACCCGTTATTGTAACCACTTAGAATGGCCTTGTAACATCCCTGGGGGCCTTTTAAGGGGGGATTGCTTTTTATTTTTTTGTAAGACTGAAACAAACAAATTCTTTGAATCCCTGGTGTCTAGTACCGTTCCTGATCATAGTATATGCCCAATAAATCTTTATTCAGTGAATGAATATGTTACCCTCATTCTTCAGGTGAGGAAATGCATAAAGGGGTAGGCAAATGATGGAGCACAAGGAGGGAGCCCTGGATGGGGAGTCAGGACCATGAGTTCTAATATTGTTTGTGACCTGGTTTCTCTACTTTCCTGCCTAGAAGCTACCTTTTCTAAAAAGGCAAATATGGGAAAATTGAACAAGTTGAGGTCCAGTGCTCAAACTTTCCCACCAAAATACCCTTAAGGGTAGAAAATACCTGGGACCTCAGAAAGCTCAGGGGCTACTGAGTCTGAAGTTTCGCATTTGAGTTAACAGTCATGTAAAACTTGTGTTACATGCCCTAAAATGTCTCCTTTTAAAAACTGAAATGTGTTTGCAAAACCCATCAGTTAGTTAACTTAAAAAAGTACCCCTCAATCTCCAAGAAAAATTAGCATGCTGAGGAGATGGACCAAGATTGCCTGCTCTCTACCCATGCCCAGGCCTCCACCATGTGGGTAACTTGGTTAAAGACAGATAAAAGAAGGAAGAATACTGATTCTGGATTCAGAGAAGACTAGATCCAATGTCAGTTGTGTTACTTATTAGCTGGATTACTTCAAGCAAGCTGCTTAACCTCTTTGGGCACTGGGGGTATTCTCTGTAAAACTGGGGAGATGGCAGCCCCTTGGGCCTTGTGAGGAGCCTGTGAAGCATTCTGGGAGAGCCTCTGCCATGGGGCACACAGTGGTTATTCGGTATTGGTTCTCTTCCTTCACCCCTGACTGCCAGATTCTCTTTGCAAGCTTCTCTTCCCACTCCTAACCCCACCACCAATTCCCTGGATCATGAGGGAATGATTACAAGCAGCAGTAGGTCTAAAGTGCTGGGAGAATTTTCCAGTGACATATGGAAAAAACATATGCCTGGAGCCATTCCCTCCTCTGCCTTCCTTACCTAAGCCCACTGGCCCAATTCACTTAACTCCTCATGTCTAATTTCTTCATGTGTAAATGTGGATAATTAAGGCATCCTTGTAGAGCTTTAGTGGGGATTAAATCAGTTAATATGTGTAAAAATCTAGCAGGGTGCTTATCACGTTAGGTGCTCCGTCTGTGGGAAATATTATTATTACTCTTACAATAATGGTTGTTGAGGGCCCACATTCACAGAACCTGGGCAGAGGAGGCAGAATGATGCTGTCCACTCAAAGATGTCTACATTTGAATACCTGAAGTCTGTGAATACGATACCTTACATGGCAAAAGGGACTTTGCAAATGTGATTAAGTTAATGACCTGCAAATGTGGAAATTACTTCTGGATTATCCAGATGAACCCAATGTAATCACAGGGTCCTTAAAAGAGTCAGAGAAGTGGACGTGACAGTGTAAGCAAAGCAGGCAGAGATTTGAAGATGCCATGCAGCAGAATGTAAAGATGGAGGAGGGGCCTCGAGCCTTGGAATGAGAACAGCCTCGAGGAGGTGAGAAAGGTAAGGGAATGGATTCTCTCCTCGAACCTCCAAAAGGAACCCAAGCCTAATGAAATCCATTTCAGACTTCTGGCCCCCAAAACTGTAAGATAATACATTTGTGTTGTTTTAAGCCATCGGTTTGTAGTAACTTGTTATAGCAACAGTAGAAAACTGATACACCAGGTGAGTACATCCTTGAGCACAGACACCAACAGTGACCACCCAACTCCTCCTCTGCTTACCAGACACCAGAACAAGAGCTGATCCTCTCACACTTCCCTTATCCCTCTCCCCATATTCTTTCTCCAGGTACTGGGGCTTTCTGGAGTGGGAAAGGTGCTGCCATGCTTGAACTGTGCCACTGGAAACCACACCTATTCTTCCCCAGAGAAAGGTAGAGGAAAAAGTGTAAGGTGGGGGTTGTGTGTGTGTGTGTGTGCATGCATGTGCATGTGCACGTATGCAGGTGAAGGCATCTCAAAATTGGAAAAGTACCACATGATGGGGGCAACAATTCAGCCCTGTTCAACTCCAGCATGCCCAGCTTGACAAGCTGAGGATGAACAGCAGTTGCCATGGAGACAGCATCCCTTACTTCCACTTGCTGCCTCCTTAGTGCTGCTGTTCACTGTGTGATGCAGTCACCACCCAGCCCTCGGCAGCACCACACCCTGGCAGGGTCCCACTTAACACAAGGCTTGGGGCACTTCTGCTGTTTCACCTCTTTCTAACTTAACTGAATGAACTCTAGAAGCCAGGAAATAGGTTTGGGAACAAGGATGAGAGGCCTCAAGGTACAATGGACAGAGTACTGGTCTCGAGACCTCTTTTTTTTTTCTTTTTTTTTTTGAGACAGAGTCTTGCTCTGTTGCCAAGGCTAAAGTGCAGTGGCATGATCGTGGCTCACTGCAACCTTCGCTTTCCAGGTTCAAGGGATTCTCCTGCCTCAGCCTCCCAAGTAGCTGGGACTACAGGCACATGCCACCATGCCTGGCTAATTTTTGTATGTTTTAGTAAAGACAGGGTTTTTCCAAATTGGCCAGGCTGATCTTGAACTCCTGACCTCAGGTGATCTGCCTGCCTTGGGCTCTCAACATGCTCGATTACAGGTATGAGCCACCTCGCTGGGAACCTCTCAAGCCCTCTTGCTGAAGGTCTTTCCCTCCCCTCAGGCCCAGGTTCCCCTTCTGTCTGATGGACAGGAAGTTGGCCGGAATGACCCCTAGGAGCCTCTCCCACAGCTATGAGATTAAGTTCATGGGGAGATCATAAACTTAGACAGGGTGGAGCTCAAAGGAACAGGGTGGAACTCAAAAATGGTCAGGTTGATGGCTGTTTCTCAGTGACAACCAGCTTTTTCACTGTACGGCCAACCCCCCAAGGGACAACTGGGTATCAAAGGAGGCCATTCTCTGTGTTACACTCCCCATATTTCTCAGAATAGTGTCATTCTGAAATTAGTAAAGGGAGAATGGATGACCAGCTCACCCCCTGAGGCCTATTCATCAGGACTCACTGCTGTTGAGCTTTGAGGGCCTTTCTTCCTTTACCATTCCTCTGGGGCTGTGTAGCTCTGAAGTTCTGCCAGTGGGCAGGAGGGACTCTGGGGTCCAAATGTCATAAAGTCGAAGGAAATCCTCAAACCATCCTTATTCACCAGTTAACTTTTCAAGAATACTCAGCCAGCCCCTGACTTCCAGGAAGTCGAGACATACACACAAGTAACTGCAATCCAGGGTGACACTGAGCTCAAGCTTGGCTGTTTAGGAAGCAAATTCCTAAACAGGAATTCCTGTTTAGGTAAGTACACCACCTACCACTGTGCCGCCCATCGGTGTTTGGAGAAGTGCGCTCTATTCTGCCTCTTCTTTGTAGGACTCGTCACAGTGCTACAGAGAAGTGTCGCTGGATCAGGGTTACATTATGCCATTTCATAACCCTTCATGATAAAGAAAGTCACCAATTGGAGCTCATCAATTAGATATGAGAACCCAACAGGAGCCACAAAGCTGGCTGTGGGGCCACCCAGAGTCAAGAAGTTACATGGAGCCTGCTGGGCTTCCCTCTTGTGATGATGTTCACAGTATGTGAGGGCCTTGTTCCTGTCACCACAGCCTCCCAAGGGAGAATGTCACAGGCCAAGGGAACAGCTTGAGTACAAGGCTGGGGGTGCAATGTTGCAGAATGCCTGGGGACTGTGAGCCACCCATGTGAGCTAGTACACAGACTACAGCAGTGAGGAAGGAAAGTTAGTGGGCCCTTTGGCAGACAGTCTTAAGTCACCTTTCTACTCCACCTTCCCAGTTTTTCCTTTCTGTAACAACTGTGCTTTTGTTCAAGTCCCAAGCCCTGCAGGGGAGGATCCATTCCCTTGCCTTTTCCAGGAAATAGATGATAATTGGACTAAAATGAATCGTGATGATCTTGTTCCTTGCTTTTCATTATTATTTCCTGTCCAAGTGGTATAGTTTAGGCCAAAGAGACAGATGAGTCAGTCTTCTGAAGGTGGGTGGGTAGAAGGCACTTTTTGGAAATCTTTTGATTTCCTGATTAAAAAGGACTGATGCAGCTGGAACCTTTTCCCTATCTCTGGCAGACTTGAATGGTAATGTGAAGTCTGGAACTGCAGCAATCATCTTGTATTCATGAGGGAGAGACCAAGAGAGTCTCAGAGATGTTCAGAAGTCATGAACCAATGCTAAACAAATGTCCAGCTCCAAACTTCTTTGTATGTGACAAAAATAAACTCCTGTCTGTTTAAACCGCTGTTAGTTGGATTCAGTTAATTGTAGCCAAATATCTGAGACAGGCCCAGTGCAAGGAAATGGAATTTTTACCTTTTCCAGAGGCAAAGGGAGTCAGAGGAGGTTTCTTTTGTCATTGTTTAGAATTTAGTTTTACATTAACAGTGATGGGAGCTGCCCTGATTTGATCATTCCACAACATATGCATATACAGCTCAAAACATCAAATTACACCTCATGAATACGATTACTATGTGTCAGCAAAAATTTTAAAAAGTGATACTCCATGCATGTTGTGAAAACTTTAAGTGATAAAAAAAGTAAATAAAATAAGGCACGAGGGGCCCCCTCACTCTCACCAATCTCAGTTCCTGGAAGTAAATGCTATGAAGAGAGGGGACAGGGAGCTATGTGTGTATATTTTACAAAAATCAGATTATTCTGCACATCTTTCTATTAATATATAGGGTTTTGCAATTGGCTTTTCTTATTTAATGACATGTCATGGATACAGTAGGTTTTTGAGGAAAGGTAGGATATCATGGGAGCTGTAGTTAAGAAAGATGAAGACATTTATTCAGTAGTCTAGAAACTGGCCCAAAGCTATATTACATAAAGCTTCTGCTCTCTCTGGAAAAAAGTGGGGGGAAACAGAAGTATTGGTAACTTCCTAAGTGTGGGCATATGCTAGGCATTTTAATTTAATTCCAACTCCTCTGTGAGATTATTCTCATCTTACAAATGAGGAAACAGAGGCTCACGGAAAATTGGAACCCAACTCTATCTGACCCAAATCTTCTGGTCTCTCTATTTCACCAATGAGTGGTTTTGCATTTTTCCACGGGGTAGCCACCATAACTGCCCATGCTTTCCTACTGCTAAATGCAAATATTTGAATTCCCTTAGGAAAGGCATAATGCAGAGTGATTGCTCAGAGAGTCTCTTCCTGGTGGGCCCTGCTAAGAAGACAAAATGCCCTGGATCTGACCCTGAGGGGATAAATGCCCTCCTTGGGTTGACCAAAGCTGACTGAGTGAGGCAGGGACAAACTGGAATGGGTTTGGAGGAAAACGGGGACAGGACAAGAAAACCAAAGGAAGTGCTGTATGGAGCCCAATGGGCTGGCTTCCCTGTGACTGCTGAGCAAAGGCAGAGGCGGCTCCAAAGTGCTTGGGAAAATGACAACTGGCAAAACCCATACTGAGGGGTAATGATGCTGTCAGAGGCACTGCCTGGTGCTAAGGGCTTGGAAGTTCTGCCAACAGGATTCATTGTGAATGTGTAATTTGCTGAACATTGTTAAGCCAATGTTTCCCCCAACTGGGGATGACAGGCAAGTGTGCCTTCAGTGCCCCCTCCTAAGAGCTGCCGGGTCTATGTTGCCACACAAGCAACAGTGGGGCCCCTGAGTCTTATGGTGCCCTCAGCTACACCTCAGAGGGCCTTGCCCACACTGAAGGACTTCCTGGTGTGATGCCCTCCCCACTAGCGCCCTTCTCCCGGAATTCTATGCCAGTTCAGGGCCCAGCTCAAATCTGACCTCTTTCAGAAAGCCTTTTCTGACCAGCCACCTCCCCATGCGTGTTTCCAGCCCTCAGCTCATTTCCTCGACCTTCCTGGACTTCCCTTTCAAAGGGAGCTGAGCACAATTTGCCTAATGCGGCAAACTGTCTGTCTCTCTCCTCTTGACTTGGGAGCTCTTCTGGAGCAACATCTGTCTGATTCCTTTCTAATTCTTGACCTCCCTACATGCAACCATTTAAATGGCAGAAGCTATTTACATTTCTATTGGATGAACAGATGAACAACTGTGTCATTTGCTTATGGACAACAGGATGAAAAGTGGAAAGATGGGTGAATGAGGTCTGGCCCAGTGGGTCTGTGCTGCTCAGGGAACAGCCAAGCATTCTCCTGCATATGGTTCCCACTCCAGGAAGAAATCTGGGCATGATGATGAGTGAAGAGTGCTCAGCACAAATAAAACATTGGACTGACTGTCCCAAGAAGAGTCCTTAGAGATTATTTAGCTCTGACATCTTTTGTGATGAGGAAACAGGCCCAGAGAAGGGAAACATCTGTTATGAGGATGCATCACCGGGGCCAGTGGTGGGGCTGGAACTGAGGTCCAGCCCAGGGCTCACTTGTGTTTGCTGTCCTGTGGCCATGATTTGAATTTGCACATGACGGTCTCAGGGGTGTAGGTACATGTATAATTCATCAAATGTTTTCCAGGGATTTCACTGTACTTTTTCCAAGTAACTTAAAAAATTGCTTTCAACAATTCCTGTTTCCTATCTTAACTAGTATTTTCCATGCACTTGCTAAATAATCCCTAGCTGAAGATTTGAGAAATCACTCCTGCCGATGATAGCTTCACACAGCCATATCCCTTCTTGTTCCACTGAAATTGGCCTTCCTGGCTATTGGTGGATGGTGATGAATTGTGGGGGAAGATGCTGCAGTATGAAGTCTGAGCTCCAAATAGAGAGAGAAGAGAGGGGAAGATGGGAACAGTGATGGGGTGGATTTGGGAGTGAGGACAAAGAAGGATAGGGATGGCCTAGGGAGTTAAGGGAATGAAGAGGAGATGGGGTGAGGAGGAGCTGAGGAGAGGAAAGTTGCCTCACTGCACTGTACTGCACTGGAAGCACCTTGACCCAAGGTTGCGTATCTTATTCATCTCTGTGTCCCTAGAACTGGGGACTGAGCTCTGGGCCTGACTCAGAGAAGGGCTTTGGAAACTCTTCCTTGAGTGAATAAATGTACTGTAGAATGGGCACATCCACCCTCTGGGAAATGAAGGAATTGCTGTCACTCAGAGCTGCCTGTCCCCTTCCAGCAACATGTTAAAGCCCAGTGGCAACTTCGGATGCATTTCAGAGTCATCTTGGAGCTTTTTCAAAGTATAGATGTTGGTCTCCTCTCCTTTACACTGAATCAGAAGAGGGAGGGATGGGCCCCATCAGGTGAATCAAAAATGCATACTCCTGTGGTTGGGGACCACTCTGTCACAGTCTTCCTCCTTCCCTGGTCTTTTCTGGAGATGACCTTGCATTGAATGCACGTTCATCTCTTTGTCATACCTGGGTTCATCCATTTAATAAGGTTTGATGGAACTGAATGTCTATGTGGATTTTCCCAACCGTAAGAACCATTACCCAGCGTGCCACAGTCAACCCCAACCTCAGCCTCCGATGGAGAACTGAAAGATGTGCATGGGGGCGGAAGAGGCCTTTACACTGTGGAGCACTTAGGGAGGGGGGCTCCCTGCTCAGCAGCTTTGCTGGTCAGTCCCCAAGACAAGTCACAGAAATCACATGGCTATCAGGTAGCCTCTGGGGCCACCTCTGCTTCCCTTCTTGGAGATGAGAGGTTTCAGCCTTCAAAAAGGACCATGCTGCAAAGAGATTCTTTTCCTGAAGGGGGTCAAAATCAAGGAAAGTCAGAACTTCAAAACACATCTATCCCTCTCCTCATTCTCACGGTATGCATAGGCACATGCATGTGTGTGAGCAAAAGCACACACACACACACAGTGCATGAAGAACATGGTTTGTTAAAGTCTTCTCCCTGACAAATGACAAAGTCTTGCCTTACATTGCCCACCTGTGTGTGTATCATATATTCTGATCTTAATTTGAGAATATAAAGAAAGTCCCCTGAACAGGCCCTAAAATCTCACCACTATTACTTTGGCTTTCCTGATAAACTATAAATCCCTTAGCAGGATTAAATATAATCAGTCACTGATATGTTAATATCAATAAATTGATGAGAGACATTTGGCAGAGCAGGTTTGGGTGAGGGCAGAACAAGGGTATAGCAGTGGGGCATGGGGTGGGGATTACAGAGCAGAGAGCAAGGCATGGAGCAGTGGAAGTGGGGGTGCTAGAGACTGAGCTGGCTCCTTTTGCACCTTGAGCCACCACTGTCCTCTTCAGAGAGTTCTGGAGTTGGCCCAGTCCGGGGAGTTTGGGAAAATCCTCCAAACCTCCTCTTAGTCCACTCATCAACCAAGTTTACGACCCCCTTCCTGGATGGAGCCTATCCCTACAGCAGTCATATGTGAGTGCACTACCCCACATTTAGTGATGTAGCATGATCATCCTTCACCTTATCTCTATTCAAGCTTTGTCTTTCAGCATAATCATTGCAACCCTCACCACAGAGCTGGGTGTAAGGCATTGCCATCTCCATCATTCAGATGAAGTAACTGAGGCTCAAATGGTTTATGTCATTTGTCTAAGGTCACACAGCAAGAGTCAGAGCTGGGAAATGTGAAGTTAGAACCTATGCACAGCTTAGCCGTTCACTAGTTGCGTGACCTTAGACATGTTACTTTCTCTCCTTGTGCCTTGATTGCCTCATCTGTAAAATGGGGACAATAATGGTACCTAGTGCAGAAGGTTGTTGTATGAACTAAATAGGTAACACAGAAAACATGTATAGCATAGTACCCAGGTACACAATGAAATGCTACATAAGCATTTACTGTAATTATTGTTCTTGTTTTTGTTCAATACTGTTTCCAAGGGATCCTATCTCCTTCTCTGTTTCTCTCATAGCATCTATTTAACACATAGTAGGGTCTCAATAAATATTAGCTCTCTTCTTTTTCCCTTTCCTTTATTTTTCTGAAAACTACCACCAGGATCAAAAAAATGTCACAACTGCTTGGTCTATCAAGCAAAGATTTTCATCTTCCTTGGGAAAAGGAGCCAACCCTGGCACTACTGGATCAAAGCAAGCAGAGTTCAGGGCCTTGAACTGTGGCCCTTGCTTGGCTAGAGTTCAGAGGAAGGTTCCCTGGAGATGGAGAGCCAAGCCCCTGTCATTTGGATGCTTCCAGTCCCACGTCACTGACACATTGCAATCCGCATCATGTTCTCTGTCCTCAACAGGGCTGTTCTGATAAAAGGCTGACTAATGGGCAGGAAGGGGGATGTCTTGCCAATGTGCTTGTTTCCATTAGATTATGGTTGTATTTTTAGAGTGGCTGAGAAATATCTAGGATCTTGCCTTGCAAGATGATTTTGCGGACTAGGACTGGGAAGAAAGAAATCTTAGCAAGAAAAAAAAAAAAAAGATTGCAAATGCTTCCTGCTGCTGGGAGTTCCTTCTTTTCATCACCACCTGGTTCACTATATTCAGATATGGCTTGAGTGTTATTTCTTCTGAGAGGCCTTCCTGCAGCCTCTCCCAGCAGCACCCATTTTTCACAGCCTCTTGGGCCACATTCGTCTCACTGTATTATTATTGCCAGTTCACTTGATGGACTTCTTCATTGATTGAGCTCTTTGAGGGCAGGAGCCATGGCCATTGATTCATTCCAGAATCCTAATTTGAGGCTTTTATAGAGTAGATGCTCAGTAATGTTCAACAAATACATGGATGGATGAAGTACAAAGACCAAACGGTCATTCTGTATCAGTAAATCTGACTGTGAGTGTGACTGCAGGCCCAAGCTCCTGTGTTTCAGCATCTCTCACGCTAGGTGTTTGTCCCTTACCCCATGTGGCACTGCCTGATGCCACTGCTGACCTGCTCATTATGTGATATTCAAGTAATGCAATTAAATAAATACCTCTGTTGCCAGACTGACACACAGCAAGAAACAAAAGTACTAGTTACAGTCAACCAGTCCAGTGGTACAGCCTGCAGGCCTCCACGTGGGGATAAAGACTGGGGAGTGGGTGCAGGAAAAGGGTAGAGATGATGGCAGTGGGGGTGTTGCATAAGCTATCAGTTTACGGCTAACAATTTCTCTTGTTTTTAAAATGAACCCCATCACCTACAGCATATGAAGTGATCAATTGGTGGGACCTTTATGGTAACAGTATAATTCTCTCCATTTGGATGAAGTTTCTCTCAGTCCTCAGCGCCTCAAAGCAAAGCCCTGGGGAAGCTGTCAGGTCCAGCCCAGGCAGCAGAACAGGGTATTTAAGCACCAACCACTCTTGATAAAGCAGAAGCATACAGAGTGAGTCCGTTCCTGCTTGTCAGGGCCTCAAATCCCATCTGCAGGGAAGGAAGCTCACATAGCTGCACATCTCGCACTTGACCTTCAGAAGAGAGGCTGATGACTCAAAGAAGCCCTCCAAAAATGTACCCACTGGGCAGAGACTGCTAGCTACCCCCATTATCCAGTCTTCTGTTCTTCCACAGTAACTGACTTTTAACTGAACATGTGGCCACCCAAAATGAAGGCTACTTTTCCAGTGTCCTCTGCGGCTAGCTGCTGCCATGAGATTAGGTCTTGGGCTTAGGCTGAAGTGATGTACACTGTTTCTGAGTCTTGACCCTAAGGAGAAGGACATGCTCCCCTACTCCTCTATGTTCTCCTTCCTACCAGCTTATGTGACACTGTGGTGAGCCAGGTAAGGTCATGAATCACAGCAACACCCTAGGAAGGAGCACAAAAAGAGAAAGAGACCGAGGCCTTGAGGACTCGCAGAGCACAGCTACCAAACTGGCTTGGACTTTCCTCATGAGAAAATTAATCTTCAGTCATGTTGACACCATGTGAGTCTCTGTCACACTCAGTTGAACTTTGATCCTAACTGAGGCACTCATATCAATGAACTGAATATATATATGTGTATGTGTGTATGTATATATGTAGAAAATCAGACACACATGCACACACACACAGTCAGCAGGTTCTTCATATCTCCTCGACTGCAAGTTATGAATTCAATAGAATTTTAGTCCTTCAAGGGAGTCATTCATCCCTTTGAATGATAAACACATATTAACATAAATTGCTAACACAAAATAGTGGGACATCTACAACAGCTTGGAAATCATAAAACTAAATGGCGAGATTGATTCTTGGGAAAATGGTCATTTTTGCCTGATATGTATTATTATTATTCTCTGTCAACCAGAATCCCCATTTCCCCAGCACCTTCATCACCAGTCTTGTCACGAAGACTTTTGTATCAAGATACGTGCTCCAGGTGTCTAATGCTACCCACTTCCAAATGTCACCACCATTCCCTTATCCTAAAAGCTGAACAGACAACAGCCACAACTCTGTTCACCCCCAGGATATCCCTTGCCTCTTCCCAGTTGGTCTGGTCTTATGTAATCTTTCCCAAAGCCAGCTAGAGCCTCATCCAGTGGGTTACCCTGGCAACCCAGCTGTGTCATCTTGAAAGATGTCTCCGGGCACCAGCTTTGGACTCTGCAAGAGATTTGACTGGGGCTGAACTGTGAAGCCACGACATATTAGCTTTAACACGATGTCATCATTTATCATGCTCCTGGTAGACATGTCACATTTTTTAAAAGAACATGGATAAAAATAAGTACTACCTTGACTATGTAGTGAGATTTACTTAGAAAGCAGACACAGCTATCTATTTTCAGAGACCAGCTTTGTCTTTTATGGTCTTCCTTGCATTTCTTCTAAAAGAAAATCATTTCAGTGTTCACATTTTTCTCTGAATATCTCGTTACAAACTCCAACATAAGCAACCTAATTTCAAGTCATCAGATAGCCTTTTACATTCTGAGCATGTCAAGTTTTACAGTTTATCTTTTCATTTCCTCTTTGGAAAAGTAGTATTTAAGGAACTTCATTGATGACTCTCTTTTGCTGGTAAGAACCTCCTGTATTCATAAGAAAATTAGCTAGCTACTTGACTCTCAGAGTGGGGGAGGTTATGTTATTCTGTTATGTTTTGTTGCATATTACTTATTTAAACATTCTGTATTGAAAAGGTTCATTGAAAATCTCTGTAGCTCATTATTCTGGATAACACACTTTAAATGTTTCATTTCTTTCACTTATTCTTTCAATTGAGTTTCAGTTAAGCTATGAAACAGAGTCCTTTATTCATTTACTAATTTATTATATCTTCAAACTAACTTTTGTTATTGAGTGCTGGGGATACAGGGATGACTAAGACACAGTCCCTGACCTTGTGGGTAGCTGGACAAAAAAATAGCCACAATGTCAAGGGAACTGTGCTATAGGGACAGGCATGTCTAGCAGAGATTGAGTGACAGCTGCACGTGATTTCTAGAATCTTGCTGTTGGAAGGGAACTTAAGAAGTCACATGGTTCAACTCCCTCTCTTTACAAAGGAAGACATTGAGGTCACACCTGCCTCTCCTACTTACCGACCACTCTTCTCACTCACATTGAACTTCATTCCGTCCCTTGTACAGGGTGTTCACTCCCATCTCTGCCTTTGTACCACATTTTATCCATTTTTATATCTCCAGATCAAAGTAGGAGGTGGAGACAAAAAAGATGTTTCATGTCACCTCACAAATACTCTTTGAAGGTGGTAGAGCAGGGATTACTAACCCTCTTTAATAAACTGAGATTCTATAACCCAGACAGGTTTGTAACTGGCAAATATCAACTTGCTAGCAGCAGTCCTCACCAAGCTCAGCCCCATTCTCCTTCATATTAAGTAGGATGCTTTCTCTTGCAAGGAACGTAAGACCCCACTAAGAGGGGCCTTGACACAAAGGGTTAATTATCCCATACAGCATGTGGCCAGGTCCTGTTTCAGGACTAACTCTGTAGCTCAGGGATGTTTCCTGAATGTCTGCCACGTTCATCTTGGAAGCCTTATATCCCCTCACCATTGGAAGTTAGCTGTAGCAACTCCAGGCATCACACACAGACACCACAAAATCCAGCAGTCTTGTCTGGATGAAAGAAAAACCTTTTCCAGAATCCTTCCCAATCTCAGGAGACCTTTTCTCACATCCCTTTTGACAAGGATTGAGTAACTTACCTATGTCTTTCATACAAGGTAGACCAGGAAAGCATGTAACTGGATTTTTAGCCTCTATTTTGAGAGGTAGGCCACTGCTAGAGAGGAGGGATAGTGACCATCCGGTAGGTAACCAACAGTGTCTGGTGTCTCATTTAATCAAGCTCCCTCTCTTTGGCTCTTCAGTGCCAGGCATGAGGACCTATGATCTCAGTTTGTGGTCATGAAGTCTGCTTGAGAGGGAAGTTGTAATTCCTCATGGTGGGCTTCTCCACCCTCACAGTCATAGCCCACCCTGGTTTTCTTCTGACCCAACTCCAGTGCTGTCAACAAGGAGCCTAAGTTAGAAGTGTAGGCACGGCCGGGCGTGGTGGCTCACGCCTGTAATCCCAGCACTTTGGGAGGCCGAGGTGGGCGGATCACAAGGTCAGGAGATCGAGACCATGGTGAAACCCCGTCTCTACTAAAAATAGAAAAAATTAGCCGGGCGCAGGGGCGGGCGCCTGTAGTCCCAGCTACTCGGGAGGCTGAGGCAGGAGAATGGCGTGAACCCGGGAGGCGGAGCTTGCAGTGAGCTGAGATCCGGCCAATGCACTCCAGCCTGGGCGGCAGAGAGAGACTCCGTCTCAAAAAAAAAAAAAAAAAAAAAAAAAAAAAAGTGTAGGCACTGCCAGACCCTCAGCCCCCTGGTCCTCACCACTGCTCTGGGAAGCAGGTGAAGCAGGTCATCATCCCGTTTGTCTGATGAGAAAACTCGGACTTGAAGGGTGAAGGACTTGTCTACAGTCGAACAGCCGAACAGTGCAGAGCCAGGACTCGGACTCATTTCTGTCTGACTCCAGCCCCCGACTCTTCCCTTCTCTGCACTTTATCCTAGAAGCCACTTGGAACCCTATCAGACGTTTATGTCAATGTTTTAAATCTGAAGACTATAGGAAAGGAAAGCACACAAACCACTCTTATTAGTGGGGATGAGGATCACCTGAGATTTCCATCAAGGCTCTCTCTACCAGGTAAAGAGCGTTGGCAATGGAGTCTAAATGCTGGGTTTCAATGCTGTGTGACCTTGGGATAGTTACTTAACTACTTTGTGCCTTAGTTTCCTCTTTTATAAAATGGAGCAAATAATAGCACCAACCTCAAATACCCTTATGAGGATGAAATGAGTTAATGTATGCAGAGTGCTTGGAACAATGCCTGACACACACTGAGCATTCAATGAATGTTGGCTGGTACTCTCTGTCTATTATTCATCTATGCATCTAGTCATGCTTCGATTTGTTTTAGAAAGGACCCAAAGTATCTGGTTTTCTATGGTGTTTTATGTGGTAAAGCCAACCAGCCTCCCCGCCTGCATTCCCAGGGTGCGATACAACCTGCCTGGAGCCAACAGTAAATTTGATGGCTGCAAGGGGATAACAGACACCTTTCCTGCCACCTCCACTCCGGTATCTCCAAATGTCAGGATGCTTGGTGTCAAATGTGATCCTGTCACTCTGGGTCAGCCCTCAGAGGGGGCTCTGCACATGCCCCTAAAACTCTGCCTGGGGGTTTTGTTGAGGGAAAATTGTATTCTCAGAGAGCCTTTCTCTTGCATCAGCGTAACACCTTCAAGGCTGTTACCAGCTGCTGCAGAGGGGCTCAAGGAGCAGGAGGTTTCCTTCTCTGCTGGCTTACCCTCCCAAGTCGCTGGGAGGATTCCCTGGTGCCTGCACCAGGGATAGCCTTTTCTCTTCCTCTTTAAAGTTTTTTTCACACAGAAGCAGTGGTGACTGGGTCAGCCTGGTAGGGGTTCTGGGGAAGGCTGGGAAGGCTGGTTCCCATGGAGGCCAAGACAGTTTCCCTACCACCAAGGTGGGTAGTCCCCTGGAGCAGATCCTAACTTGATGCTGTGCAGAGAAGGATCTTTGCTGTACAATCAGACAGCAGCGCCAGCTTCCTCATCCTCATATTCTGTCCCCAGTCATAATTAGAGTGACCTTTACCACTTATTGAGCAGTTGAATGACAGACACTTGCAAAGTAGATATGAAGAGCCATTGGGCAGCTGCAGAATCTAAAATGAGGGAAGTGAAGGCCATTGCTCTAAAACTCACAGCTCCCAAGGGGCAGAACCTGGATTCAAACCCCGTAAGAACCCTGTGTCTTACTCCAGGGCTGCTCTCTCCACAGAGCAGCTGCCTTTTCAGCTATTACTTAACATGTATTCTAAGCTGTTGTCTCCACCTCAGATAGAGAGAACGAAGCCCAAAACGACAGTACGTATAGCTTCATCGCACATCTTTGTGCCATTTAGTAATAAAAAATATACACAGGAAAAAAAAAAAAAAAAACACATCCAAATGAACAAACATAGGACATCAACCATCTGATACTGGTCCCTAAAAACATTGTGAGCCACACTGATAAAACAACCCATTTGTCTTTGCTTTCAGACCAAAATGTTTTGAGTGTGCTTCTTTATTTCAGATTGAAGGTATTTCACCTACAATATTGGGGATCTGACCACAAGGGCCACCTGTAGCAGCCAGGCCCAGCTGGTCCTCATGGGAGCACCGTGTTACTGTTTTTACCCGGAAAGTTGGTCAATCCACTTCTCTCTCAGCAAGTCATCACCAGCTTCTCTCTGTGGAAAGTGGCAGAAACAAAGGCCGAGGAAGGGCCTCTTCCCTAAGCAAGTGGAGGGCTCCGGGCAGGCAGCTCTAGCTGGGAACGGTACCAGGATGACACCGCAAGAATAGGCTGGTGAGCTGGGGTCGGCCTCTGCCCATAGGGGCTGCTAAGCAGACAGACCACATGAGGGGAAATCCCAACATGCCCCTGAGCAAGGAGGGGCCTGGCATTCCGAGATCAAGGCCCTGCCCACCGCCTGCTCCTCTGCTCCCCTACTCATCACCTGCTCAGTGCAAGGAGTGTTTTTACCCTCCCTGTCTGTCTAAGTCATTTCTGGACATCAGCCTCAGCTCCTGCACCACACCCTCTGCCCTGCTGGACGCCCCCAGTCTGCTCTCTCCCTTCCTGTTCTTTGAGCTCCCAAGGCCCCAGCTCACCTACACCCACACTTAGCTCCTGGGCTGTTGCTGAACTTGCCAGTTTTGAAGGCTTTATCTTCCCAGATGGCCTGGGATGTCCACGGATGTCCTACCTGCTGACCCCCCTGGTGTTGAGTCTAGTACTGTACACACAAGGTACAGATGATAAATTCTTCATGAGTAACTTGAGTCATCTTGAGCTCTAAGTCATTCTCCTGAAGGCACAGTGCAAGCTCCTGCATCTTCATCCCTTGAGTCACTGGGACATTGATGAGGAAAAATGAAAATTAATTTTTCCTTCTTGGTATTGTCCATCATGTTGTTTTAAGAATACAACCCCAGACCACCAGTTTTCATGGTCCTCTAACACGTTCAGCAAGGTTTGTGGATTAGTTGTCTATGCAGGAAACCATGTGATCACCTTGTATACCATATTCAGGACCTTAGGACTTCTGTGGCATTTGATGCCCTCTGTGACCTGGCTCTACCCATATCTTCATCTCACTTTCCCCCGATACTTCTTTGGTTACTTGACATTTCAGCCAACAGAACTCCGTGCTGTTTCCCACACCATCCCCTTGTCTTCCTGCCTGCTACAGTCGGAGTGTTTGTGTCCCCTGCAACATTCATATGTTGAAACCTAATCCCCAAGGTAATGTTCTTAGGAGATAGGGTCTTTGGGAGGGGACTAGGTGCAACCCTCCTGAATGGAATTAGTGCCCTTACAAAAGAGGCCTTGGAGAGCTCACTGGCCTCTTTCACCATGTGAGGACACAGCAATAAAGAGTCATTTATGAACCAGAGAGGGGACCCTCAGCAGACACTGAATCTTCCCTGGTCTTGGACTTGCCAGCATCAATAACTGTGAGAAGTGTATTTCTGTTGTTTATCACTACTTGGTTTATGGTGTTTTGTTACAGCAGCTCAAATGAGCTGAGACGCTGCCCTTGTGCCCTTTCTTAGTTTGTCTCTTTGTTAGGAATGACATCCTTGCAGCTACAAATCTACCTAAATTTCAAGGTGTCTTGAAATCTTCAGTGAAGTTACTTATACAGAAATTTCTTAGGCTAGAAAATCTTCACCTATGTTGGGGCAAATGTTACTTTGTATCTCTTCTAGCTATTTACACAGATTAAGAGTTTCTCGTAGGCTGTGAGGCCCTTAGAGGAGGGTAAGAGTCTGACTCAAATTCCACACACTCCATAGCTCTTGGCTACGGACTTGTTTTAGACACCATTCTACAGTTGTTTGTTGAAGGTGGAAGACGACTAATAGCTTCTCTGTATTACTACAAAGTGATTCCTCCCTTTGACATTTTATTTCTATTTTATTTTATTTTATTTTATTTTATTTTATTTTATTTTATTTTTTTGAGATGGAGTCTTACTCTGCCGTCCAGGTTGGGGTGCAATGGCGTGATCTTGGCTCACTGCAACTGCTGCCTCCCAGGTTTAAGCAATTCTCCTGCCTCAGCCTTCCCAGTAGCTGGGATTACAGGCATGTACCACCATACCTGGCTAATTTTGGTATCTTTATTAGAGACAGAGCTTTGCCATGTTGGCCAGGCTGGTCTCAGACTCCTGGCCTTAGGTGATCCACCTGCCTCGGCATCCCAAAGTGCTAGGATTACAGGCGTGAGCCACCATGCCCGGCTGCTTTGACATTGTAGACAGGGAAAGTTGGTTGTAAAATAGGCTAAAATTTGTCTATCACTCTCCCAGTTATAATAGGACTGGATTTCACCTGTGTGGGGAGAAGCTGACCTGGAGTTCAGGGCAGGGTCAGATTCACAGCAATATCACAGTAGTCACGAGGATGGAGCCACAAGCTTCATAACAACCCTCAGAGAGAAACAGTCAATGGCCCAGGAATCCTTCCAAGTGGACACCAAAGATGGAAGAATCAGTAAGACAGAGAGCTTTCTTCCAGCAGTTGCTCCATGGGCCATTGGAGGGCAGGGGTAACTGAGTCCCACCTAGGTGAGTCAGTCATTCACAGACCCAATGTGGATCAGTGATAGCCAGATTCAAATCCAGATCACCGTTTCAAAAGGTTAGAAAAGTCCAGTAACATAAAACAGCTTTTCACTGAGAAATCCAGACATGATTTTGCATGTTCAAGTCCAATTCTGTAACAGAAATGGGCTGTTTCTTCCTCTTTTTTTTTTTCTTTTATTTTTTTACACGGGGTCTTGCTTTGTCATTCAGGCTGGAGTTCAGTGGCGCAATCTCAGTTCACTGCAACCTCCATCTCCCGGGTTCAAGCGATTCTTGTGCCCTCAGTCTCCCAAGTAGCTGGGATTAAAGGTGCATACCACCATACCCATCTAATTTTGGTATTTTCAGTAGAGACGGGGTTTCTCCATGTTGGCCAGGCTGGTCTCGCACTCCAGACCTCATGTGATCCGCCCACCTCGACCTCCCAAAGTGCTGGGATTACAGGCGTGAGCCACCGTGCCCAGCCTATTTATTTATTTTTTTGAGATGGAGTCTCACTCTGTCATCCAGGCTGGAGTGCAATGGCATGATCTTGGCTCACTGCAACTGCCGCCTCCCAGGTTCAAGCAATTCTCCTGCTTCAGCCTCTCCAGTAGCTGGGATTACAGGCATGCGCCATCATACCTGTCTAATTTTTGTATTTTCAGTAGAGACAGAGTTTCACCATGTTGGCCAGGCTGGTCTCAAATTCCTGACTTCAGGTGATCCACCCACCTCGGCCTCCCAAAGTGCTGGGATTACAGGCGTGAGACACCACTCCTGACTGCTTTGACATTTCTTCTATTGCAATTAGAAATGGAGTGTCCTTGAAAAATCTGCTGCAGAGAATAACTAATGGGACAGCAAGTCCTTCTAGCTTTAAACCCTTATTCAAGGGCTTCAGTGTTATTTGTAAAATGGGGGAGGGAGTGGACTGAGAGACTTCTAAAGGGCTCTTTCCAACCTTATTCTGAGGGCAGAGAGGTTGAGGTGTCATCTAAGAGCATTTCTTCAGGATGCCACAGTCACAATAACCACTGATATCTCTCTAAATGACACCTGCCCTACCATGGGAAAGCAAAATCCCAAGGTGTGGAAGCCATTCAAAATAATTTCACACCCTTGGAGACAGGGGAAGGTTATCATTTTGACCCCGTGGGGTAATTGCTGTCTCTAATGCTGGTAGCTAGCTATTCCCTGAGACAATATCACCATAATAAAATACTGTTGGAGCCTCACATGGGACCTTGTTTTCCCAGAACTCTAGATGATTACTGTCTTTTCCTTGAGATTTCAGACCCCAGCTCTTGTCTTCCACATTAATTCAAGTTGAATGCAGCCCCAATCATATTGGCAAACATTCCAAGTGGAAATAAATGCTAAAAATTGCAACATCCTCACCAGCCCTGTCTGGATGACATTATGTATTTCATGTAATGTCTATTCCTTAAGGAATTAAAACCCTTCTATATATAGCTCTGCCCAACAAATTTTTAATAAAGTCTGCTCGTAAATACGTCTTAGTAACAAACAGAATCTGAATCTCTAAAAACTGGTCATCCCCAAATCTTTTTTGAAATGTTTTATTTTCAAAATTATTTGAATCAGACATTGAGAAGAGACAGTATTCATCTCTGTCACATTTTCTTTTGATAAAATATCTGATGAGAGAGAAAATTCTTGATGCCACAGCCCAATAAACTGGACTATTTGGCATCTGGAAGTCCTCCCATGCCCAGGTACCTAAGACCAAGTCACTGATAAGCCTTACCTGTGCAAGACGATTCGATGCTTATGAAGCACTTTTGCTCTCACCACCCTCCTATCTCAACAAGAGCCCATGAAATAAGCAAGGCCCAGAGTGTTATTCTCATTTGACAGGTGAAAAAACTGAGGGACAGAGTGGTCTGTGAATTTATTTAACAAACCTTAAGCATAAAGGACTTTCCCAAATTCACATGACTAGTATATGGCAGAACCAGGTGCACATCCAGCCTTCTAATTAAAATCACACTGCATTTACCTGTATTCAGGTTGCAGGACAGAATGTCCTTGCTAAAAGTTGGGACGGATGCACACCAAAGTCTTGGGAACACAGAGGGAAGAGACTCTTCTGGCTTTGGGAATTCGAGAGGTCAAGAAATGATTTCCCAGAGAGAAGCTTTTGAACTGATCCTGGAAAGATGGCTAGGATGGAGCAACATGATGTGTATTCTGCTCCACAGCAAGGTAAACTGGAGAACCTCCCAGATGCCTGCTCCTGAATGTGACCCAGAGGATGCAGGAAGCATAAAAATGTGGCAAGAAGGTTGGGCTGAGTGACCCAGGTGTTTGTCTCCATTCACCACTTTGTAACCTCAGCCACGTCTCCTGACTTCCCAACCTCTATGGCTTAAAGTGAGGGAAATGCTGTCTCTAAGGTTGATTTCATAGGCCTTGGTGAAATCAAGTAAGCCACTGGTCAGACTGACAGGGATTAGAATAATCGGAAAGGAAGGGAATGAAGAAGACAAGGGAGAGAGAAGAGAGAAAAGAGGGAGTGAGAAACAAGGGAGAGATCTATGGCAGAAGCCCCAGAAATGTACAAGCTTTTTCTTCCATAGATTGTTTTCAGGTTGTTGATCTCAGCAAGGCTACCAAGAGGTTTTTGATTATTTTTGATTTTTGCATTTTTATTTCAACCTAACATACCTGATCCAGTGGGCCTCCTGCCAACAGAATAGGCACAGGGGCTCTAAAACACAATAATCATTTTTAAATTCAAATTTTTATTGTCCTAGTCAATGAGAATTTTTTAGTTTCTAGACAGACTGATGGGTCCTCATGTCCAAATTTACCTTCTTTTGTGGATCAGCTTGAATGTCACCTTCCTAACCAGCCCTCTCTGACCCTCCAGGCCCTTTCTTGTCTTTCCTGGTCCTGATCACAGTCAACCCAGTGTGATGGCTGTTCATATATGTATTTTTTTTTTTTTTTTTACCCTATCTTGACTATAGGTTTCTGGATGGCACCAGACCATAGCCACCTAGGCAGGGATATGTGGTGTTTTCTGTTGCAGACCCAGGGCCTACATAGCCCCTGGCACGTAGGAGTGCCCAGGAGGAGTGGAAAGCAGGGGCTGCATTTTATCCCACTGGAGACTCCCTCTTTGCATTAGCATGGAGCTCTAGAGAAAATAAAGCTTGATTGGTGATTGGTGGGCCATAAATGAATCAGACAAACATCATCTACATACTAAAATCCAATTTAACAGAATTTAACAGAACAAAGCCTGGAAGCTTTTGTTTGTATTCTCATGCCAGTGAAGTTTGTTTGAAAGTATAACTTAGAAGGGGATTCATCTTAGTGCCAATTAAGACTCAATAACTGCTGTTATGGCACCTAGAATGTTAGGTCCGCCAATGGTTAGAAACACTTTTAGTGACTCTTATCCTTTCTTGGGACTACAGAATCTTCAATGAATCTGATTAAAGCTACCTCAAGAGAGTTTATATACAAAATTTTACATGCAACTTCAGTGTGGGCACAACTCCTGAAGCCTATTTAAACATACTTCCAGTTTAAGACCTAGATTAGTGTTTTTCAAAATGTCACTTATATATTTTGTCCTTTAGAACCACCTGAAAGGTCTTACTAAGAATCCAGATATTGGGTCTGTAATTCCAGTGAACTAGCAACTCTGAGGAGGGGGCCTAGCAGTCTGCCAATTGAGCAGTCAACCCAAGTGATTCTGAGACACGTTAAAGTTTGAAAGCCACCTACATAGACTGATACTTTCATTTGCACAGATGCTGAACTTAGAACCAGAAAAACAAAGGCACTTGTTCAAATCCCACTGCAAACAGTGCAGACCTTGATAATATACTTTATTTCATATTCTGTAAGACAGAGGTTATGTACCTAAAATCCTATAATTATTATATGTTTGTATACAACTTTCAGGAAGAATGCCTTTTATTCCACATAGTAGTTTTTTTTTTTTTTTTTTTTTTTTTTTTTTTTTTTTTGAGACGGAGTCTCACGCTGTTGCCCAGGCTGGAGTGCAGTGGCGCGATCTCGGCTCACTGCAAGCTCCGCCTCCCGGGTTCCCGCCATTCTCCTGCCTCAGCCTCCTGAGTAGCTGGGACTACAGGCGCCTGCCACCGCGCCCGGCTAATTTTTTGTATTTTTAGTAGAGACGGGCTTTCACTGTGGTCTCGATCTCCTGACCTTGTGATCCGCCCGCCTCGGCCTCCCAAAGTGCTGGGATTACAGGCCTGAGCCACCGCGCCCGGCCCACATAGTAGTTTTTAAGCCCAAGGGCACAATTTAAAAGTAGAGTTTTAAAACCATACAGAGAATTATGGAATATTTTCATAATATCTTATTAACTAGAAAAATATTTCTTATTCTATTAAAAGATTTTTACCATCAAATATTTAGGTACTAGTCCTATAATAGTATTTAGTCTTATTTTGTTGTAATACATATTCCTGGGTAGCTGTATCAACAAAATTTTGGTGAGTAAACTTGTATTTTCAATGCCTAAGGCCTGGAAAATTTCTTATTGAAGGGAATTCCACCAGTATATTTTGTTGTAAAAACATAGATGGTTTGGTGAAGTGAAAAGCATTACTCAAAAATAAGATACACCAATTCCTCCAGGCTCTCAGCTTGCTCAGAGCAATTGAGGGCAATGCCCAATAAACTGTCTGTCCCACAGAAAGCACAGAGAAAATGGGTCTCAAGTGAATGAATGAACCAATGGACAAGCCTGCTCTTAGCTAGAAAAGCTGGAAGTGTGTTTTCTAATGACCAAATTACAGAAACTCCTCAGGAAATGACCACCTAGAGGGACAGAGAATGACTTGGTAGGAACTCTTTTGTTATATGCAAATGTATTTTATTAAAATTCAAACTGTTAAATCAGTGATGATCAAATTGGACTCTAGGGCTCTCTCACCTGTCTCAGGTGCACCTGTCAGTGGCCTAAGACTTTTCTAAGAAGAAAACTTGCAGCAATGACACAAGCTGAGGCTCAGGAGAGGTGGGCCAGAGCCCAACAGAACAACCCTTGGGTGCTCAGTGGCCTCTGAGGACCTCTCCCCTCATCTGCAAAATAATAAGCCATCGAATTGAGGAAGAAAGTCTCCTATCTGGAGGAGGGGCATGAGGATCAGGACACAGGGAGATTGGTAGGAAATGGGTAAAGAAGGCCTTAAGTGCCATCTTCATCCTATCTGGCAGCAGGGGGCTGGGGAAGGGTTTGTGCTTAAGGGACACAGAGTTCAGTGTCTAAGAATCCCCCAAACCCACCAGAATACACGGTAGACATCACAATCTGACTACGGCACATTTTCCTATTGAAATTTCATAGAGCCTCTCACCCTCTTCCGTGCACCATTTGGTGCTGCCATCGTACGTGGCCTGTGAAATGAAACCTATTTTCATCCTGGCTCTCTAAGTGTAAATGAGAGGATCGTCAATCAGGACAGCAAACACAACTTTTGATAGGCCATAAATAGTTTTCATTTCCCTTCTTTCCTTTGGGACTCCGCTGTATGAGGTGATAAAACAGACCTTATTATTTCCACCTTATAGACAGCAAAACAAATTCAAACCAGCAGAGATTTGGTAAATGTAACACAGCTAGGAATGACTCTCACATCTGTCAGATTCCAAATCCCATTTTTTTTAAACAACTCTGTGACTGCCTTTTCAACTGAACCTAAACCAAACCCAAATGTTTCCTGATGAAAATAATCTTGAAAGTCAAACTCCAAATATAAATTAAAATCCACTTAGGGCTCTTTGCAGGATTCCTCTAGGTTTGTTTCTTGATATCTTTAGTTTTGATGTCATAGTGGCTAAACAAAATAGCAAAGGCACCAGTTCTCCAAGGAAGAGGACCCTGGGATGGAGACACTTCTTCCCTACACACTTGCTTGCTCTTCCCCTGGGTTGATTTTCTCATTAAACTGCGGCCAATTCTGTGAAAATACAGTTAAAATTGCAAACTGCTAATCTTAATTTGTGATGAATTGGCAATCAAAATGATTGTTGAAAATAGGAAATTCCCATGGGAGGTGATCAGGTACTTGGTTCTTGGTGACCAAATGCAAATGCTTTCTTCCCAACCTACCAGCAGCAGTGCTGTGGTGGGGATGATGAAACATCTGCTATAACTTCTGTGGCCAGAGACAGAGAAATCCCTATGTGTGCAGGGAGTTCCAGACATCCGGGGCAGAAGGCATCTTTCTATCAGATGTAGAGGGTGCAGAGAACGCATGTGACAACAGAGAAGGAATAAGAATTATATTCATTTGCTCAGGCTGCTATAACAAAGCACCACAGACTCGGGGGGAGCTTAAATCAAGATATTTATTCTCTCACAATTCTGGGAACTGGAAGTCCAAGAGAATGTGTTGACAACCCAAGTGCCCATCAAAGGGAAAGTGGAAAATAAACAGTGGTATATTTGAACAATATAACATTATACAGCGGTCAAAATAGTTGAACTGTAGCAACACTAAGACATTAAAAAAGCAAGTCTCAAAAGATTCTAAAGTAAATACAAATTTTAAAAAATACACTTCATAGGATTACCAACAAATGCAGCTTCTCTCTCTGGCTGGCAGATGATGGCCATCTTCTCCCTATGTCTTTCCGTGGCCTTCCCTGTGTATGTCTCTGTGTCCAAACTTCCTCTTCTAATGACACGTCACACTGGATTAGGGCCCACTCTCATGACCTCATTTAACTTTATTATCACTGTAAAGGATCTGTCTGCAAATACAGTCCCATTCTGAGGTATTGGGGGTTAAGACTTCAACATATGAATTTGGGGGAATATAATTCAGCTGATAACAGGCAGCAAGCTTGAAAAAGGAAAGAGCTTTCTGCTAGGGGACATTTTGGTTTCTAAAAGGCTAATAGAAAAGTTTTCCTCTCATCACTGCATTAATTAACTTCTTGTTTTAATATTCCATTTTGAAATCAACCTCTCTGCTTTCTACTCTTGCCCTACCACCAAACATTTCTGTCATTACAGCTTACATTGTGGTGAATCACATCTTTCCAACTTGCCTGTGAAATTCAGGAGGGCAGGGAGGACTGTCCCATAGTCACTTTTATATGCCTCCATCACCAGGCTGCCTGAGAAGGAGGTGCACAGCCAGCACTTATTACATTCAGGCAAGAAATGCTTACCCATACTTGCTCTGTGGCAGGCTCTGTGCTAGCCGCTGGGTCTTACATTGATTGAAATGAGGTGACTGTGTCTGCATGACTAAAGAGTGAAGCCTGCATCTAGCTGGGAGGGACCATGTTCAGATCTATGTTTTACAAATCTCACTCCAGCAGCTGTATGGTGGATGGGCTGGAGGGGGTTAATGAGGAGCTGCCCTGGGAGTTTGGCGGAGAGGCAGAGCTGTGTGCTGCAGTGGGAGTCAGCATTCCTGTCTTTGAAGTCTGTTCCACATTCAGTTTGTGATGCTGGGCAAATTGCCTCATTTTTCTAAACCTCAGTTTTAAATGCTTTTAAACATATATCTGCTGAAGGAGTTCCTTCACATTTGGGATGCAAGGGCTTCTAAAGTTGGGAGACTGTGGCCCCTGGCCTTGCAGCGGAGCCACTCCCATTATCCTGCCTCTCCTTAAACACTTATCAGAACTTGTTCTTTAGCAACCGAGGTGACTTCCCCCTGGAAAGGGAAATGGGTCAAGTAGCAAGAGGGGATGTGCCAGACTGACTGCACACACAGGAGGGCAGAGGCTGCAGTCAGTTTTGCTCCCTCAGTTGCATCCCAGGATGTCTCAATCTCTGCACCAAAGATAGAAGGAATCACTGAATGTGCCCATTCACCAGGATAATGACTGTGTCTTGCTGAATATTTGCATGTTTTTCCAGAAGCATTGAAATAAGCTTTTTCTCATCAGCCCATCTTCTGGGCCTATTACATAATCCACATCTTTTTCCATGCTTCTCCTTTCCAGCTTATCAGATCTGCCTTTCTTTTTTCTGTGTACGTGGCATATTTCTGCTGTGGTTTTTTCTGTCCTTGGACAACTCTAGAAGGAGAAAAAGACTGCCTGCTTTCTATTTGATATAAGCGTACAGGCTGAGCTGGAATAAGAGGTTGCCAAAAACATAGACCTAAGTTCAGAAAGTCATATATTCCCCTCCTGGAATAAAAAACCCACTCTAAGAGTGAGATGGGGAGGTGGGAGATAATTTTGGTGCATATACATCAGTTGTACCATAAAACGCTGAGGCATGCTTAATGTTTACATGACCCCTCACCTTGAGGCTGGTGCTTTTTCAGTGCTACATACTTCCAGTGTGTAAATAAAATACTTCATTTCCTGCATTTCAACTATTTCTTCAAAGGCAATACCTCTCTCATTTTAAACAAATAGTGAGGAATGTGGCACACAGAGCTCTCTTAATCGTCGGGTGACAGCTTGCATGGCTTTTAGTGATATGAAAGTGACTTTGACAAATCTTGTTTGTCTGTACTTTCCTTGGGGTTGAGAATAGAGACAGTTCCAAGGCATGGACTAGCCCCTAGGTAATAAAATAGAAGATGTGACATTGAAAACTAGGGAGAGTATATGGCTATCTAGGAAATACATACTATCCTGTTTCTCTGCAAAAGCAATGGACATCAATTGAGTAATAGATGCACCTTCTCAGCACTTCAACAGAAAGGTCTTGGCATGCTAATTATTGATTACCCAGATCTTCTTAGAAATGTCACAGTGATCATAAAAAATGCACACTATTTATTCTGCTGATTAGTGAGCTTTTGATGATGCAATAAACAATTGCAACAGCTATGACTTTGAACACAATACATATCTAACCACATGGCCATACTCCCATCCCATCCCTTGGTTTTCCCCACTTGAAGTAACTATTCATTTCAATCTTGTGTTCATCACTTCCCTGCTTTCCTTTTTATATGATTTTATTGCATTTATTGGTAATCCTGTAAAGTGTATTTTTAAAAATTTGTATTTACTTTAGAATCTTTTGAGACTTGCTTTTTTAATGTCTTAGTGTTGCTGCAGTTCAACTATTTTGACTGCTGTATAATGTTATATTGTTCAAATATACCACTGTTTATTTTCCACTTTCCCTTTGATGGGCACTTGGGTTGTTTCCCAGTTTTGCCATTGTTAATAGTGCAGCTATGAGCATTCTTACACATGCCCCTTCTTGTACAGTACAAGAATGGAATTGCTGGATCATAGGTTATGGGAAATGTTCGGTTTCAGGAGGTAACAATAATGCTTAATATTTTATATAATCATTTCACATACACATTTATACATCTGGGTGATTCAATATTGCTCAAATCAACATTTGCTAATTAAATGATATAAAGCAATATTTTTCTATTTGGTGTTTTAATCACAAAAAGTTTTAAAAATGTATTTCTTTTACTTGTGTAACATTACATAAGTATACATGAAATGGAATGTCTTAGATCAGCCCAGTCTAGAACCAATACAACTTGTAGACTCAGACAAGCCAAAACAATACTACTGCAGTAGAAATTGTACCATTTATGGGACTGTTCTGTGTAATGTTCAGGGAAAGGTTAGTTTCTGAGCAGTGTACGGTGTTGAGTTATGAGTCCATGTTGTAGACATTGCTGCCCAGAGGTATGCTACACCCCACCTCCCCCTTTCTAAATGTGCTGTTGTGGGAATCTGGGTTCTTATCTGGATACAGGAGCATCTTTTTTGGTAAAAAAAAGAGAGAAAAAAAGCCATCTTGTGTACTTTTTCTTTAACTGGGAGAAGTACACCTACCTTTAACAGGACAAACAATGTTGTAATTAGCAAACTGTCAATAATTATCAGTAAACACTCTTCTCTGAGCTTTTTATGGTTCTTTCACCAGATGCTGTCATTCCTTGAGCTCTATTCAGCGCTTTGATTTAACAATTACTCTTTTTGTTCAGAAATTGCTTATTTTGGGAACAACATATATACATTTGCATTTTTAAATGTTAATTTTTCTTTCTGAATGGAAAACAGCCAGTTGAAACAAGCTGGCTACTTAGAGTTATAATTCCATGTGAGGGTACATTTCATGAAGGCCATAGTTCTGGCCTAAGGAATAAAAATAAGGTTGAAAAACAACTTACCTTCACATAGAGCTGCTGAAATTCCTCAAGATTCAGCCTCCCGCTTGGACAGTCCTTGAGAAATCCTTTGTACCACTGCTTGAGTTCATGCTCATTAAATTCTGTGCTTTTCACCAGGTCCTCCATCACTTCGGGGGCCAGTTTGCTATTCTGCTTCCCCATCCTGCCTGAAGAAAAGCAAATTAATTCAATTAGCGCTGTGGCTGTGATCATTTCAAACTTGGTTAGGAGCCAAGCTAGAGTTCTGAGCAGTCCCATGGTTGGAACTCCCTCCAGTGTGGCTGATCCATATCTCCCCAAGTCTGCCTCCTTCTACTTGGTATTCTAGAAAATATACGAGTGAAATAGACTCTTCTGACAGTTCCAAGCGCTGTAGGGTTCACTCTTCACCTCATTGTGTCATCTTTCATATGGTGTTGACTCCTAAATGGAAGGCAACCATCCCTATTTATGCTATTCATAGTAAGCATATGGAAGTTGTTTTTCTTTTCCTTCTACAAATTACGCTTTATGAACCCTTGTTTTCCAGGTGTTTAATTCTACATTTAGTTTAATGGGATACTCAATGGGATTACTGACAAGAACAATGAGAAGACTTTATAACTAAATGATCAATAAGTGGCTTGGAATATCTGATCAGCAATATTAAGGAGTCTCAGTTGGTCTAGTTCAAGTTGGAGCTTTTTTCCCCCAATAAAAACAGCTCATTTCTATTAGTCACATTAATTCTCTGTTTCTCCTCTCATAATTAGATACTTCCTACAATATTGTCTTCAGAGTTGACAAAATCTTGATGATTTTCTTCTAGGGATTGGCTGGGGAGTTTTTGTTGATATTATTCCAGACTGCTATTATTTCTGATTTTGAGTTAAAGTAATAGTGCATAAGATAATGTTACCTATATCCATTAAGCACCAGGTTGTGTGGCCAACATCACAGCAGGGAGTAGGGAGACAGAGCAGGCTTGAGATAATTCCTGATTTTTCTTCCTGATTTGGCCACTTACTATATGTGTTACTTAGGGCAACATTAATCAACTGCATTATCTTAAACTTTATAAGCAGACATAATAATAAAGCTCTTTCAGATTCATTGTGATGGCTAATTAAGAAATAAGTAGGTAAACAAAGGCCAAAAAATTCCAAAATTAATGTAACTGTTCAGGAAAATTAAAGATAATTTTAAAATTTTCTCTTTAATGTTGCTTTATAATAAATAATAAACAATAAAACTCTTGCTAATAATAATAATAAAAGAATTAAAACATAAATTAACTCCAGGTTGATTTAAAAAGTCAAGTTAAACTTGAAAATTGGAAAATTTCCAGAAACAGGAAAGTGCCAGAAGATCTTTCAAATCCAGTTAGAAGAGACTGAGTTAGGGTTGAAGAATCACCCAAGTGAACCCAGTCCTTCATTGTGGTTGAAACAAACTCTCTTTCAGGCTGCAGGCACGTCTACACTTGCAATAGCCCAGAAGGGGTAATCTCATCGCATACTTTATTGTTATTATTTTTTACCTTCTTCTAAAACAGATTCCACACCCATTGTCAGTAACTTGCCCCAACATTGGCCAATTCTTTCACTGCAATGAAACTAAACCACCCTTGCTACTTCCAGGGAAATTTCCAGTCAGCACGATCTCAGCAGCACAAAATGCAGTCAGATGATACCATTAAGATGGCCGTTTACCCTCCAAACTCTTCAGCATGAGGAAAGGGCCCAGTATCAGCAACTCTGCCCTTTGTCACGGTGTTTCTCTAATTATTTCTCTGAATTTCAAGTTCCACGTCTCTTATTAGCAACTGTCTCTTAATTATAAGTTACTGTGGAATTCCATAGCTGGGTGTGGAAATCAAGTGGGTACTCAGGTGTCAGGTTTAATTAATGTGGGTAAGAAAACTCTAATTCATGGTTATCCTGAAAATCAAAAGATGTCTTGCGAAAACTTTCAGTACTTCACTGTGGTTTTTTTGGTAGAGAATTACAAACCTTCATTCTTAAACTAGAATTTCACCTAAGAAAAATAGCTACTTAATATTGAGTGCTGGCGAGGGAGAAGGCACTTAATGGAACACCTCACAAACTTCATCTCCTGCTCAGCAATCACTGAGTAATCAGGATTAGGGGAGCTCCCTGAGGCTCAGAACACTTATGGTAACTTGTATAAGAGCATATAATTAATGCATGGCAGAGCTAGAATTTGAACCTGGATCTATAAGACTCCAATGTCCAAACATAGACAGGCTGGTGGATGAAAGGCATTTCAGGAGAAGGAACAGGAAGAGCAAAACAGGAAGGTTTCAGATAACTGAATCAGTGCTTAGAAGGGATGAAAAATGATCATTTTGCCATCCTGGCTGCCTCGTTTGGAAAAGACTTAAATTTACCAAACCACAAGCTCAGAAGTGACTTTCGTATTAAAAACCACCTCCCCCAAGTGCCTTTATAAGTTCAACGACGTATCAGCTTCTTTGTCAGGCAAGGAGGCTTGGCTTCTCCATGGGTCACTTGTGATGTCTTACACTGTTCCAGCTGACTTGGGAGAGGGTGGTCTATTACACACACAGGAAATAATGTCAGAACCGTGAATCACAGTTTGGAGACTCAAGTGCATAACTTCATGCTTCTTGTATGGGTCTGCACCATCAGTCAGGTGTGTCTGGCAATGGTTGAATCATACAGAAAGTCAGGTTCTGGCCTGGCTCAGAATGGCATTGCCTCTGCCCTCATAGGCCTCATCAGGTCTTGCCTGGATTAAAGATTGGCCTCCCCACTGGGCTACCTGACTCCAGCCACCCTCCCTCTGCAAGCTGCCTGAGTGTATTTCCAGAATACAAACCTCATTGATCTACTCTCAAAAACCCTCTGTACTTCTCCTTAGTCTCCATGATGCAACCTCATCTCCTTAGCGTGGCTCAGGTCCTGCCTACTTATATCCTCATTTTCTGCCAATCTGTCTTTTCTCATGTGTCAGTGATTATGAACTATCATAGGTTTCAGGATTGCATGCTTCCACACTTCCATGGCTCTGCATATGCTGTTCTCTTCTCCTAGAATGACTTTCCCCTGTTTTCTGCTCAGCAGACTTCTTCCCCTTCTTTAAGTAGTCTCAATTTATACACCACCTCCTCCATGAAACTTTTGTGGACTCTCCATGGCAAACTTAGGCACCCATTCTCTTAGGTATCTCCCTTTCCTTATAAAAGCTTCCATGATCATTACGTATTTCTCTACTGGATTGTTATTACAGTTTCTTGAGAGAGAGGACTATTATTTATTTATTTTTGCCTCTTGGTAACTCCTATTAGGTGCTCAAATAATATTTCTTGAGGACATGAATAAAGAGTCTGAGATATTTGGTATGTTTTTTTTCCTGAGAAAATGTCTCATAATCTATATATGAAGGAGAGTCAATGCATTCACAAGTATAAATATAAAATGCAGTTGGCAGATGGGATAAATATTTCACTTAACTGCATGGAAAATATTCAGCGCCACCCCCCCCCCACCTTGGAGTTTGTCTTCATCATTAAATTTTGAAGACCTTGCAGGTGGGACCCATGTCTTTTATCTCAGTATCTTCAGTAACTGACATAAAGGTGGGTTTTAGTAATGTGTGATAAATGAATGAAAATGCAGTTAGATTAATACTCTCCACCTATGGTCCTTCTGCTCTAGGCTGCAGTGATATGGGTCAAGCAGTATCTTTCATTACGGGACCAACATAACAGAAAGAGCACAAACAGTACATTTTATCACATTTCCAATAAAAAGATTCCCCTACACCATGTGAGGGGGAAGCAGGCTGGCTCTGTCTCTAACTTACTCTGTGATCTTGGCCAAGATCCTTTCTTTCCTAGTTACTCCATTTCCCCATTTAAAAAATGAGGAGTTGGACCAGATGATCTTTAAGGCCTTTCTAACTCTATCATTCACTGATTTGCCACATAAGTTTTGTAAATATGAAAATGAGTCAGACTTCCTATTGGCTTGTCTCAACACATGTGGGCTTTGTGGATTCTTGACCTGAGAACCCATCAGCATTTAAGTGTTTGTTACCGAAGAAGGGAGGGGACAGAAACTGGAGTGTATTACTTTTAAGCTGGGGTTTCAAGCTATAATATTAAAGCCAGCCCATCCCTAAACCAAAAGAATTTCTCACTGCTTGTGTTGTCATAGAGAGAAGTTCAGTGCTAGGCACAAAACAGGACTGGTGGAAGGGCTTTGATGGACAAGAGAACTTCAAATGATAGAGCCCTTGTGGATGAAAGTGCAGCTTCACTTAATGGCAAATGATGCCCAGAGAAGATGGGCACTTTTGTACACTAATTTATGAAAGGCTTTTGTGCAACAACATTGACCCATATAAACTATTGACCCCCTTTTTTTATAGCATTAAAAAAAGCATTTTTTAAAACTCTGTAAAAAAGAGATTACGATCGTTTCCTTTTCACTGATGAGAACTTTGAAGGCTAGAGAGATTAAGTAATTTACCCTAGCTAAACCAGCTAGTAAGGGCTTAGCGAAGAATGCATGCAGTTCTCTCGCACCCCGCTGCTTTCCTAATAGAGGACATCGTCTTCTCTCACTTGCGGGATCATCTCAAGGATACTGCAACTACTTCCCAACTGGGGAAGCAGTTTTCCTGTCTGCTTGATGAGAGATGAGTTTTGCTCATCTCTCATCCATTTCCTTCCCTGTCTTGATAGCAGGTTCCAGAGCAGAAGAGGCAGAGGATTTAAGAATGCTCTTAGAAGAAGATCGGAGAACTTTGTGGATGAGGAAAGGGCCTACGAGGGAGCCAAGAAGCACCCATGAGCATCTTTTTTCCATAAGCCCTATAGGTATTAAAGAGGATTTAAACAACAATGACCACTATATATATATATATATATATATATATATAAAAAATATATGTGTGTGTGTGGGGTGTGTGTGTGTGTGTGTGTGTTGCCCTCAGCTTGTCTCTTACTCACTGTATCTAAATCCAGTCTTCCAGGACATACCAGGGCCTGTTGAATAAGAAGAGGCACACAGAACTGCATACCCAGCTCCTCCCAGGTAATCTAGCAATCAGCCTGGCTGAATCTTAGCAAGATTCATTTAAATAAAGACTGAGTGGCTAAAATGGAGCGGTCCCATTACATGTGCAAATACATAGCAGGATAAACACAGGAGTGGGAAAACAACCTTGGAAATAGGGCCCAGAGCAAAGGAAGAAAGGGCTTTAGGGACCCAGGTTGGAGACCTGCATGTAATGCAAGTATGGAAAGAGGCTGCAATGGGCTGGTCAGTGACAGATTACTTGGGTCAGTCTTGAATAAATCTTTTCTTTGGGCCCTAGGCTCTTCACTCATATCCTGAAACAACGGCCTTTGTAGAGACTGGCCTTCTCATGTTCAGACTCCCACCTGGAATGCCCGTTGCGCTTTTTTTCCCCATCTATCTAAACCTTGCTCCTGCTGCAGGGCTCCATTCCAATCCTGTTTTCTCCATGATACTTCTCTGCCAACTCTTACTACTCTTCTCTTTTCCTTGTATTTGATATTGTGGTTTGGGGTCATTAATGACCCATGGCATAATTAACTTGATGGAATCAGGTAGAAAACTCTGCACAACTAAGTTTGGCAGATGTTTGTAAGAATCTTCTAGGAGAAAAGTTCTGTGCTAGGTAAGGTGGGATATAAACAAAAAATGTGCTACCAATCTTAAAGGGCTTAAACCTGGGTGCCGGAGACATATACAAGTCTTGGAATATGAAGCATGATGAAATGAATACTCAAAGCAGAGAGCTACAGAGCACAGAGGACAGACAAATAGACAAATACTGACCAAATCAGGCACCTTCACCTGTCACTGGTCCCCAGGTGAAAACTCTTAAGCAGTCTTTCCTAAACTTGTCTGAATACAAGAATCACCCTTGGTTCTTCCTTAAAAATACAGCTTAGTGGGTTGATCCCTTGTAGGGAAATCTGTACATTTAACAAGCAACTCAGGGGAATATGATCATGAGTCAACTCGGGAAATGCTGCTGGAAAGCATGAATAAAAATCGAAGTACATGATCTAAGGAGTACACCCCAAACCAGCACAGACATAACCCAAGGTTTCCCTGATTCCTCACTTTCCCTGTCTGGCATTCCTGATGTGGTTTCAAGATCCTTGTACTGGGGACTAGCATTAAGAATTCCAAAATTGGCTGGGCGCAGTGGCTTATGCCTGTAATCCCAGCGCTTTGGGAGGCTGAGGTGGGCAGATCACCTGAGGTCAGGAGTTTGAGACCAGCCTGGCCAACATGGTGAAACCCTGTCTCTACTGAAAATATAAAAATTAGCCAGGTGTGGTGGTGGGCACCTGTAATCCCAGCTACTCGGGAGGCTGAGACAGGAGAATTGCCTGAACCAGGGAGGTGAAGGTTGCAGTGAGCCAAGATCACACCATTGCACTCCAGCCTGGGTGACAAGAGTGAAATTCTACCTCAAAAAAAAAAAAAAAAAAAAAGATTTCCAAGATCACACAAGGGAAGACCAAAGCTTGAAAAGATTTGCCTGTGGGCTCCTCTGCTTTAAGCCCTTTGGTTTTAGGTTGGAGAGTTTGAGGCTCAGGAAGGTGATGAATTTTCCCAGATCACATGGGCAGCTGATGGCAGAGCTGGGATGAGAAGCCCATCCCCCAATATGGATGGGTGTCCCCCACTCCCCACCCCCACAGCATGCTGTCCCTGTGTCTAACACTCAAAGCCTGTAAGACACTACCCATGTTTATCTCTGTGCAAGGATGTTGAAACAACCCCCAGCACCACCCACTTGGATCCTATAAACAACTGACATCAGATTGCTAGTTTCCAGAGACTGTTAAAAACAGCCTTGGAAACCATGCTTCAAAATTGACCAGCATATTGTATGGGTTTTTTTGTTTTTTTGTTTTTTTTAAATAATAAAGCCAAATATCTGACACTATGGTTCTTTCTGTTCCCCTCTTCTTCGTCCTCCAGAGGCCAAGTACTCACAAGCCCCCAGCAGCATTTCCCAGTGGGCAGGGAGGGTGTGGACCACAAGCTGGCATTTCATGCTGTGTCTGGGGACCAAAGCAGCTTCTGGAAAGAAGATAAATCCTTTCTTACAGCATCCTCTGATGACATTACCTCAAAACCTGAATCTCATGGAATTATAGCTGAGGTTTCACCCCGTAAGCATGAAACAGGTGGGGGCCACAGACTGCATCCCTGGGGACTCAAGATAAGGCAAAAGTATTTTTTTGATATGTAATAAGTGAGGTAAAATATTTTGACAGCAGTGGCAGTAGCAATGTTAGGGCGAGTAACAAGAGTTCTCTTTGCCAAAGTATAATAAACACCTGAAGGTGAAAGCAGAAGTGGGCCCCAGGGATCAATCATCTGATCCAACCTCTTTGTTTTCCAGAGGAGGCCCAAGGAGGCTAGGGGACTTATGCCAGAATTAGCGAGTTAGTAACAGAGCCTAGCCCTACCCTGGCTACCAAGTCTCAACAATAAGACTCATGCCTGCTGCAGTGCCCAGGCCTCTGATCCTTGGGTATGGAGACAGGCTGAAGGTCCTAAGCCCTACAGAATCATGTCTTCTCATTTGAGTAGGGTGTGAGGAATGGACTTCCTCCGTAGGTTTGCCCCAGCTGCTCCCAGTGAAGTTCCCACCTGAGCTGTCTTTCTACAGGGCAGGGGCTGAGAGCCTGAAGTGGCTCTGGAGTCTTGGCCAAATGGTATATCCCTGACTCTAGGCTAGGTGCTGCCAGCGGACATTGGTCTTGGCTCTCACTAGGTGGTCTCAAGCTAAAACCCACCTGGAAACTTGGGGGCCAGATGCCCAGGGGCTCCGATCTGCAAAGGGTCAAAATGGCATAATCAGCCCTTGGGCATCAGATGCAACTGCCATCTTCTTCCTCCTTTCCAAGGCACAAAGAACATTTCCTGAGTGCCCGGGAAGTATGACTTAGACCCAAGCCATACTTGATACCCAGATGCTAGTCTATGACTTTGGAAAAGTTTCTACTCAGACTCAGTTTCCCTTGTATCCCATTTTGTGAGTTTCCTTCTTTTTGTCAGGTTCTGATGTCTCTTTTATTTTCAACTGGACTTAGCATAGTAGGGAAAAAAACTGTGTGCTGGAGTCAGACCTGGGGTCAAATGATGCTCCTGCTTAATACAAGGTGCATGAATTTTGATAAGTTAATTAGCCCACTGGAACCTCAATCTCCCCATTTTTCAAGTGAAAATAATGTTATTTGCTCAAAGCGTTGTTGGGAGGATAAATGAGATAATGCTGATTTTTTTCCAACAGTGCCTTCTATGAGGCAGGTGTCCAAAAAACAGTAACTATTATTATCCTCATCACAGGACCCAGCCAACTGGGTTGCTCCAGAAGATGGAGAAGGGGACAGTTCAAGACTCAGGCCTAGACAGCAGGAGTCATCCTAACCTCAATACATGACACCAAACCTGGCACATGTAAACAGAAGTACACAAATTGTGAAACACAGGGAATTTTACTGTGGCCTTTTTGATTCTCCTTCCTTTACATAAAAGTGCATCATATCTGACTTGACTGAGGAAAGTCATCTGATGACCTCACAGCCCCAACTAAGCATCGACCATTGAGAGAAGTTTCCATCCAATTTCTTGCTCACCCACTGAACAGAAGTGTGAGCTGATTAATAGCTGGTAACCTTTCATCTGGGAGTGTTTCAAGCAGTCACCACTTTTCTGCATCTTATTTTTACTTCCCTATGTGTCCTGTCTCTGACCATTCTATGTATTTCTGAGAACTGGTTTCTATGAAAGGAAATGGGCCATCTTTGGCAGTGTTAGAACCTCACTTAGTTCTGTGAGGTAACAGAGGAAATGCTTTCATTAATAATCACAGCCTTCTGTCCAACAGATTGTGTTCTAGGTTGTGCTGCCAAGTCCCAGTGGGGAGGCACTGTGACCCTTATCTGAGAACAGCAGGGAGCTGCCGAGAGAGAAGAGCAGACCTGGAGTGTCCCGCTTCACCTGCACATTCCCTGTCATAGGGTTAGGCCTTCATCATCAGGAATGCAACCCCTGTCTTTGCATTCAGAGAACTTGAATATTTGGGGGAGGGGGTGAGTGGCATGCACCAGTGTCCACCAATAGTAGTCAACTGCCAACTCACTCATCTTCTGACTATCAGGTTGGTGCTCTTTCCTCTCTGAGATCCATTTGCACTCACCATGTTCCTAAGTTGTTATCTCTACAGTAATTCTAAAAAGATACTTTAATTCATGTTATTTAGTCTTAAAAACAACTTTGAAATTCTCGTATGAAGGTGACTTTATAGAAGTAAAATGTTCTAGTTGAAGGAAACATGAGCTGAAAATGAGTTAAATCATTCATTTATTCAGCAAACTTTTACTCAGTATCATCATATGATTCCCAAATTTTTCTTTAGGACAGGTCTTTCCAGGTCTTTAGGGGAGATCCTAAAAAAAAATTGGGAATACTAGATAATGTATTTATCTGCCTGCTAGACACTTCCACCACTGTATTCTACAACCACATCAAACTCCACATACTATGCAAACATGAATTGGTCCTCCTTTTTCTCCTAAAACATCCTTTTATTCTTTGTTCCTCTCTGAGTAAGTGGCCCTGCCATCTTCCCAAGGTTCCATGCAGAGTCTGGGCATCATTCTGAACTTCTCTATTTCATGTTTCTATATGTAACCTATCAACAAGTTAAGAAGTTGGTAGATTCTACTTTTTAACTCTTGATTCCATTTACTTTTCTCTGTTGCCAATACTTTGGTTCAGGCCATTATCCTATCACTTTGAGTAGTAGAATAACTTTCTAACTTGCTTCCCTATCTACAGCCTTGCCCTCCTGAATTATATCTTCCATACTATCACAGCTGGAATAACCTTTCTAAAACACAAAACCCAATCATGTCACTGCCCTGCTTAAACCCTTCAGTGGTCTCTCATTATCCTCACTCTGAATTCCAACTGTCAGCATGGCTTCCCAGACCTGTGCACTTGGGCCTATCTTTCCTTCCAGCCTCCCTTCACCCCTCCTGGTACCTCTTCAGTTTCCTCTCTCCTCATGTTCTCACCTATGCTCCAACTTCCTAATATCATGCCAAACTTCTCTGTGTTTCCTTTTGCTGTTCCTTTTGCTCTGAGGGCAGTTCTCATTAGCTACACGTTGGTTCTCTAGTGAACTCCCCCTGATATTTCAAGATATAGAGGAGGCACCTCATTTTCAGTGACTTCACTGTCTGGCTACTTCTTCTTTTGCACATTGCACAACTGCTGTTACTGCATCACCTGCCACAGTAGTATCTGTATTCCGTGTCTCCCATCTCACAGATGGGGGTTCCTCAAGGGTGGGTGATTGTCTGGTTCACCTCAGCACTAGTTCAGAGCCCACTGCTGAACAGATACCCAGGAAATGTTGTTGAATTAATTAATTACTATGTAATCCCTCCCATTAACAGCTAGAGCTTATCAGTTGAGTGATAAGAGATAACCTATGCAATGAAGCTTAAAGATGACTGCACTAAGTGCCATTAGGGAGAGAAAAGCAGTGTCATGAGGGAGAGAGAACATGCTTCTTTCTAGGAAATCAGTAACAAAGTTTCTTTGAGAGATTGGGTAAAGAATATTTTAAAAAGTGGTCCCTCGAAATTATCTCAAGGAAATAATGACACAAGCCTGCTGAGACATACATACAAAGGGTGTTTACCCCAGCATTGTTTAAAACCATTTTTAAAAACCACTTTTAACAACTACCTAAAGGTCCATCACAGGAAACTGGCTAAATAAATTTTTTTAGAGCAACGAATGGAAATTATGAAGCCATTAAAAGTGATAATGTATACCTGCATTGATTGATATGGGAGGATATTGACTCAATGTCATTTATTTAAGTGAAAACACATAAATATACAAATAAACTGTATATTTTCAAGAATAAACCGTTACCTGAGGACATACATTAAATACAATATAATGGAGGAAGGGAATGTAAGTGAGTATAGCAAACAAAGGGTAAATTAAACTATATGAGAAAACACAAGGAGGACTTTATATAAACAATGTTGATATTGAGCCATGATCTGAGGAATACGATTAACATAAGCAGCACTTTAGGAATAAAAATGAAAGAAAAAAGGAGAGATAATATTGTAATAAATTGTTAAGTGAAAAATGCAGGTCACAAAACAGTAAGTGTAGCACCACTTGCTTTTGCTTTATACACACACTTGCTTAAGCTTGTGTGCACAGGAAGTTTGATCAGTTCATAATTTATATCAAAATCTTAACAGTGGTTATAACTGCTGGTGGTATAATGGTGGCTTTTCACTCTCTCATTAATATCTTTCTGAACTCTTTATAATGAGCATATAACATTTATAAGCAGAAATATGTGCAAATGTTTTTATTTCAGCAAACAAATAAATGCACAAAGTGTCTTTCATTCACCAAACTAATAAAATTCTAACAAAGCCCACTTCTTTCTATAGCTTCTGTGTTTCATTTTCTTTCCTGATGCAGCTTGTAAAATGCACTAGATTAAGAGTGAGAAGCACTTTTACAATTTGCAAACTGCCTCCAGGGTTTGTTCTTACAATGACCTGGTGAATTAGGTGAGGCAGAAACCTTCATAGAACTTGTATAGATGAGAAAACTGAAGTTCAAAGAGGACACAGAGTTTTGCAAAAGTCACATGGGAAAACACTGGCAGAATTTGGACTGAAACTTAGCTCTGGTGCTTGAGGGAAAGGTGTGGTCCCATGAACCAATCAAAGCACAGAAAACTCACACAGGCCTTTGGGAGGCCTGGAAAACTTTCCGAGGATATTAGCTGGTTTTGTGGTCAACAGTTTCAGGTTGAGGTCCCAGAATGGTGGGTTTTACCTTCAGGGAAATCATTTCCTTATTTCCTGGAAAGGCAGCAGATAAGGTTGACTAGAGATGTTAATGTTCCCAAAGGCTTCTTGGATCTTTACTTTGTCCTTTGGGTAGATTCCTTTCTGGACTTCATTGGACAACTCTAGATCCAACCATAGGTACCCAGAAGTGGTGATCTATGGAATTTCTGAATTTTCTATTTTTTGAATTTGAATATAAGTCATTGTAACGGATAGTGCTTTAGCATTTACAAAGCTCTCTCCTATCTCACATCTTACGTAAACCTTGGCATTGTTAGCCTCAATCTTACAGAAGACAAAACTGAGCCTCAGAGAGGTCTGGTGACAGTAGATTCTGATGGTCAGGGACTCTGACTCTCAGCGCTGTGTCTCCCAATCACAACTTCTCCAAGGTGCTGAGATGTCAGCTCAGGGCTCCCCTGAGATTCTCCTCCACATTCATCACTTCACCCAGAGCTAAACGGAATGAGCCTCAGAACTAAAGGTCTTTGACCTACCTGTGAATCCTAAAATACTGCTGTTAATTCATTGTTTGTAAAGGGAGTGGCTCTAACTGAAAGCACCACAAGAGTTCCCTTTCCAGGATTCTTTCATCCCAGGCCCCTCCCAAAGGCCTGTGTGGGTTTTCTGTGCTTTGATTAAGTTCATTGGACCACACCTTTCCTAAAGCACCAGAGCTAGGTTTCAGTCTCAGCTTTGCCAGTGTTTTCCCGTGTGACCTTTGCAAAAAGTCTGTGTCCTCTTTGAACTTCAGTTTTCTCATCTATACAAGTTCTGTGAAAGTTTCTGCCTCAACAAATTTGCCAGGTCATTGTAAGAACAAACCCTGGAGGCAGTTTGCAAATTGTAAAATTGTTTCTCACTCTTAATCTAGTGCAGTTTCCAGGCAATGTCAGAAAAGAAAACAAGACCCAGACTATATAGAAAAAAATGGACTTTGTGGCTGGGAGCGGTGGCTCACGCCTGTAATCCCAGCACTTTGGGAGGCCAAGGCGGGCGGATCACGAGGTCAAGAGATCGAGACCATCCTGGCTAACACAGTGAAACCCCGTCGCTACTAAAAATACAAAAAATTAGCCGGGCGTGGTGGCGGGCATCTGTAGTCCCAGTTACTTGGGAGGCTGAGGCAGGAGAATGGCGTGAACCCGGGAGGCGGAGCTTGCAGTGAGCCGAGATTGCACCACTGCACTCCAGCCTGGGCGACAGAGCGAGACTCCATCTCAAAAAACAAAATAAAGAAAGAAAGAAGGGGGCTTTGTTAGGCAGGGACAAAAAGAGGGAGTAGGTTTTCAAATCCCTGGCACGAAGAAGAAAACACACTTGTTGATGAGGAGCCGACAGAAGATTCACAAAAAAGAAGCTGGAGGAAGAGGAGTTGCGTAGAAGGAGAAGCACAACCAAGTGTCCCTTTTTAGGGTTTTGGGAGCTGGATGGAAAGAACATGTTTACCAAAGGTTGCGAGAGGAATGCTGACCCTCTCCTGTGAGGTCCCTGTCTTTGATGTGTTTCCAGCTCTGATTTAGGCTTACCCTGTCCTTGCTGGGTCTTTGTGAAGTATCCAGCAAGGCTGGAACAAAGCACTTTATTGTGGTGCATGAAAAATATCTTTGCTGAGAGGGACAATGCCAAGGCTAGGGAGACTAAAATTAGACCTTCCGGTGTGTTTGACTTGGCAGTTGTATGGCCTTCTCCACCTGCCTCCCTCCCAGCCGTGGGCCTTCTGAGAGCATAGGTAGCCTGTGCTGAAGGAGAGGAAGTGCTGCTTCCTCTGGCACCCTGTGGAGATGACAAATGCCTCTGGGCCTGTGTTCCTGTCACTTGGAGTAGTTATGTGAAGTGATACTTAGTTTGAAGGGATATGTTTCTACATCAGCTAATTTGCAAATAAGGATGAAACCATATTGTGTCTCCCCGTTAACTTAATGCCCCTGCATGTTGAAACCAAAAGAAAACCTAAAAACAATCCTACGTTTGAACCTCACATTTGCCTTTTTCTAAGAATTTACAGCTTCACCTAGTAACCATGGCAGAATCCAAAGAGCCAGTTATCAGTGCCTTCCAACATACAGTGGAGTTGTGTTGTCTGCAGCAAAGACCCGGGCCTTCTCATTAGACAAACAAGGTGAGATACTTGCTAGAGCATGTCTACTAGCTAGGGAGGGAAAGTTACTGAGTTTTTCTTATCCTGTTCATTCAGCATTAAATTGTGTATATTAATAACTACCTCAAAATGTTAAATAAAATAATAAATCTATATGACTGATATTTTAGCAGTAATAACAACAGTTATATGATCAAGTGCTCACTATGTGCTCATGGATTACCTCACTTCTTTACAACAGTTTTATGAAGTAGATACCATTATATAATCACATTACAGTTGGGGTGAATGAGGCTTACAGAGAAGGTCACACAACAAGAAAATGGTGGAGTTGGGATTTCAACCCTGACAGGCCCTTAGCCATTGTAAACTATTCTGTCAGATTAGAGATGAGAAACAAGAAAGTACTTTTCTGTGAATAAAACTATTATTTCCACATAAGAGCTCATTGGTCTCCATTTTTCACCTGGGTGCTGCCTTTATGTAACATTTTTTTCCCCAAGTGAGGGAACTCTGGAGTCCCCTGAGGCTTGGTCAGTTATCTCACAATTGCCTGCCCCTGGTCCCCAGGGGCATGAGAAAGGACTTGGATGCTAAATACAAGAGTAGCCATTGAAAGAACAGGGAATGTTTAGCTTGGAGAAACAAAGACTCAAAAGAGGACATTTAAGGTCTCCTCAAATACATGCAGAATTTTCAGGCACAAAAATAGACATATAGATCAGCATAACAGAATGGAGAGTCTAGAAATAGATCCAGCTATACAGACTCACTTAATAGTGATCAAGAAAGCTTTTCAGAACAAGGGGGAAATAGAGGAAATATAATTTATAAGTGACATAATCACCTCTTGATAGCAATTTAATAAAAAAAGTAAGAACCATACCATATGCCATCTTTTAAAAAATCATTAACATTTGGAATCAAAAGTTCAATATAAAAATTATCAAAGAAAACTATCAGAAACCGAAAATATAGCCAAAAGGTTAATAGCTATGTGTGTGGATATAATGTCATGTGCCTCAGAGTGATGGTTCAGTCAACAATGGACTATATATATATGATGGTGGTCCCCTAAGAGTATAATATATTTTTACTGTACATTTTCCATGTTTAGATATATTTAAATATACAAATACTATTGTGTTACAACTGCCTACAGTACTCAGTACAGTAACCTACTGTACAGGCTTGCAGCCTGTAGCCTATAGGCAGGTGTGTAGTAGGCTATGCCGTCTAGGCATGTGTAAGGACACTCTATGATGTTTGCACAATGATACAATTCTCAGAACATGTTTCTGTCATTAAGTGATGCATGACTGTATTTATATGTAAAGCAAATACCAATGATTAAGGAAAACACCATAGACAGAAGACAGAAATGATCAAACAGTATGAATAGATAATTCATACCACAAATAGTAAACTGACAGAAGTATGTTTAACCTGATTATTAAGGTCAAGATGGACCTCTAAATAAAAGCAAAGGCAGAAACTATAAAAGACTGATAGATATAACTACATAAAGATTCACAGTTTAGAGAATCTAAAAAAACAGAAAAAGTAAAAATAACAACATGGGACTACATATTCAACACATGTGTCTTTTAAGTATTGAGGTTGCTTAAAAATAAATGGGAAGAAGATTATGCTAGCAGGCTGAGCAATGAACATCAGTAGAATATGAACAAAAGATTAAATATCAATGGCCAAGTTTATACCCACAAATAAATACAGCAAAATTGTATATTAATATAACCCACTAGAAAACACTAGAAATAAATAATTAAACATAAACTTTTGATTCCAGGGGAAGGCATCTTAAAGAAATAACCCAAGAGGAAAAAGTTACATACAGACACATATTTATTGCATTTTCATTTTAATAATAGTAGAAACTCTAGCACTATAACCATTTCCCACTAGGGAAATGGATAGTAAATTATGGCACATTAACTCAATGGAACATAAAATTGTGAATGCAATGTTGAAACATGGCAAATTACATATGATATGCTAAGTGGAGAAAGCAGAGATGCAAAATTAAACACACTCTATAATTACAACTAGTTACTGCAAAAAGTGAAGACAATTGTTTTCCTCTCTTGCTCCTTACAAATGAATAAAAAGTGTGGACTATATGCAGAAACCATGTTATGTATCAGGATATGGAGATGAAAAACAAACGGCTTATTTCCTGTACAAACCAATGACCCAATGAGAGGGACAAATAATATGCAAAAAAATTTATTTATAAGTTATAATACAGAATGATAAGCATATTCCTATAATGTACAAGTTTCTATGATAACAAGTGAATGTTAAATAGAGATCTCTTATAGGTTATCGTATTAACTTATATATTAAAATATGAGAACTTGTAAAGATATTTGCAAAATCGGGCCAGGCGCGGTAGCTCACGCCTGTAATCTCAGCACTTTGGGAGGCCGAGGCAGGTGGATCACGAGGTCAGGAGTTCGAGACCAGCCTGGCCAACATGGTGAAACCCCATCTCTACTAAAAATACAAAAACTTCGCCGGGCGTGGTGGTACATGCCTCTAATTCCAGCTAGTTGGGAGGCTGAGGCAGGAGAATCACTTGCACCCAGGAGGCGGAGGTTTCTATGAGCAGAGATTGCACCACTGCACTCCAGCCTGGGCGACAGTGTGAGACTCCATCTCAAAAAAAAAAAAAAAAGATATTTGTGAAATCTACTTAATTTTCCCTATATTAAGTTGAGAAGGTTGAGGTCCAAAGAGAGTAAGTAGTCTAGAGTCAGAAAGGTAGAACTGTACTTAGAAAAAGAACCAGGTTTCTTAACTCCCACTATCATGTTATTTCAATTATTTTATGGACTGTCTTCAATGATTTAACCTTCAAATCATTCAGAGGTAGGTAGTCCTTTGTATTTTAAGCTAATGATGGATACCCTTTTATTCTTATTTTCTTCTGACTTTAGGAATCTGAATTCCTCCTCTGCTTCCCTCCCGGGTTGGGAGGTGACCAGCAACCAGCCTGCATCTCTACCTTCCCAGTACCTGCAATCCAGAAGGAAGAGGTTCAGCTCTTGGCCATCTCCTACAAAAAGTTTAATAGGCTGGGCATGGTGGCTCACGCCTGTAATCCCAGCACTTCAGGCGGCAGGGCAGGTGGATTGTTTGAGCCCAGAAGCTTGAGACCAGCCTGGGTAACATGGTGAAACCGTGTCTCTACAAAAAATAAAATAAAATAAAATAAAATATAATAAAATAGAAAAGAAAAAGGAAGGAGGAATGAAGGAAGGAAGGAAGGAAGGTTAAGAAAGCAAGCAAGCAAGAAAGAAAGAAAGAAGGAAAGATTAGCTGGGCATGGTGGCATGTGCCTGTAGTTCCAGTTACTTGGTAGGCTGAGGAAGGAGGATTGCTTGAGCCCAGGAGGCGGAGGCTGCAGTGGGCCGTGATCACAACACTACACCCCAGGCTGGGGGACAGAGTGAGACCCTATCTCAAAAAATAAAGTTTGCTAGCTTAGTTTTCATGAAATAGTGAAGTCTTTCATAACTGGCAAGGCTCCTTTCCACATCCAACCCAAAAATTACAGCATGGAAAATGAATGGGCAGAAGAGAAACAAAGGAAAATCCTTGGGTATTCACCTGGGGCCAGTGACTGGCAAGGATCCCAGGGTGTATGGACACCTTTATTAAACTACTTGTAAAATTCTATGGACTATATTTAATTGCTTTTTTGAAAGGACTAACTTGAATATGCCCAAAGAATTTTCAGCTGGAATATTAGCTAAAATCTGAATAAGAAAGATGAAGGCAAGAGTTAAATTGGTGACCTTGAGAAAGCACAGTTTAAAATGTTAGGGGGCAGACACTTCTGAAACCATGGTGCAGAAAGGAACTTAGCTTTTGTGAAAGAACACAGTGGGTCAGGAAGGAGTGTTTCACATGAGATGATAGGGCTAAAAGTACTGTATTTTGGCCCATATAAAATCATTTTCAGGGGTAGAGAAAAAGGTATCTGTTAACTGAACTCTGCTGACTTTTTTACAGAAATACAAAGATCAGGGTGGGGGGAATCAAAGAAAGACATAGGATAGGATTTACCAAGAACCTATGGGTCAGTTATGACTTGGAGGAGAATAGAATGGGTGTCAGGATAAGCTTTGAAACTGGAAGTCAATGGAAATTACCAAATGCATGAGAAATACAAAGAAAATGTGAAGTCAAATCCCAGTAAATGTCTTCCTTGCTGCTAAAGTTAGGTTGCTTGTAGAAAATGCATGTTTGGCTTTTGAGAACTGCATTCAACCACTAAGCAAGTGCTGCCAAGCAGAATCCTAGAATCGCTGAACTGAGAGGGAACCCAAAGATCCTAGTTTAGATAAACCCTTTCCTTTTCCAGATGAGAAACAGGTCTACGGAAGAAACAAGCTTTCTCTAAGTGTGTAGAAAATATCTGTGGCAGATCTCATTCCAAAGCCTCATCTCCTGATTCCAAATCCAATATTCTCTTCAGTTGCCACTTTTACCCAAAGTCTATCAACAAAAACACCAAGTAGGTATCAGAAGAAGTGGGCTTACTCAACTTACAGAGAAGCATAAGGCAATGGAGTATACAGTGGGCAGGACCTCGTCTCTGTCTCAGTAATTCAGCAAAGTGTCATGAGTTTGCAATCCCAAGTCTGAAATTTATGGGTCAGCCTATGTTGCTCCATTTCTTCCCCTAGTTCTAATTAATCAGAAATTTTATCATTTCTAACCATGAATTCCTCTTCTGCTCTCCATTTCATTTACTGTATCCACTTCAGACACTCTTCTTTTTTCCTTTTTTGCAAAAACTATCTAATTAGTCTTCCTGTTTGTAGCCTATACCCTTCAAATTTAGTCTTGACATTGCTTCCATAGTAATAAATATCTGACCATTTCAGGCATTCAATGCCTTACTGATGCCTGAAGAGAAAGTCCCAGTTCTTTTGTAAGACCCATAGGGGTCACCATGATCTTGTTTATGCCTTTCTCTTCAGTTTCATCTCTTACTTCTCCTACTTCATGCTCCCAGACTTAAAACCTGACTAAATTTGCATTTTCCAAAATGTATCAATAGTTTATCAGGCCTCTGTCAGCATAGTACACACTTGTTGAATAGCCAAATGAATGCACAAATGAGTCAAAAGAGATTTAATAAAGAAATTTCTTAATGATGTTGATTACTTTGCTAATTAATCCTCCCTAGTCATAAGCTCTTCTGAGGATGAGTACTATGTCTGTCCCGTAGGCTGTTATATGTCCAGTATTTAGCAGCTGAATAAATGAATGAATGGATGATGAATGAATAAAACATTGCAGCAGAGATTCATGTGGCTACTAAGGAAGGACAGAGAAGACAATCGAACACATTTGTGGGAATTAAGAGAAGCTTTACATGAGAAGCAACCTTTGCAGTGGACGAATAGGGACTGCCAGGCAGGAATGATAGATACAAAGAGATGTGAAAGAGCATGTTATGTTCAGAGATTAAGTAGTAAGAGAATACCACTGGAAAGCCTGAGGTGGGCAGGATAACCTGAGGGAAAGGGTTAGACTGAGTTAGATTTAAATCTTAGCCTTAACTCTCACTACCTGTATGACTCCAATCAAGCTATAAAACCTCTTATGTGAAGATTAAACATGGAGTAATAGAAATGAATACTGGTTATTGTATGGCATAAAACAGAAGGCTCTCTCCCTTTGCCTCCTTCTTGTTCTTCCTCCTCTTCTTTTTTAGTGTTAATTACTGGGTTTGGCATAAGTATCCTGGGCTGCTCCAGTCACAGTGTAAGACTAGAGACCCCTAGTCTTATACAGATTTAAATCCCAAAACCTCTGCCCTGGATGTTCTCTGTGGACAACCAGGTCTTATTTACATATCTGTATCTCATTTATCCTACTGCATGTGCCAGACAAATGTAAAATAAAAACAAGTGCCTCCAGCTCAGATGAAAATAGGAAGGACCAATGGAAGAAGAAGGACTCCACTTGCTAGTTAGTTTCTAAAGTTTTTATTCATCTGCTATCTATATCCAAATAATTTGACTCCTCCATATCTCTCCACAGAAATATCGTATACTTTATTGTCCAAAAAGCATACTTTGAGAGTGAAAGGAGGTGCTATTATTTACACCAGGACAACAGGTATCGTTCAGGACTAGCTTAAGAAAATTGGGATGCACGTTCTTTCTACCTCTCCAACTTTATCTCCTATCAACCTCTCTGTTATTTACTGTGCTTCAGACATACTTACTTTGTGATCTTCTCTAACATACTGAGTTCCTTCTCATATTAGAGCCTATATGTGAACTTTTCTCTCTCTCCTTAGAATTCTCTTTTCCTAAGATTCTTTATGGCTGACTTCTAACCATTCAGGTCACTGCTCAAATGTGACCTTTCAGGTCTTTCTGGCCTATTTAAATAGTCTCTCCCATGATACACTCCTAGTGACTATCTAATTACCTTGTTTTATATTCTTTGTAGCTCTTAAAATGATCTGAACTTATCTAGTGTATTTGTTAATTTACATGAGTATTTATTGACTACTTTCACTAGAATGTAAGCTCCAAGAGGGCAGGAACCTAGTCTGTCTTGTTAGCACTCTTTGTACCTAGAATTGTCCCTGGTGCTGAGTAGGTGCTTAATAAATATTTGTTCAATTAATATCTTAATTTTTGATCATTTTAAAAATAGGCTATCTTGATAATAACAACTTTTGGTATTAATACATAAATGTGTTCATTTCATATATTAATGCAAAGAGGTTGTCTCTGTCAAATTGGTTGAAAGAAAGGTCAACTTTAAGTTCCTGTAGCTACCTTGCCTGCTCATGAGCTCAGTAGGGTTATGCATCAGTAGGTAGGGTTCTTAGTTATTACCAACCTCAAGGAAGAACTGAAAAAACAACCTTAAATCAGACTGAAGGCTACAATGTTGTTTAAAAAATTATTATTAGTTGTGTTAGGTTCCAGTTAGATAGCATCCTAGTACTTAAAGGAAAGTGTGATTGAGGGTTACAAAACCCCTAGGAAGGTTGTCTGACCCAAACCATAGCTAAAATATAAGCTCTTGGTATTTTGCATATTTTTAGATCACAAGTGTATTTCTTTCCCTCCTATTTTAAAGTGCTTTGGAGGTTTTTAATCAACCAAGTTTGAAAAAGGGAAATATTACCAGTTTATTTTGGGTAAATTAGTTTTGCCTTTTGTTTTTTGTTTTTTTGAGATGGAGTCTTGCTCTGTTGCCTAGGCTACAGATCTCGGCTCAGTGCAATCTTTGCCTCCTGGGTTCAAGCGACCCCAACCTCCCACATAGCTGGGATTACAGGCGCCACTACCGCATCTGGCTAATTTTTGTATTTTTAGTAGAGATGGAATTTCACCATCATGGCCAGGCTGGCCTCGAACTCCTGACCTCATGATCCACCCACCTTGGCCTCCCAAAGTGCTGGGATTACAGGAGTGAGCCACTGCACCTGGCCTACTGTTGCCATTTTTGATAATCAATTAGCTTTTCTAAGGCTCAGTTTCCTCATCTATAAAATTATGATACTATCACCTGACTCAAAAGGCATTTGTAAAATTAGAAATAATGTAAGTAATAAACCTAACACAGTGGCTGATATAGGAGATGCTTAGTAAATAGTATCTGCTTTTATGGTTTATTTTATCAGATTATATTAATCTGTATATTCCATTTGCATTTGGAAATAAGTTTTAAAGTAATACCAATCCATAAATATTCACACTCACTAAGAAAAATCCTGATGCCAAATACTATAAACTGTTGGTGTTAATATACTTAATATTTAAATTTTCAGGTATTTCATAATGGGCCTAAATATCTCATTAAGTCAAGTGGTTTATACATTTCTGGGAGCACACGTTCAAAACATGATTGGTATAGGGCTGGTGGTGTGTAGCCCTAATAAGTGATTCTCCCAAGCATCTGCATTTAAGCACAGTTTTGTTAATCTTTATTCTACCCTATGCATGTAGGGACTCTCATAAACGATTTAAAAACACAGCAAAAACTACAAAGCTTTGCTTATTTTGTGAACAACGTCCCCCTTAAAAAACACATCTCCTCCTGCTGGTAATGGAAGTGAAAAGAGAAGAGGTCAATCTCTTCACTGTATTTCATGAAGAAAATAACCTGTCAGACACTCAATTTGGAGATTTGTCAAGATTTCAAAATGTCTCCTTTACATTATGCCAGGTATATGAGACTGAGCAGAAAAGATCCCTCATCAAATATTCCAAAATAAAAAGTTTAAAACAAGAAATTGGAATTCCTAATTGGAATGCTTCCTTAGTTATAGTCTGAGTTTGTGCTATTTCCCCAAAGTAAGAACCATAAGCCAAGAAATATCACTAAACTATTATGGAGCTCTGGCGATTACAAATTCTAAAATGGTCTTAAAGGGATGTTTTCATTACCTGCTTTCAGTAATTTCTTGTTAAAGAATTAAAAATAGAGACTTGAAGAAGATCAGAATAAGTAATTATGAGGGATAATGGAGTAGAAATTCTAAAAATATAAAGCTGATACATTTTTAAATAGAGAGAGTTTAAATAATAGTGGAACACAGATGAAGAGGAAAGAGTAAATTGGAAGTTAGTTCTAATGAAATTATCTGGAACGGAGCACAGTGAGGTAAGGGATAAAAAATATGGAAGAGATATTAAGAGATAATGAGGCTAGAATGAGAAGTTCCAATATAGAGCTATTAATAGTTCCAAAGCAAGAGAAGAGAGTAGGAGAGAAATTAAACCATAGTTTTTCAGATTTGAACAATTCAGAATAAAACATTTTACAAATTTCAGAGTAGGAGAAATAAAAGAAGTTCACATGTGGGGACATGACAATAATTTTTTTTAATTTTTAATTTAATTTAATTAATTAATTTATTTAGAGACAGAGTCTCGCTCTGTTGCCCAGGCTGGAGTACAATGGTACGATCTCCACTCCCTGCAACCTCCGCCTCCTGGGTTCAAGCAATTCTCCTGCCTCAGCCACCCAAGTAGCTGGGATTACAGGTGCCTGCCACCACACCCAGCTAATTTTTGTATTTTTAGTAGAGACAGAATTTCGCCATGCTGGCCAGACAGGTCTCGAACTCCTGACCTCAGTGATCTTCCCACTTCGGCCTCCAAAGTGCTGTGATTACAGGCGTGAGCCACCATACCCAGCGACAATGAAACTTAAGAACATAGAAGTTAAAGAAAATTATCTTAAAATCTATCAGAAAGAAAATTTTGGTTAGCATAAAGGAAGAGCCATTAGTCTAAAGTCAACCTTCTCATCAGCCACAATTGATGCCAGAAACCAATAGAATAGCTTCAAAATGCTAAAGGAAAAAAAATCAACTAATAATTATATACCCAGTTAAAATTTATTCAAAATAAGAGTAAGATAAAGACATTTTCAACTACATAAAAATTAGAGAAAATACTAATTACAGACCCTATTATTAAAGGATGTACTTCAGGAGGAAGGACATTGAAACCAGAAAGAAGAAGTCATTGTAAGAAGCAATGATGAGCAAAGAAATAGATGAAAAAAGTTGATCAACAACAACAAGGGATGTTTTGGGATTAAAAACTAAGATGCAACAAACATACTAGGATGCAATGACATAGATGATGGGGGTTGCGTTTTGGAGTTAAAACATGCAAGGTCCTTCACTTGTTTAAAGACAACTAAAGATACTTACTGACCTTAAAATTTTTTAAGTAGCCTAGGAAACATAGCAAAACCCTGTCTCTACTAAAAAAAAAAAAAAAAAAAAAAAAAATTGCCTGGCATAGTGGCCTGTACCTATAGTCCTAGCTACTGGGGAGGCTGAGGTGGGAAAATCACCAGAGGCTGGAAGGTTGAGGTTGCAGTGAGCCAAGATTGCACCACTGCACTCCAGCCTGGGCAACAAAGTAAGACCCTATCAAAACAAACAAACAAAGCCGAATTGTTAAGTATAAATATTAAAAAGGTAACAAAATAGGTATCAGAACAGTGGTAATTATAACTTCTAGGTAAATGGAAGAAAGGAAGGAAAATAAATAAACCTTAATTCAATAGAAAACAGAAAAGGAGGGGAGAGGCCAAAAAAATAGGCCTAGCATATATTAAAAATATAAGAAGATAGATGGAATTCTAAATATATTCAATCATCTCAGTAAAATCCAGCTATATGCCATTTATAAGGAATCATCTTAAAAAAGAATAGACTAATTTAACTTTTGAAAAGAGAGGTAAAATACCTAAAAATTATCAAATAGAATCTAAAAATGTATTTAAAATATCACTATCAAGCAGGGGTTATTCCTGGAATGCAAAATGATACATATTAGAAAATCTATTATGGTATTGACCTTATTAGTAAAGAAGTAAAAAGCCTTTTATTAGAAAAGCATTCAACAAAATCAGCACACATTAATGATTATTAAAAAAAAAAAAGAAAACTCTCAATAAATTAAGACTAGAAGGAATATCCTTAACCTGATAAAGGTTCATACCAAAAAACCTATAGCAAAGTGACATTTAAAAAGTGAGACTCGGGCCGGTCACAGTGGCTCACACCTGTAATCCCAGCACTTTGGGAGGCCGAGGCGTGTGGATCACGAGGTCAGGAGAGCGAGACCACCCTGGCTAACACGGTGAAACCCCATCTCTACTAAAAATACAAAAAATTAGTCGGGCATGGTGGCGGACGCCTGTAGTCCCAGCTACTCGGGAGGCTGAGGCAGGAGCATGGCAGGAACTCGGGAGGTGGAGCTTTCAGGGAGCCGAGATGGCGCCACTGCACTCCAGCCTGGGCGACAGAGCGAGACTCCTTCTCAAAAAAAAAAAAAAAAAAAAAAACAGTTAGACTCTATTTACATTAAGACCAAAATCATGTAAGATGCCTAGGAATAAACCTCATAAAACTGTACCAAAATTTTATGGAGAAAACTATAGAACTTTATTTTTAAAAATTTGAATACATTTTAAATATACCTGGAAACCAAATCATCTTAATGCATCAGTTCTGTTCTCATTTGTATAAACACTTAATTCAATTCTAACAAAAATCCCAAGTATATTTTTTATGAAGTTTAACCAAGTGAAAAAGCAAAAGGTCAATAATATATATTTTTTTTTTTTTTTTTTTTTTTTTTGAGACGGAGTCTCGCTCTGTCGCCCAGGCTGGAGTGCAGTGGCCGGATCTCAGCTCACTGCAAGCTCCGCCTCCCGGGTTCACGCCATTCTCCTGCCTCAGCCTCCCGAGTAGCTGGGACTACAGGCGCCCGCCACCTCGCCCGGCTAGTTTTTTGTATTTTTTTTTTTTTAGTAGAGACGGGGTTTCACCGTGTTAGCCAGGATAGTCTCGATCTCCTGACCTCGTGATCCACCCGTCTCGGCCTCCCAAAGTGCTGGGATTACAGGCTTGAGCCACCGCGCCCGGCCTAGGTCAATAATATTTAATACAACTTTGAGGAAGAGCACAGATACTGTTCTACTCCATTAAATATCTAAGCTTATTATAAAGCCACACTATTTAATATAGTGTGGTACTGGTAAAATAATGGAAAAATAAAAAATGGCAGTAGAACAGAGAGCTAAACATTTGGGACTTTACATGTGATAGTGGGTACCTAATACAACAACAGAGAAAGAAAAATATATTCAATAAAACTGTGTTAGGATAACTGAATGTCTACAGGGCAAAATAAAATTAGATCTCAACCTAACACCAATCTCAAAAATACATTTCAGTTAGATTAAAACCCAAACTTAACACAGTATTTTAAATCATGGTAAAAGGTTGATAAATCCAACTATCTCAAAATTTAAAATTTGTTTTTAAGACAAAATCAACCATAAACAAAATTAAATAAGTGACAGGCAAAGAGATAATATCTGCAATGTATATAACAAATAATTTGCATTCAGCATATATAAGGAATTCCAAATGATGGATAAGAAAAAGACAAACAACTATTAAAAACTAGGCAAGGCCTGTGAATAAGTAATTTACAGAGAAGAAAACCTAAATGGCCACTAAAGATTAAGAAAATGAAAAATTATGAAGGACCATTTTATATAATCAGTTTGATTAAAAATTTAATATTATGATACCAAATGACTGCAAAGATGTAGATAAATATGAACTCTTCTAATATACTGCTGGTGGGAATATAAATTGGTATATTTTCTGTAGAGAACAATTTGGCAGTATTTAATACAGCAGAAGATGCATATAAAGCATGATCTGGCAGTTCCATTTCACTATATATCTCACATATATACACAAGAAGCTGTGTGAAAAAGATGTACACTCTAACTTTGTAATAGCAAAAAAGGAAAAGATAGCTAAATGTTCATCAAATAGGGTATAAATAACAAGATACAGTCACATGATGAAATACTGTTGTGTAAGTCTGTTCTCATGCTGCTAATAAAAACATACTAGAGACTGGATAATTTATAAAAAAAAAAAAAGAGGTTTATTTGACTTGCAATTCAGCATGGCTGGGGAGGCCTCAGGAAACTTACAATCACAGCAGAAGGGGAAGCAAATACATCCTTCTTCACATGGTGGTGGGAGAGAGAAGAATCAGTGCCCAGCAAAGCAGGGAAGACCCTTATAAAACCATCAGATCTCATGAGAACTGACTCACTATCACTAGAACAGCATGCGGGAACCGCTGATTCAATTAATTCCACCTGGTCCCTCCCACGTCACGTGGGAATTATGGGAACTACAATTCAAGATGAGATTTGGGTGGGGACACAGCCAAACCATATCAGCAGTTATAATAAGTGAATAATATTATATGAATAAAAAAATGATCTAAAAGTACTTTTTGAGAGAAGCAATTTGGTGAATGATACAGTATGATGTCAGCTACTTAAATATCAGAAATGATACTGTATAGATCTACATGTTAAGTAAAAATAAAAGTGTTCATGAAGAAAATACATATCAAATTAAATAGAATGATTGCTTTTGAGGAAGAAGTTAGGTGAGACTGAGAATAGAAATGAAAATAATTTCAAAATATGAGAGGGCATTAATATTTGTAACTACTGGGTAGTAGATCAATGGATATTTATTATATAATTCTCTGAATTTTTCTGTATGTTTGAAATTTTTTCCAATAAAAAAGTATTTTCTTTTAAAGTATTTTATAATTCAGACTTCTCCCTAATCCAGACTAACATTGTCCTAGGTACTTTACAGTGTTGAAGATTAACTAATTAAATGACCATCTATGATTTTTAGATAGTCTTTTTTCTTCTAGCTCTTACCATAGAGAGTAATCATGTTCATCTCCAAGGAAACATGGTAGAATATTAAAGAGAAAATTGTCCCATAACTCTAAGAATTTTTCTAGTTTAAAGCATGTCCATTTTAAGTCTAGGAAAAAATACATTTCTCTGATATTCCACTGGTAATTCTCAAGTGATTTCATTTTCATGACATACAAATTTGGTATGATACAGAAATTCAACTAAATTGAAATTCAAGTTAATTTCCATAATCTTATGACTACTTTGTTGATACTACAATTGCATCTGTGATACTTTCAAGCTAGTTTTTTTGTGCATTGCAACTACTTGTTTACTTGTCCGACTCCATTAGACCCTGACTGCTTTGAAGGTGGGACTCTGTCTTGCTCATCAACAGTTATAACATGTGGGCATTCAGCAAGTGTTTTAAAAAATAATTTTATAAAGTTTCTATTTTCATCTGTGAATTGGTACACTAGGCACAGCCATTTAACACAAATTTGTAAGGCAACTTGAGAAATTCTGATCTTTAGAGGTTCTTAAATAGAAAAAAAAAAACAAAGTTGGAAGAGGAGTAACACTTTGAGTCATCTGGTTTTCTGCCATTGTACTAAGAAGACACAATGAGTATATATCATTTGTAGTTGCTGCTGTTGTTGTTTTTACAGAATCCTAAGCATAAGTATTGGAATAATTTCTTAAAAACCACTCTGAATAGTCTAATGAGATGGTGTAATAAAGGTTCATTTAATGATAAATATGCATCTCATTACAAAAATGAAACAATCTTTGGCCATCTATCCAGACATAGTTCCTTTCAGCTTATAGGCTCTGAAAATGCATTTTAGATCGGAAAGACTCAAGGAAAGCACAAAGGGGTTGCCAGACCACATAGAAAAACTTCTACTTAATGATCAGAAGTGTGGATCAATCAACACCTGTGAAAAGAATGGTGGGGAAAGAAAGAAATCTAGGCCAGAACAAACAGAAGAAAGCCTTGTTTTCCTTTTTGAAACCTCTCTTTTCTAATTCATTTTTTCTGTTTTATTTTATTTTACGATGCTTGACACATTTTCTAAACCTAACTGAAATCCTTTCTGAAACAAGGAAAGAGACAAAGAAGGGTGTGACTCTGAAAAAACCTTGATGTCATTAAAGGAATTGATTTTTAAGAAGACTATTTAGAAGTAAGAAGATAAATTTTATCTATGTCACCACTATGTAAAACAAAACAAAAAAAGAACATAGATAAGAAACCAGAAAGAAAAACACCAAATAATCACAATACCTACCTTTGAATATTAAGATGATAATTTTTATTTTTCTACTTTAATTTTTTCTAGATTCATGATCATTATCAAATATTAACTTTATAATAACACTGTTTTTTGTTTGTTTGTTTGTTTGTTTGTTTTGAGAGGGAGTCTCGCTCTGTCACCAGGCTGGAGTGCAGTAGTACGATCTTGGCTTACTGCAACCACCACCTCCCGGTTTCAAGTGATTCTCCTGCCTCAGCCTCCTGAGTAGCTGGAACTACAGGTACGTGCCACCCTGCCCAGCTAAAACTGTATTTTTTTTTTTAAAGGACTTACACATTCAGATAGTGGACAGACAATTCTCAAATATTTAGCAATTACCTATTTACTTAATATCTGAAGAGCTGTCTTGACTGACCTAAACTTAACAAGATGACTGACCAATATTTTCCATACTCTGTATTCTCTCCATACAGTACTAACTGATGCCACACATAGCTAAACATCCCCAGCTACAATGAATTTGCAAACAAGCCATGCTGTGGAGTCCAACAGGCCTGAATCTGCTGGATAATGAAGCATATTCGTGAGCTCTCAAAGCCTCACTATCCTCTTCTGTTAAATGGAGATAATTTTATAACCCTGCTGGGTTTTGCTCTGAGGATAATGCATTATGTAATACATGCAAGTGGTGCTTGATTTATTTTCGCGATGAAGTAATTTCCCTTCTCCTTTTATCTCACTTTTCTGGTTATTTCTTGTCAAATATATTGAGCATACTGGTTATTAATATGTCCCATCCCCCCCTTTTTTTTTTTTAGCATAAATGGCTCTATTCATACTTCAAGTTCAAGGAGGTAATGTTAAGCTGTTTTTAGGCAGAGATGGCAATCAAGGTCGAGTCACCGACCCAAGAGTGGTACAGTACAGGTCAGGTGATAAGACTAGTAGGGTTAGATATTTGGAAGAACTCTGCAAATAGAGGTAAAAATAATCAGACTTGCCCCTTCATGGATTTGGAATAGAAGACAGATGGTACCAGCTCATTCATCAATAGTAAATGCAAAGCTAAACTGCAGAGAGAAAAGCTGAAATGCTATCTATAGTTAGAGGAACATCTTGAATCCCACAGGACAATAAATTCCTTGAGTTCTGCTGGTTCCCGATGGCTCTGGAGGTCTGGTTCTGATGTTTATCCTTAAAATAACTCCTCTTTTAATCACAACGTTTACAGGCAGGTAAATCTGCCTTAGTGCAATGTAGGCCCTCATTAAGGATAGACTATGGTTTTTAAACCTAGGGGCATACTTACAGGGGAGCAGAAAGAACACTTGCTTATATAATCTGATTGCCCTGACCTAATGCCATCATTAGGGGGCAAACACTTTCTGCTTTGATTTCTAAATAATGTGAAATTCTTAAAGAGATCATGTTAATATTAGCTTTGTTTCTTATTTCAAAAAAAAATGCTCATCTTGAAAAATAGAATTTGTTCTGTCAATTGCTGGGCTGAAGTCTGAAGGTGGGGGAATCCAACAAATTATTGCCAAGAGTTTGTGAATGCAAATGAACACTAAGCTTTGGAAACTGAATAGGGTGTCTTTCACATATTGCATTATTTTTCAAATTAATGTCAATTCTATCACCATTAATAAAATATGAATTAATTTTAACATTGCTAAATTTACAGTAGCTATTTGTCACTGTGTGTTCTTTCGATCAACTACTAACCTTGGGAACTTGAAAAAGTTGTTGGCATTACAAAGTCTTAGAAGTATAAAGCAGTGCTGCTGAAAAAGATTGGGAACACTTGACACAAACTGTAGCCCTGAGGAAACCTCAGTGGAATTGAATGGTAATTTGGTAGTCTGGGGGCATTGCAGACCGTGTTGGCTGGTGAGAGTTTGGTGTGAGTCATATTTTTATTCCGATAAGTACCTATTTAGAACAATGTAAAGAGAGGGCCATTTTTTGGATTAACTTCTTGGCTGTATTGTTAAGAGTCACCAAAAAAAAGAATAGATACTTGGTGTGGATTCTCTGTCTGAAGAATTATACCACCATTTACCCAATGATTCATAAACAGTCTCTCTCTCCTCTTTTTCTCTCCTCACAAACACAGCCATGCTCCCTATGATCTACCTCCTAAATTCTCTCAGATTTATACAAGTCTCTGAATTTGTGCTATATCAAAAGGAACATCACCTGTCATCTGGGCAACTGCAGTAGCCTCCAAACTGGTCTGTTTCCATCTAGCACCTTCCTAATCCATTCTCCAGAATTATGTTTTGAAAATGCAAGTCTGATCAAATAACTTCCTTTCTAAAGCTTCCAATAGATTCTTACTGCTCTTAAGATGGAGTAAAATTGCTTAATACTGCTTGGAAGATTCTTCACAATCTGGAACCTGGCAACTTGCTACCTAACTCCTCAGCCTCATCCTAGTATCTAGTGCTATTCATCCAAGTCCCTTTTTAAGAAGCTCCAGTTTTTCAACAGGTTCACTATCCAATCCAGCCCTTGTACATGCTAGGACTTCTGTGAGGAGCACTCTTTCTGTGCCTCTCTTCACCTGGCTGACTCCTACTCCTACTTAGGATATCAGCACAAATGCCACTTCGTCTCTGTCCTAGATTCCATAGGCTGTCATTTTCTTTGTTATATATGTCCACAGGAGCATATTCTTCACCCCATTTTTCAAACTGATCAATTTTTAATCATCCGTTTATTGTGCCTTCCTTACCATAAGCTCTATCAAGGAGTCTTTTTTTGCTTCTATCTCTTTTCCAAAAGAGGGCTTGACACATAATAGGCACTCAATTAATGTTTGAAATGTTGAGTTGGATTAACTGTCATACTCTTACTGAAAAAAGTTTTGAGGACCAAAGAAGCAACTTAAGGAATCTATTGAAAACAGATTTGTTCTCCCATGTCTAAAATTTCTTAGTTCATAGTCTATCCTGTTTGTAGTGGCTCTTACCCTGTTCTACCTCATATGTTGTAATCTGAATCTCAGTTATGAACCAGGCATTATGGTATAGAGGATACAGAGATCTGTCTTCTAAAGCATACTAAAATATATTGCAAATTTCTGTGTTAATGACATCTTTTGACATAATGGAAGTTTACAATTCTATGGAATCAAATATCCCTATTATTTTACAGCTTCTTGATTGCTTATTTCTCACTATATCTAGGTTATACAAATGTCTCTTAGATTTTCTTCTGAGGCTTTAAAAAATTGAAGTCTTTAATATGCCCAGAATTCATTTTATGTAATGTGAGATAGGAGTTCAAATTTGCTTATTTCCAAGTGGTTAATCAGTTGTGCCAGTAGTACCATCTATTAAATAAGTTACATTCTTCCCACTGAATTGAAATGTCACCTTTGTTGATAATTCATAAAATCTTATAAAAATGAAATACCTTTGTGGATACTCTATTTTGTTCCATTGGTCTACTTGTCTATTCATATACCTATTCTATATTATTTGGTTATAATGCTTGCGTGTTCTGGCATCTGGTAATACAAGCCTACCCTCACTCTTTTTCTAAATACCTCTAATCTTAAGAATGCAGTCTTCCAGACAAACTTGAAGATCATGTAAAACAACTTAAAAATGCCTAAAATAGAAATCCTTGTGGCATTATAATTGTTTTATATACATATATATGATGCTTTCCTATTGTCTTTTAATTTTTAACTGTATTTTCTGTTCCTCAATAAGATTTATAGTTATACATAGGCACTTTGTCTTTCTTCTATTTTTTAATCCTAAATATTACCTTGGTTGCTACTGAACATAGAACTTTTTTTCTAATTTTCATTTCTGAATATTTGTGATTAGCTAAAAGAAAAGATTACTTATTTTTGTAATTTATCTGATATCTAGTCTCCTTGTCCAGTTTTTATTAGTTTTTGTTTTTACTTGAATCTTTGGATTTTCAATATATATAATCAGGAAAAGAGGTCAGTTTAATTTCTTTTCTGATGTTTATCTTTGTTTACTCTGCCTATTTCGTTTTTTTATTATACTGTTTTTGCATAGATAAATAGAAGTCTTTTTCTTTTCTATGATGAGGAAGGATATAAATATACAAAGATAAATCTGTACCTACTCCTGAGAAAACTGGCTCATTGCTAGATTTTTACCCTATAACACTTAAATTACTTTAAAATTCTTATAAGTAAATGAATGTGATTTACCTATGTCATCCAGTAATAATAGGTAGAACTGGAAGGATATTAGATAAATTCTAGTTTACCCCGACTCATTTTACATATAAGGAAACTAAAGCCCAACAAAAGAAAGTGATTTGAATAAGATGAAGAGCTAGAAGTGAAGCCTAGGCAAGAATACCAAGGTTGCATGACCTCTGTAAAAGACATAGTTGATTAGAACCTTAGGCATGAATTTAAAAAGCCATTGTTTTGTGTGCTGCTTTTAAAACATCACATTTTAAAGAACACATTGAATATCAAATTAAATATTTATTGTATTTTAAAATTTTATTAATAGTATGGCAGAAGCTTCTAGTTTTCTCCAAGACTATTTTCCTCTTCTTCTTTAGTAATAAAACCCCTAATTTTTAGCAAGGGTTATGTTAAATGTGACTAAATTCTGGCCAACGGCATGTATGCCAATTTTCAGGTGTGACTTAGGGAAGTGTCCTTAACAGGGAAGGGTATGAAATTCATCTCCCTTTTCTCCTTCCTACTGGTTAGAAAGCAGACATGTGGCTGCAGCCATACTAGATCATGAGGTGCAAGCCACCTGCTAAGGATGGCTAGCCAAGCAAAAAGGTTGAAGGAGTGTGGGTCCCTGAGAAGTCTAGGTGCTAGGTCCCTGAAGCCACCCTGTCAGGAATTGCCTACCTCTGAGTTTCTTTATATGAGTGAGAAATAAATTTCTCTCTTATTTAAGCCAATGTTATCTGGGATCATCTATCATTTTAAGCTGAACTTAACTCTTGATTTGCCAAGTAAATTAGGAGATATAACAATGAAAGTGGAAATACCTTAAAGATAATCTGCAAACTCTTGCTCCAGAAAAAAAAAGCACATCATAGATGTTTAATATCAGAATTATGGTTATGACCTGAAGAGCTTTGAATTTTAAATAATGATCATAATAATGACAATGATAACAATAACAATAGCTGTGTATTGACTATTGCAGGGAGACAGTGGAGAGGAGTTAAGAAATGGGGGTTGGCCGAGCGCGGTGGCTCAAGCTTGTAATCCCAGCACTTTGGGAGGCCGAGACGAGCGGATCACGAGGTCAGGAGATCGAGACCATCCTGGCTAACACGGTGAAACCCCGTCTCTACTAAAAAAAAAAAATACAAAAACTAGCTGGGCGAGGTGGCGGGCGCCTGTAGTACCAGCTACTCGGGAGGCTGAGGCAGAAGAATGGCGTGAACCCGGGAGGCGGAGTTTGCAGTGAGCTGAGATCCAGCCACTGCACTCCAGCCTGGGCGACAGAGCGAGACTCCGTCTCAAAAAAAAAAAAAAAAAAGAAAAGAAATGGGGATTAAGTCAGACTACCAGATGTGCCACTGTTTGGCTATGTGACTGTGGGCATGTCGCTTACTGTTTCTAAGTCTCAATTATCTTTATAATGGGGATAATGAAAATTCTTAGCATGGAGTTGTAATCATTAGATAAACACATGTAATGAAGTCAGTAAAAATTAGCCTCATGCAATATTATTGATCTTATCATTAAAACCCACCATTCCTACTACCTTTAAAGGCCAGGCATCAAATGACATCTATGTGGCAATATTTATAATTTAATTACCACAATAATACCATCACATAGGTATCATTAGCTACATTTCACAGATAAAAGGATTTATAGGACTCAAAATATTTTGTGACCGAGCTGGAATGGAACCTAGGCTTCATTATAAAATCCATATTTCTTTTCACAGTACTATGCTCATTTGATTAAGATTTTGTAACTCTTTAAAACATTATGTCAGGACATATGCATTTCAAAGCATTCTCCTGCTATCATTGTATACTTTGGTTCCTGCTTCCTCTGTTAATAACAGCATTCCTACTCCCTTTGCCCTTTGTCTAGCTAATTCCTAGTCTTGACATTTCCAAAATTCATCTCACCTCCAATCCTCACCCTAGGAAAGTTTGGTTCTGTGTGCCCCAAAAATACTCCTGCAGCGCTCTGTGCTTCTTTCATGGACTTGTAGAAGCACATCTGCTTCTTTCATGGACTTGTAGAAGCACTTGGGCGTATCTAATGACCTACACATCTACATCACAGGAAATCAACCACGGGTTTGGGAAGACCCAGTAACACACAGGTGCTTGTAAATTTCTTTATCTGGAAACCGCCCAAGGGAACTTTGCATGAGAGGGTGAGCTTCCCTTGGAGATTTACCAACATCAAAAGCTCTATTGTCCTCTGTTACTGGAGCCTTGTGAATGAGGAATAAAATGGGAGATGCTAAATCCTGGGAGGAAGACCCATAATCCTCTTTTCAAAAAGAAATGCAGTAATAATCCTCCTTTGTCAGGCCCAGCATTGGTAAACAAGTGTTAGTAACAGTCTCAGGAGGCAAAACTGGAAATCCAGACCTCAGTGGATTTTCCTGGAGTCTATTATTTCAAACAGCCCCAAATAGGTCTCCCTGTTACACTTTCTTACAGCATTACTATTTTCTTCCATTGCACTTAATTAATCTTAATTGTAAGTGATGCCATTTTGTGATTATTTGTTTAATATCCATTCCTCCAACTAGACTCTAATCTCTATGAGGGCAGGAATTATGGTTGTTTTAGTTCACTTAGTGCCAGGCAAATGATATCCAATAAATATTTGATGAAAGAACAAATGAATTGGTGAAATAGAGATAGTACCTCCTACAAAAGCTACCTAGTGAATATAAAAACAAGGTAAAAAGAGCATCGATTCAATTTGGATTTTAAAGACCACAAATTTTCTGATTTTAGGCAAGTTGCCACATCTCTGTATCAATTTCTTCACCTCAAGTAGGGATAATATCTATTTCATTGGATTGTTGTGAAAATGAGTGAGGTAGTATGCATATAAAGCACTTGGCAGAGTCCTTGGCAAAGAGATGATACGTGCTAATGATCGTTTACAAACATGACATCCTTTAAAAAAAAGCCATCTCTTCATCTTTCTCCTTTGCTGGGTTAACTGAGGAGACTTTTTGAACACCTGAATGTTCTAAGGTGTAATAATCTGTGAAAAGTGAAAAGACCTTGAATGAATAAACTCAGGCAGATGTAAGCTCCTTTTGCCCCTGAAATGTCTTTCTCTTTTGGCCAGAAATTCTCACCTTCCTATTCCATCTCTTAGAGACCATTTGGTGTCCTTTGATTCATGCAATGTCTATATATTGAGAATCCATAGAATGTTAAGCACAGAACTGGGCTCTGAAAATAATACACTGGAGAACTAGACAAGAAATGTTCAGCCTAAGAGCTTTATTTAAATGTGATTAAGTCCTGGAAAGAACTATGGGACTTAGTTATACACATGCCACTGTGAACAATGGTAACTATCTGGTTTTGCACATTTACCATATCCCCTACTCTGTTCTAAGTATGTTACATGCACAATCCTATCTAAACTTTACAAGGACTATGTGAAATAGACTTAACGGTTTCTGTTTCACAGGCAAGGAATCAGAAGCCATGGAGCTTCTGATGTAGGGGAGGGGTTTGAATTAAGGTCTGTGTGACATTACAGCCACAATTTTCCTTCTATCATGATGTCTGCCTACCAATGACTTTTTTTTTTAAGACAGAGTCTTGCTGTGTCGCCCAGGCTGGAGTGCAGTGGCACGATCTCGGCTTACTGCAAGCTCCATCTCCCAGGTTCCTGCCATTCTTCCCTTCAGCCTCCCGAGTAGCTGGGACTACAGGTGCCCACCACAATGCCCGGCTAATTTTTTGTATTTTTAGTAGAGACGGGTTTCACCGTGTTAGCCAGGATGGTCTCGATCTCCTGACCTTGTGATCCGCCCGCCTTGGCCTCCCAAAGTGCTGGGATTACAGGTGTGTGAGCCACCGTGCCCAGCCACCAGTGATTTTTAATGGTCCAATTGATTTAAGAAGTGATGAACTGGCATATTTAATAATTTACTTCCTTTTATTAGATTATACCCATATATGGTTGTTCAATTGAATAAACATGGTTCTTATAATAACTGATGTAAAAGCAGGGGTTCATAAACGTTACATTTTCACTGGCATATGGACAATGCCTGCATTTGCTACAAAGATCTTTTAAAAACTACCTTTAAAATGGAAGTAAAAGTCAGGGTCCAAGAGTTCTTCTTTTAGACCTAGGGTGTAAAACTCACAGATCCCGAACGACAATATGTTCGTATTGGTTATTTTGTTTGATACCATGTTTTAAAAGGCAAAGAAGCGAGGCAGGTATTCTGCTTGGTCAAAATACCATCATTTTAATACTCATGTAACACCTGGCCCGTTTCATTTAGCTCCTGCTTTAGACCATTAGCTTCTTGAAAAAAGATATTTGTCTTAAGGATCTTTATGTCTCTGGGGCTAAATTCAATTTCTGGCATACAGCAGAAGCAAAAGAAATGTTTGCTATATGAGTGAGAAAAAAAATCCTATGGTTAAGAGTTTCTTTCAAGTATTACAGTAGAGTTGGCTCTGGTAAGAGACAGGACAAACTGAGCAAATGAAATTTGTCATTCACTACCTCCTAGGAACCCAAGAGCCTTCTTTTTAGTTTATTTTAACTAAGCTCTCTTTTGAGAAAAAATGATTAGAAATTTCTTTAAGCTAAAACATAAATGAGTTAATTCTGTTTTAAAGCACCTAACGATGTTCCCTGAAGACTATTTAGGTATATGGAATTTTGAGAAATTCAAAGATTAATGAGGCGCTGAGTCTACATTCTAGGAATTCACAGACTGTTCAGGAATACTACTACTGGATATGATGAAGAAGATAAAGATGAAGATGATAATGATGATGATAGTATCAGTAGTAGCAATGATCATACAAGCAAAGCATGGCATAAAAACTGTATTAATCAGTACTCCAGGATCTCAGCCTAGACTTGGCTCTCTTTTCTGTTTCCTGCTCCAAAACAAAGTGACAAAAATAATGGACTTCTGGGCAATTGCAGGTGGGTTTTGATTAGAAGAGGCTTTTCAGAGTTTCTGAAAGGAATGCAGCCATCTGCTCAAAAAGCTGGCCCTGAGAATTACTAACTAGTTTAGGTGAATTTTCCTCAATGTTCTAAGTGTTATGACCCCTCAGGCCTAGTTTCTAGGGCCCAAGCCTCTGCCATAAAAAGCAGCAAACCTACATTCAAATTTCTCACTCTGCTAGAGATGGGCAGAAATCTATGCTGAGGACACTAGGCAGCCTGTAGTCAGAGTTATGTGCACAAAGATTTTCCTTTAAGTGGTATTTTAAAAGTTAAAATTTATAACAATAAGAGAACAGTGAGCGAAACCTTGTTCATATATACAATGGAGTGTAATCCAAGTATTTAAAATATACATTTGCAAAGAATTTTAATTGAAAAGATCATGTTTCTGCTATAATGTTATGAAAAATGTAGAATAAAAATTTTAAAGAAATGAGCAGTCTCTATTAGCAAACAATGAAAATGGAGGAAAATATAACTTAGTAATAGATTGCAGGTGATTTTTATTCTTTTTTCTGTTTTGTTTTCCAAATTTTCACAATGAGCGAATATTATTCTTTTTACTTAAAAAAGGCAAATTCCCAACCCTCACTGAGGCTCACTTAGGAGCTGTTATATAGAGTAGCAACTTGAAGGACCAGGTATCTGATAAATGAATTACCTGGAATGCCAATAGCAGTCCTCTTTAGTTCTAGCGCTTAGTTTTGTTAAGTGAGTTTATAAAACTAGAAAAAAAAAAGTGTTCTGAAAGAGAAAGTAATGTCTTCATTTAATTATAAAAAAAGAATTGTGTACTTCTAATCCTAGACAACCACAAAATGAATATTCTCACTGTTACAATGAAGTGATCTCAATCACCATGATAACAATCAATGGTATCCAAGCTAGATACAAATTCAAAGAAATGACTTTATTCCTAATTATCTACCATAAGAACCAACAATCACAATTCAGACAAGATAGCTGGAATACTGTGTAGATTTTTAGCCTTCCCTCTATTATGTCATCTCTCAGTGAGTTTCCATTTACAGATGTATAACCTCATAGACCTATTACAAAGATTTGGGTACTCCTTACCAGCAACCTCCAGTTGGCATTTGAGGAGGTGATTCTCAGATAACGTAGAGGTTGCTCACTTTACATTCTCTAAATAAGTAGTCATAAGCAGTACACTGTGACTGCACTATGAGCCCTTATAAATACTGCGTGTTGAATTCATCTACCCATTGTTCTACATAAAGTATCCATTAACTTCATACATGGTTTTAGATCTACCCACTGCAAAAGATGGTCTGTTGGCTATGCTCAGTTCCCTACTTCTTTATTATGAATTTATTTAACTCCTCAATTTAAGAGCTCTTGGATTGAGGACAGCAAATACTACTAATTCTTTATTAAAAACAAACTAATAATAACCATCAATGAGTTTCAAATAAAAGAGAGTGTTCTGCTAAGCATTTAATGGATATTATTTCTAGTCCTCACAACAATTTTGCAATATACATTATAATTTGGATTTAACAAATAAGACTGGGGCTCAGAGAGATTAAATTATTTGACTAAGGCCATGAAGACATTAAGTAGTGGAATTAGAATTCACATTTGATTCTGACATATAGTCCAGTATTTTTCCATTTTCCCATGTTGCTGATGTTTGATCTTTAGATTTTTTTTTTCAAAACTTCCATTTTACACCTTAAGAACCAGACTTTGAGGAATGAAGTAACTTACCCAAGTTCATATGAAAACAAAACAAATTCAAATCTGAATCAAATTAACTGCCCCTGTTTTTCAAAATTATGTTACCACTGCAACATAACAGCAATCACTGCTAATACAATGTATGCCATATTTTAATTTTTTCTATTAGTTTTAATTGGTATGAGGTTAAAGATATTTTATAATATTGTCATTTTTCTGAATTTGAGATAATTTTGAAGTTACAGATTTTCTTCCTTTTCATATGGGAAACTGCAGAACTGTAAACATGTCAGTGGGGAAGATTCAGAGCCATTAGTCATTAGCCACTTTGGCACAACTGTGGTCAAATATCCATCCAGGAACAAAATGGGAATGCTCTCAAAAGATCAGTTGCCAAAGCACTTCAAGAAGTTTCCTCTTAATAACAAGGTCAACCTTCTTGGTCTACTATTCCATTTTTCCTTTTTCTTTCCTCCCTCCCTCTTGCTCTTTCTTTCTCTCTTTCCCCCTCCCCCTCTTTTTATAGGAAACTAATATTCACTGAAGATCTTGTATATGCAAGAGACTGTTCTAAGCACTTTCAAAGACATTATGTTTATCCTTACAATTAATCTTAGGAGTACAATTTTCATTTTCCAAAACTTAGACAACTTGTTCAGAGTGATAAGGTCCAACTTTAAAGCCACATCTCTTTAATCCACAATACACTTCTCTCTAGTGAGATGCAGTCGTGTCTCACATAAACAGGCTGCTATCTTTTCAACAACTGGGATGTACAGACTTAATTGACACCCTGATTCAAAAAAACTATAAAAATACTTAGGAGATTTGAACACTGGCTTTATATTTGATGATATTAAGTGATTTTTTTTTTTTTTTTTTTTGCTGTGTTAATTGTATTGTGGATATATGTAAACTATTACACACAAGATGATATGTCTAAGATATGTCTTAATTCTTTCAAATAAACCCATTAGAGAGAGGAAGGATGGGGACAGAAATGAAACAAAGTGGCCGTAATACGGATTAACATTGGGTGATGGGTACATGGGGGCTTATTATATTATTCTCTCCAAATATGTACGCTTTCCCTAATAAAAAAATTTTAAAAATAAAAAGACGTGTGTAGGTTGGTTGTAGTTTGGTAGAACAAGAGGATTTTGGGTTTGAACAACACATTTATCACTTAATGTCTATGTGACCTTGGGCAAATTACTTTCATCTCAGAGACACAACTTCTCAGTCACAAAATGAAGCTTACCTTGCAGACACTTACCTTGCAAAGCTGTAAGTAATGAAGTTAACGTGTGTAAGTATCCAACACAGAGCACTGTACATGCTAAGTTTTTTTTGTTTGTTTTTTGTTGTTTTTTTTGAGACAGAGTCTCACCCTGTCGCCCAGGCTGGAGTGCAGTGGTGCGATCTCGGCTCACTGCAAGCTCCGCCTCCCGTGTTCCCGCCATTCTCTTGCCTCAGTCTCCTGAGTAGCTGGGACTACAGGTACTCGCCACCATGCCCAGGCTAATTTTTTGTAGTTTTTAGGAGAGACGGGGTTTCACCATGTTAGCCAGGATGGTCTCGATCTCCTGACCTCGTGATCCGCCCGCCTCGGCCTCCCAAAGTGCTGGGATTACAAGAGTGAACCACCGAGCCTGGCCTTTTTCTTCTTCTTTTTTTTTTTTTTTCACAAAATTGCTAGCTATTATTATTATAAGGCATACATGATCTCTGCTTTCATTTACTTGCTCTTGAGACCTAGCCTAGAGATAACTTTCAATATTCAGATTAATTCAATTTTGGCTAACAGCCAAAGACAAGTGATACAGGTAAGCCTTTTATGTACATGGTCTTCTACTGAGCACCTCTTTGGAAGAATGTCAGCTCTCCCAGTTTCTCCTATGCCACTGGTGACTTGGATCTAGATCAGTTTCCTCTGTCCTCTTCCAGTTCACATGGATTTCTTCTAACACCCATACCAGCAATTCTGGCCAAGGCCTCTTGTTTTAAGAATGAATCATATACCATTTTATATTATTCCTTGTATAGCCACTTTATCAAAGTATTGGCTATATTATTCTCTCATCACTGCTGCAAATATGCTCTATCATGCCTCCCTTCTCCATCCCAAGATGATATCTTGGACTGATATATATTTTCTCAGTCACTTCTAGTTATCAGAAAAGTTGTTGTTTCTAGATATTAAAAAAGTTTAGTCTAATTTAAATATAAATTTCCACTATACCAATTCAGTCTTTCCTTAACTAGGATTTCAATCTAGCAGTGGGGAGAGGGGGTAATCTGTTCTCTTGTCCTGCTTGCTTCCCTCTTCTATTATTCGCTCTGCTGCTTCTAGGGAGGGGGCAGAGAAGGGGACTATATAGGAAATGGACAAGGTCTTACTTGACTGGTGCCTGTGTAACCTGGCACTCTGTGAGTCTGATGCCCAAATGCTATGCCATTACCCTGGGGTGTTTGAAGACTCTTTAACAACTCCTGACTGGGAAGTTCCAAACTTCACAATTTACAATTTCAATGCACAGTTGACTTACTGCTCCACCTATTCTGCTGGCCTCAATGATACAGCTCTCTAAAGGGGACTTAGACATGTATCAGACATGATTTCTTCCCTCAAGAAATTTCCAGTTTTATGTGAGAGCTGGCATGTATACAGCAATTATGTGTTCAGATGTGCTAAGAGGACTGAGAAGTAACTTTTGGTTGCATTCCCTTAGGATGACTGGGTTAGGATATCTAAGGAAGTTTCAGATTTTTATCATCAGAGCAGCTCCTGCGAAGTGATTTCCATAGTCCTTGAAGAAAACTCATCTCTGTTCATGAGTTCAAGAGCTTATCCAAGACAGACTACCTGTGTTTGCATGCACATGTGGGTCTCCTTTGTTTCTCCTGTTGGTCTTACTGTCTTTACATTGTTTGGATCTGTATATGCATGCTGATTCCTGGAAGGGAAGTCCCAGTTACCCTCATAAGCTTTTCTTAACCCCAGTAGGATGAAAATCTTATTTCCAAAGCTTCCCTGCTAGAACAAACACATGAGCTTGACTGTGGTTGCTTTTGTTTCCACAAGGGTCTCTTTAGAAGCCAAGACATGCTCACACCACTGAGAAATGGCTGTGGGCTCAGGTTCTACAACCACAGCATAAGAAATCCAGAGGCAGATTTAAACGATACAGATGTGTCTCAATTTAGGCTTTTCCTTCTAGATTATTTTACTTCAAAATCATTTTTTCAATTTAACTGTGAAGACCTAGTTATCATAGATCTATCATTCTATATCCCAGGACCTACAGTAGGGGCGGGGAGAAGACAGGGGACTTATTTTAGCAGATATAACCATAATATAATAATTTGCAGAAGATCAATACTTTGATTATAAATCACCTTTTTTAAATCTCAAATTTTAAAGTTGAATGATATAAACAATAAATTCTTTATTGTCACATGATATTATGCAATCTGTGGAGTATGTTCACAATAACTCATAACTAGAAAGGGTAGGTGATATCATACTTATTCTCACATGAGGAAACTAAAACTCAGAGAAGTTAAGTAAGTCTTCCATGGCTACATACTATGATGCCTAAAGCATGGGGGTGATGCCTAAAACACACATCTAATGACTACTAAGTTTGTGTACTTTCTATTACATAGTTCGGCTTTTGTCTTTCTAAACCAGTTTTTCCAACTGAGTTCTTCAGAATGACAATGAAATGTTGATAAGTATATTTTCACATAAGTTTCCTGTACAAACAGGTGTGGAAATACATGATTAATCAAAGCTAAACAGATTCAGTGGTCTTTACCACAGGACTACTCAGACTTATTATTAACATGAAAATGAGCACTGGGAATATCTAAGAGTGAGATGTAGTAAGCATTTTCCCCCAGAGAAGCGTTTCAAAAAACTCTTTGTTTCTATAAATATATATTTCCAAAACCCTGATAGGTATTCTTACCACTGAATTTAAACCATCCTCCCTTTCAACCATGCACTTGATCTAGAATGAGAAAATTTCAATAGGGCTTCCTTTTTAATGCTGTCTTGTAAGTAATGATTTGTTATAAAGCTATTACTCTTAAATATTTTGCTTAAAACTGCACAAAACAATCTATTACAGTACCTTGAACATATTGTGTATATATCATGTATGTATGTATGTATCCATCTATCTGGATGTATGTGCATCTCTACCTCACCCCTACCTTGAGTACCATTCTCTGCACTTGGTCAATCTGCGTTAATGCACACTTCTACAAACACTCAGGAAATGAAGGTTCTGATAGGCTAAACCTGATCTGAACATGTTCTGCAACATGTGTTGTGTGTATGGCCCCCCTTTTCTGTCATTTATTTGGTGTTATTTGAGAAGCAATTGTTTGATAAACAAAAGATACTCAAGTGGTATCGCCAGATCCTGCATAAGAGTTGAGGTATAGGCATCTCCTGGAGTGTTTAACAGGTGCTAGGGCACCTTGGGGGAAAAGGTAAAGGAAAAGAGAGGATAAAAATCAGAAGATAATTAAGCACTGTCAGATGTCCTCTGACATTATTTATGAAGAGCACCACAGAATCACTGGAGCTGGGGAGGACTGTTCATCAACTGAACGTTAGTCACTAGAGGCTCTGAAAACTTTAGCAGAAGACATGTCTTAAACAAATGAAAGAGGTTTTCTAAACAGATGCAGGAACGCAGGCCTAAGGTAGGGCATTGATTCAGTTAGCACACCCTTTCTAGGACTGCACTCACCATGCTACCTGGGATAAGTGTATGTTAGCTATTATTTAACTATGAGCCAATTAGGACAAATATACTTGGAAAAAAATGCAGCAGGACATCTAGAACACTAACCTAGGAGAAACGGTGAAATGTAGACTGAGAAGGTGGTCAAAAAAGATAAGATATAGGCAGGAGAAAAGATTGGGGTGTGCAGGGGGAGAAGGAATTATTTACGTTCCAAGTTCTTTCAGGTACTATATACACATTACTATATTAGGCCTTCAACATTCATGTAAGATAACTGCATTATCCCTATTTTCACCAGTGAGAAAATAAACTCAAAAGATTAATTAGAACAATAACTCTACTCAATTCTATGAATCATCAAGGAGTTGTCCTATTATACAAAGAAATCTCAGAATTTAGGTGCAAGTTTTGTAGACTTCAAAAAGAGAAAAAGATGCCCTTTTTTATCTACAGATTAGAAATACACCTGAAATTTCCTAGGAAATTGGGCAGGAAATAGAGGAAGAAGGAGGGAAATCCTGAAGGAAATTGAAAAGGCTCTTTGAAGAGTTAAGAACAGTAAGGCCATTTTGGATTTGATGTGTGTGGGGACGGGGGGTGGGGGAAATGTGCAGAGGGGCAAAAAACATTTTTTTTGGTTCAGTAGGAAAGAGCAGTTGGAAGTTACCTCTTCCTTTATTGTAAAAGCCTGGGAGAAAAGAATGAAAGAGTAGCTCATAGAAGACTCTTCCCACAGACACACATCGAATGATTAGTCATGAAATGGGTTGGAAAAATAGAGGAGGTGTGGGGAGAGTATCAGATAGAAATCCTGTTTTGGGAAAGTGTTAAAAGATAGAAGTATCACAGTATAATATTTAACCAAAAAAGCAGGGCCCCTGAAATGTTTTTTATTGAAGTTCAGTGATCAACTGTGGGTGCATGTTGGGGGAGAAGGGAGACATGTTATTTAGCTACACTGAATAATAATTCATAGATAATCTTAAAATACATCCAATAAGGAAATAAACTTAAAAATTTCCTTTCAGTTCCATATTCAGGTCACAATTATATGCTGGCATTATATAGTAGGGTGATGATGATAAAGTAAAGGCATAATGGAAAGGGGACGCATTTAAAGAAGGAATAAGGGAAACAAAATTTGAAGTCTTAGTGGAGGCATTTATTTCATTCTGAAATAATTCTGTGCATTCATACCACCTTTTCATTTCACTTGACTTAAAATTGCATTTATCGGTCTTCTCCATTAGGCATAAATTCTTGAAGGCTGGGATTGTATCTTACTTAATTTTGTTCTACAGTGACTACACAGAGCTTGGCACACTTACTCAATAAAGCTAAGTTTTATAAGGTAGGGTAAGCACTGTAAACTGTTCACTATTTGATTCCTTATTTAGAAGTTCTGCAATGAATGGAGATTGCTTCAACTCAGTGACCAAAGTGTCTTATGAGCTATTGATTTCTGATTAAAGTGATGCTAATGATAAGGATAAATATTATTTATTATACATTTTCAATAATAAGCCATTATATTCTTTACATATATAATCTTCTATTTTCTGTTCAAGAATCTTGTGAATTACTATTAGAAACTGAGGCTGAGAGTTTAAACAATTTATTCAAGGTCACAGAACTAATAAACTATGGCCCTGGGAATTTTTGTCTAAGTATTAATATACCTAGCTTGAGAACTTTGTACTTCCGCTCATAATCTTCTCTGAGCCAACTGAAATCACATTTAGAAGTTTTCCCATTCACAAACTAAAAATGAGGAAAGACCAACAGTTTAGTGGTTTTCATCTCACTCTGAAGAATCAATACTTTTATAATCATTTAAAAGAATAACAATTTTATACACAGGATTTAAGTTTATTTCACAATTTCCTTTCATTTTTCATAAAATTTTTCATATGAACAAGAAAGCAAAAAAATCAAGCACTTTATATAAAGTTACAGAAACTCTTGAACTTCTGGAATTAACAAAATTGATAGTCTTCCATTAACTCATAACATCAAATGCCAAGAATTTCAGCAAACAGAACTTGCTAATTGAACGTGAGCCTTGTGCAGCACTACTTGATACATTAAAAGCAAAATATTGTATGAATAAGATTTCAACTTCATTAATAATGCTTAATGGGTCTCCAACGGGACATTTTACTCAAAATTTAAAATTAGACTTCAAGAAATCAGAAATAAACACACTAATCACAAATTACTAAAACCAATGAAAAATATAAAACACTAGTCTCCTGTAGCACCAGGGTTTACAATTTCAAGAATTCTTGAATTGCAAAAAGATCCTAAAATATAAGATAACAGAAATATTAGGATCTGTTGATTTACATTAGAAAAAATTCACCCAGGTTTCAAAGTACATTTAACATGTTAATGATTTGCCAAAAAAACCCCAAAAACTATTTACATAAAGCTCCTCAAAAGTTCATAGTCTTTCAGAGCCTAAGAAATAATAAACAAGATCCAAAAAAACGAGGAAAAAATGTACTTAAAAAGTGAGAGATTTCTATTCTCAGAAAAGTACTATATGGGCAACAATGAATAGGATTCTCTCTATGGATCGATGATAATTGCAGATAAATTTAACTGATTTGTTAACACTTTGCCTTTTATGAGCAATGCCTCATAAAAATAAAATCTACTTTAAGTAAAAGAGATCTACTTTCTACAAAAAGTTCAGTAATTATTGTATTAGGTACACTGAGCTTGAAGACCACTTAGTGAATGAGAGTATTCCAAGTCTTAATTGTAATTTAGAACAAAAGGAAATAGAATGCTCACCTGGAAATAATCCAACAAATCCTGGGAATTACCATGCATTAAAAAAAAAGAATAAACAATTGATGGTTACACAGCAGGTCACCTGTGTTAGGACTGCAGTAAATAAGTAAAGAGGTGGAGAAATTCAGAGAAAGTGTAAAAATTGTGAAAATCACCCAATCTGCATGCTTTAAGTTAGCTGATAGGGGTATAGAACAGCTCTTGAATGTATTCACAGGCACCTTATTATTAAAGTGTCAAACGTCTTTGAAGATTCCTCAGTAATTTACTATTCCATTTCTGTTTCATTCATTAAATAGTTTCTAAAGCATCTCCAAGACCCTTCCATTAGTAAAGGTTCTCAATGATTTAAGCTGGGAGCAACACAAACTATTTTGGTTCATTTTAGAGAGCATAAGTTGTCTTTAGAAACAAACTGTAAATAAGAAATGCAATGCTGTGGTCCCCTCACAGTGTGAACATGTTAAAATAATTCCATAGTTCAAGGGAGCATGATCTAAGTGGAGGACATAGCTACCACAGTCTAGATTTATATTCACTCTTTTACTTATCAATATTCTTATTCGTGTAAATAGGTAAAAATACTTTATCTTTTTACTTATTAAGAGACAAAAAGGAGAATATACATGTAAATAGATTTAAAAGCATTCTTAGAGGTATTAATATAATGCTTTAATATCTTTACAAAAAATAAATCATTAAATAATTTTTTTGAGATAGTGTCTCACTTTGTCACCCAGGTATAAAATAATTTTTAGTATAGTTTTTTCTCATTATTAACAAAGATATTTAAAGAAATGTTAATTGTGCACATGGTTTTAGTAGAAATTTAATTTGTTGATATAATTAACAAGGTACATGCAACTGATTCTTATTAGAACAAATATTTAATTGACAAATATTGAGTTTCCACTATAAAAGACATTGTACTGATATTGTGGAAATATTGTAAAAGGTCATTAAAATCATTGCTCTTCTAGGCAGTGAATTCATATTGTAGGGGCACCTTTAAGATAAAAAAACTTCCTGAAGATACTATTTTTAAAAATAGATTGGAGGGATGGATTAGGTGACTTATATGGATCTTGTCCAGCTCACATATTCTGTTAATCATATGAATTAACCATTGGGACAGCAAAAATATCAATCATTCTTTAATATATCTCTGTACCATTTGATACTTTAGGAAAATTAATATGTTTATATTCGCTATACATAATGAAGATGGACATTGTCAATTTCAACCTTAGATTAATTAAATGTGATCATTTCTGTGAAGACAGCCTTCCTATTTTCCTAAATAATCACTAATTTTAGGAGCATAGAAATCACTCAAAACAAAGAAAAAGACCTTGAGAACAGTGAAAATATATTGCTGTTGTCAATTAGGAAACCACATGTTTTATATTGATGCTGAACTGTTATTCTGTAAACTCCCTAGGGAGCTTCTCCACAACATTTGGAATTCATAACTACATGCAACCCAAACAGAAAATCTATAGCTTGCCCAGGACGATATTCCTGATGCTGTAATCCTATCACATGTGACTCACATGTAATGGGGAGGTGATTCACAGTGTAGTAAATCAAAGCAGGGCACTTAGCAACTACAAATCTCCACATCTCTGGGAAGGCTATCTGGTGTTCAGAATACCTTGGAATGGGTATTCTGCAAGGGTGTATGAATGGGTATATCAGCAAGATCAGGTAACATCTAACTAACCCAAGACCATTTGTCAGAAACAGACTCTATCCAAGACAGAGCTCATCCCAATTCAGTAAAGATTTACCGACAGAGGAGGGGTTAAATTAAATTGTTAATTGGTAAAGGTGTTGAGAAACTCACCACCTTGCTTCTTAAAAGCTTCAACAACTTCCAAGAGTAGTTACCTAATCTTTGAAATGAGAAAGAAACTCCAACTGGGCCTTCCTCTGGTTTTGCATTCCAGTTTTCAAGCTCCTCCTTTCCTAATGCCTCAGCTTTTTTCAGGTAAGAATCCTTAGTATTTCCGCATTTGTGGTAGTTGTGAGTATCTTTCTGAGTGCCTGGGAGATTACATTTCTGGAGAAGAAAACAGGAAGGCCTAGACTATCTTTAGGAGGCGTAGAGTGTTATTGTATAGGCACTCAGGGAATTCTTATGGAAGAAAGGGAGAAAAGAAGGAGGAAATGGAGAAAGCAAAAGAGGAAAAAAAGGAGAAAAAACAGGAGGAAGGTGGGAAGGCCAGTTAGGCAGGTCATCTTGTCTGCTTTGCAGTCCTCATCCAGCAAGATGAGAGCAGAAACTGCGCAAGAATAAAACAAAAGATCTGCCTGAGGAAAAGCTATGCAAATACCTTAAAAGCTTTAAAGGATGAAAACGTTGCACTACTCTCCTCTACAGCACAACTTCAGGTTAAACCAGTCAAGCCTTCTTCCTTCGGTCTTTCTGTCCCTTCCCTTTCCCTTCTCTGCAGGTGGCTTTATCTGGAGGATTTCCAGGAAGGCTGGAGACAGGCATCTCTAATTTGGGTTCTGCCTCCTAGGAGCCAGAGGAGAGTTGGCAAAGTCCACTCTGGGTTTACCCTGCAGTTTCCTCACTCCACGAAGTCCTAATCTCTGCAGCTGCAGTGGTTTTGGAGGAGGATAGATAGGGAGAAAAGTGGCAATGTAACTGCAGTGTCTTTGAAGGCTAGATTCCCTGAAGAATTTTGGGGAACAGAGCAGGGAAAGGATGGAAATGGGCCCTGGGCAGTTCTCAAACAGAAACTGCATATTCTGATACGCTAGTGCTTCCCCCAAACGCCAAGGATTCGAAAGAAATTGACTGAGATGCAGAGAAGGCCAGAAAAGCCAGACTAAACATCTAATGAGGTAGGGATAGTAAAGGTGAGGGGGCAATAAAAAAGAGAGAGAAAGAGACCTTACAAAGACAAAGAGAGGCAAGGAAGAGAAATGAAGTGGTATAAAAAGGAACCCCTAGAGACAATCTCAAAAGATGTGCTGGAGAGCAGACAGTTATTTATTTGAAGTCTGCAGCAATGTCACTGAGACTGCTGAAAATGAAGGAGAGAAGGAAACATTTACACTCAACATTACTTTTTAATTGTTTATTCCATAGGCTAGAACTTAATTGACTTTTCTCTAGATCCATGGTTCTGGGCCTCAGTTTCCTCATCTACAAAGCAAGGGGTTTGGACTAGATACCTTACAGGGTCTCTACCTAACTTGATCCTCTCTGTCAACCTACGAGCCAGGAACTCCAAGACCAAGGATTTATTAGTTTTGATACCCAATTCCCCCCTTTTTCTTCTACCATCCCTCTTTATCAATGCAGTGCCAACACCTGCACCATTCATTGAACTGATGCCAACGCTCAGTGATGACAAGGAATATGGCTCAACTGTGACAAATGATTAGTCCTTCTGCCCTGGAGTAAGGAAAGAAGGAATAGACAAGGCAGTATGATTTATACTTTGGATTTCCAACGAGAGGTTCTTCTCGAATTTTCGGTTACAAATTTCATGCATTTAAATAAATTATAAATTCCTTTGAGGGGTTCCAAGTGGTTGGACTGATCAAAGGCCAAAGAGCCGTATTTGATGGGCCCCATACCTGATTTGAGGGAAAATTTATTTCATTTCATCCCCAAAATTGGATTTGCTTATTTCATGGAAATCCAGCACGCACTAGTCATGCTTTTTTCTCATCTTTCTGCCTCCCATTCTGCCAACCTGCTTCAGTGCAGCATTTTCTGGGGTTATTAAACACCCAAGGCTTAATGAGAGTGCATTCATGAGTAAGTTCTTCAATGATGCAGGATCACCCCCTACTCCACACCCCCCACACACACAAACACACGTAGGCAGTTTAAATGATAGTGGGGGTAAAATGTGTTTTCACAAGAGTTTCATTTTAAATTTGTCTCAACCTGAAATTCCTTTAGAAATTAAAATAGATATTAATACATAGAAATAAAACTCCCCAGCTTCTCTTGCCTTCAAGTGGAAAGTGATACACAAATAGTATGTACTTAGTGTTTTCCACACCCACCAACAATTCTATTTTATTTTAGTTTCCAAAATATGGACAGGAGGGCAACTCTAGAAAAATGGATTCCCACTCTGGCATCTCACAGGGCACTGATCAGGCAATGCTAAGCACTCATCATTTCCACCACACAGGGAGCATCAGCCTCTCCTCGCTCCTTCCCCATACACATTCTCGTACCCCTGAGGGTATTCAGCATTCTGATTTCCACTCGGGGTTTGACCTTGCAAAGACCCTTCCTTCTTCCAGTTTCTGGGCAAGGAACAACCCATTTTAACTTAAAACACAAAACGACCTTTTATCCTTTAAAGAAATACTACCGAATGTAACACACCTTGATTTACATTTTTTAACCCCAGATTCCGGATGGCGAACGCGGAATGCAAAGGCAGGTAACTAGTTTGGGTCTGACAGTCCCCATTCAGCGACCGAATCTGTGACTCCGTTCAAAATCGACAGTGCGGTAGAGCATCTTTCCCTTTTCTGCCCATTCACCATTGTGACGAAAAATCAAAAACGAAAAAATTATCTACTCATTTCTGAATACTGAGAGAAATGTGCTCATTTAGCTCCTGACTCCGTGGATCTTAAACACTAACATCCCGCTCAGAGATCAACCATGATTTCCATACCAATCTCATCCACTCAGTTTTACTTAGCAAACACCTTTGCTGCCCTTCCACGGTGAGAAAAATGGTGCACCAATCCCACGGATGACAGGTTGCTACTCGACTGCACCCGCTCAATAGTTTTATCAGCAACCGGAAAACTTCACAATCGGTCAATTAGCTACTTAAATCTGTCTAAGACAAACTAAGAAAGCATCTCAGTTTCACCTGTCTTAAATCTAGTCTAAGACAATCCCCCAAACACGCCGCATATAAACACTCCCCCTTCCCCCACCCACAATATTCCAAAAGATCCCCCGTGGACTAACAGCACATTCAGATCGCCAGCATTAAGCAAGGCAATTGTCACCATGCATTTAGACGCATCTATGCAAAGCAAAGTATGTGACAATAGCCAAAGCATCTCTCTGACAGTTGGTTGCATTACACATGCAGAAATGCAACGAAGATTGTATTTTCCACTTACAGTTATAGCGCTGCGCACGGTCACTTAACGAAAATGATAAAACTCAACAGTTCTTTTTAAAAATATATATTTAATTCGGGTAAACGCTTAAGCGTGTGTGGTTCTCTCTCGCTCTCTTTTTCTCCGGAGCTCTGGGCTGCTTAAATCCCTCTTGGATAGCGCCTAGCAAGCCCAGCCGCTGCCGCAACACGCTCGGGTAAATCTCTGCTGCAGATTGGGAATCCCATAGAAAATCTAGGGTCCCTGGAGCTGGATGCGCAGGCGCGCGAGCCTCCGCCTCTCCAGGCACCCCCTCCCCTTTCCTCTCTTCCCTCCTCCCTCAGCTCCGCAGCCCCAGCTAGGAGAACTCGGGAGCCTGTGACCAAAAGCCGCCTGGCGATGGCGCATGCTCAGTCGGAGGGGCTCGGAGTTTCCGCGGGTGGATTCCACGTCTCCAGATTTTAGCAGAAACTCAAAAGGAAAGTAGATAGGAAAAGGGAGTCCGACTATCCGAGCAACCTGCACCTGGACTGGCGCGAGGGAGTGCGGGTTGGGCTCGCCACGCCCCGCGGTTACCGAACCTGGTGGCTGAAGGCCGAGGGCAGAGATGGAACACGTGGAGCCGCTTTTCTCGCTGCTCTCTGTCCTAGCCGGCCCCCGGCCCACCCTTTGTCAGGCTGTAAGGTGAAGGAGAAAACTGCAGAAATCTCCGAAGGAAGACTTCCCAGCAAGCTGTGAGCTCGTCTACCTGGCTTACTGAAGGAACGGTTATGGTGGTCATTTTGTCATGGGCCATTTCATCCGAGGGTCTTCTGCAGGAGTATTGGGAGCCGGCTCCTCCAGCACCCAGTGCCCCGGACAGTCTCAGTCCAGAACGGCGTTGGAAAAATGTGTGTTAAAAGGAGATGGGATCCGAGGCTTCTTGCCCTGTGTACCCTGAGGCAAGCGCATTCTGTATGCACTTAAGTGTTTTAAAAATATGCTTTGCATCTGGGGTGGGAGGGGGTGGGTGAAAGGGCGGGAATGAACCATTTTGCGAATCCACGTTTAAGGGCTCTGATTAGGCCATGGTATAAAGCCCCGTTTGTGTCCTTGAACAACTAACAGGTTTGCCAGTCCTCCCCCGGCTCCCCATTGGCCTGCCCCAAAGCCTAGAAGGCTTGGCAAGGAGTAGTGCCCAATAAATGTTTGGTCGGTCGCTTCCCTACCAGAAAAGCAGGGAGAATTCCCAGGTGTTCCCAACCAGACCAGTTTCCTCAAGTGTGTATGTTGAACCTGCACTCATTCAACAATTATTCACTGAAGACTTTACAAAACTATTAGAAACTCTTTCATACTTTGGGAATAAGTGCGGTTAACAAAACCCCCCTCCTGGGCTTTACATTCAGGTGGGAGTTTTATTTTCAAGGGAGGGAAGTTTTGGTGGCGCGATGAAGTTCGACGTTCTCATTAAAGCAGAGCGCTGTACAATTTGCACAGCGTCTTCACACACCTTATCACGTTCAGGAAAACTATAGAGTTGACCTACCCTTCGGTGCTGGGGGACACCAAGATCGTCTCCCGTGGCAAATGAGCTCTAAATTGACAAATCTCCAGCTGCTCCTGGTTCCAAGTCGAGGAGTCCAGCTTTGAACAAACTTGAGACTACTTAAGTGGGCACCAGGAGAAACTCCGCCAGACAAGTCTGTGGCTACCGACATGCTAAGTGAAGGCCTCAGGCAGTGACGCCTAAGCCTCATTCACTGCCAACCTGGCCAGCCCAGAACCCAGGAACTGGCTTCCCGGGAGGGACGCCTAGGGGAGGTTGCGCCGAGAAGGGACGCGCTCTCGGGACTCCCGGGACACCGCCCGCGGCTCTTCCCTCACTGCAGGGCTCTTCCGCCGGTGCTGGTGACCGCGGAAACCCGGAGCGCGGAGTCGCGCGGACCAGGGCGCGCGGCCCCGGCGCGCTGCGGCAGCCGAGGAGGTTTAGAATCTGGCGGGCTCCAGCCCTTGGCTCTGGAGCCGCAGTGCGCACGGCGCTGCGGGACTCCCGGGCGCGCTGGACTGCTCCTGTTTCCTGGGACCGGCGGGGGGAGTCCGTTCTGAATAAGTCACTTCTTCTTTTTAGCTAGAAAAACGACCTTCAAGGCTTTCAAAATCTCGTCTTTGGTCGATTTCCCCTACTACAGCATTTTACGCTGGGTTCTCTGGTTTCTCTCTCGAGAACAGCCTCCGCACTGTAATCTGTCTGCATCAACCCAAAGGGTCATGATGCCATTTCTCCGCTTTAACGAGATGTACCTATTTATTGCACCCTGGAGGTCTCTTTCGTGGCGACGTTCGATTTTAGATAACTTACTTGCAACTTGTGTTTAGGAAAAAATGTACACTGATACTTTAAACCATGCTCTGTTGTAGGGTACGATTGACATCGATGCTTGCGCTTTTGTAAAGCAGCTTTGTCTAAGTGGGCGGGCAGATTTTTAAAGTTCCATTTGCACTGCAGCGCTGTTTGCGTCCTAAATGCGATATTGTAATGTTTAATATCCAGCTATTATGTAGCTTTTTCTTTTTCAGCTTCTAATATTTTGTTGTGGTTTAATTTTTTTGGCTTGCCTTTTAGTCCAGTTGTATATACGAAGTCACAGTAAGAAAGCCAATTCTAAGACTCCTAAGGGAATTGTCGTTTAAATTACAGAAGGCAAATCCCCTCTTTAGGATGGGAGAATGTACTTGAAGGGAGGAATGTGGGAGGGTCCCTAAGAAGTGAGGGAGCCCGCTGTTCCTCCTTCAGGCATTTGCTGATGGCACTGGTGATCACAAAAAGGGAGATTGCGCTGCCGGGCGCTCCTGTTGTAGAGGGACTGGAGCACTGCCCCATGCTGAGTGAAGAATGCCATCAGCTTTACCAGTTGTCCCGTTACCTAAGGCCAGGTCCCCAACTCTACAACTTTCACACACTGGATTTTTTTTGTGGGGGGGGTGGGGGGTATAGAGGAGGAGGAGGAAGGTGCTGTAGGTAGGGGCTTGTTTCTTTCTTCCTGTGTATCTGGTGGAATCCTAAATTAACCAGAAATAACTGAAGATCTATTTTTCTTCCTTCAGTTGCAAATTATGTTCTTTATAGAAATTTCTAGCCTTACTTCCACCTTATTTCTTCCCAGATTCAAACAAACAAATGAACAAACAAAACCAACAATAACTTTTCAGGTGTACAACACTCCATATAATATTCCCACTAGCTTTGTGACGTGGACGAATTGAAAATGGAGAATGATAGTAAAAGTGTGAAATGCTAATAGTGTAACAGGTCTAAGCTCATAGTCCTGGGAACTCATGGTAATATTATTTATTAGAAATATATGTGTGTAAAATATATGAGCCAAGAAGGGTGGAACTTAAGGCATGGGGATATTTTTTTAAAAATTGGAAGAAAAATTGAAAGTCATTATTAGAAAATGAAAAGAGACAGGAACTGAAGAATGGATTTATACTTGTTTATTCTTAAAGAATAATGATAGTAATTTACTTCTATGGATAGCATATCCTTATTCCAAAAGCAAAGGGTATTAATCATTACAGAAAAGATGTGTTATGTAAGATAATTATGTTACGTAAGTTTTGGGGGGTTTTTTGTTTGTTTGTTTGTTTGTTTGTTTTGAGAGAGAGAGAGAGACAGGGATCTCTCTCTGTTGCCCAGGCTGGAGTGCAGTGGCAGGATCATAGCTTATTGTAGCCTCAAACTCCTGGGCTCAAGTGATCCTCCCGACTCAGCTTCCCAAGTAGCTGGTACTACAGACACACCACCACGCTTGGCTCATTTTATTACATTTTTGTAGAAAGGGACGTCTTGCCATGTTGTCCAGGCTGGTCTGAAACTCTTGGTCTTAAGCAGTCCTCCTGCTTTGGCCTCCCAAAGTGCTGAGATTATAGGCAAGAGCCATCTTTTCCAGTCCTATTCTGACTTTTTAAATCTTTTTTTTTTTTTTTGAAAGATGTAGATAGACCAACAAAATAAAATAACTTCCCTAACGTCAAATAAGAAGTATCTCTTAGAATACAGCCCTACAGCATTTTTTTTCTGACACATAGAATATTTCATTGTATATGTCTGTGCCCCTTCTACATGTTTTTCTAAAATACTGAAAAAAATGCAAGACCATGATGCAGCGATTCCCATGCAGTTAATGGGCAAGTTTTAGGCATCCTTCTGCAGAGAAGGGAATAAAAACTCTAGTTTTAATGAACTTGATTGATCATGTCTCTCAGTCCTCCTCTGATTTCACTCTGTAATCCATGACTGGATCTAAATTCAGTCTGAAAGATCACTCTGTGTCTATAGACACTAATTTCCTTAAAATTTGGACAATCCACAATAAAAATTGCGTAAGGCCCTGCCGGATGAATCACCACGAAAGATTTGAGTTTCCTGGAAGTTTCTTAGGGCCTCAGAAATAGTCATAGCAAATACAGGTAGTGTGCAGTCTCAAGAATAGAAAATACTTTATTCCATTTTCTCTTCTACTATTTGGCCTGACATGTAGATTCATAGCAGTGCTCTGAAGCTGGAAATTTTTACCATTATCATTAGTGGCAACACTCCATAAATGATGATAATAGAATTGCACTGTGCATGAGACCTGTTTTTTTTCATTAATGACTTTTTAGGTGTCTTTATTGCTAGGCTATACTCTTTTTCAGTTGTGTGAATAGCCATTGCAGATAATATCATGGATCCATTTTGGGGGACCTTGGTAGTTGGAAACCATTGGGTTCAGAAGGGTCTTCAAAAACCCTTCTTGCCTAAAGCAGATCTTACTGACGTGTTTCTCCCTTTAATCTGTGTTTTCTTTAATCTAGAGTTTTTAATTAAACTCTCAACCTCAACAGGGAATCTTAGCATAAAATTTAAGAGAAAATACAAATAGTGATTTTTATGCCCCCTCAGAGACAACCAACTAAAACAAACCCACATTTTTTTTAACCAAATAGTTTAAAATTTTTATCCTGCCTGAAGGAGGAAAGAAACAGTGGGATCCCTCATTTATTTATTTGTATTCTTACCGCATATATCCTTTAGAGTTCATTTTATCATTCCTAAGGCTGTGTTAAAGAAGGGAAAGAAGGATCACTGGTGTTCTTAAATCCAGACATTCACCCTACTCTCCACTTTCTCCTTTAAAACTACCTATAGAGCATCTTCATGTTAATTTGTTACAGATGCCTCAAACTCAACGTCTCCAAATGATTTTCTCCCCTGCCCCTCTGCCTCCTTGGATCTGTTCTTCCCCCTGTGCTGCCTAGCACTTTGACAATGCCCACTATCAACCTAGTCCTCTAAATTAGAACTTTGGATGTTATCTCCGGCTTCTCCCTTTCTCTAATTCCCCATCACGTCATTAACTGAATCCTGTGAATTCCATTTTCTGAATGTCTTGCAAACTCATTCTTCACTGCCACTGTATTAGTTCAGCCTCTCATCATCTCACTCTTGGAACACGTGTTCTTTCTCATTCTCCTAACTGTTGCAAATAAAATCGCCTCACTTCCTTGAATAAAATCATTAACTGGTTTCTCACTTTAAACAATATAAATTAATATTCCTTAGCACAGCATGCAAGATCATTTTCTTTTTTTTTTTTTTTTTTTTTTTTTGAGACGGAGTCTCGCTCTGTCACCCAGGCTGGAGTGCTGTGGCCGGATCTCAGCTCACTGCAAGCTCCGCCTCCCGGGTTCACGCCATTCTCCTGCCTCAGCCTCCTGAGTAGCTGGGACTACAGGCGCCCGCCACCTCACCCGGCTAGTTTTTTGTATTTTTTTAGTAGAGACAGGGTTTCACCGTGTTAGCCAGGATGGTCTCGATCTCCTGACCTCGTGATCCGCCCGTCTCGGCCTCCCAAAGTGCTGGGATTACAGGCTTGAGCCACCGCGCCCGGCCTGCAAGATCATTTTCTGGCTCTTGAGAGCCCCATCTCTTGCCACATCTTTTTAGTGCTCTATGCTCAACCATTCTGTGTTACCTGCAGTTTACCAATTATGTAATAATGTTTCACTTCTCCGCACTTGTCCATATACTCTTTCCCTTTTTCTGGAAACTCATCCTTCCCTTGTCTTGCCTTTAAGGGTCTTATTAATCCTTCAAATTCAGTCAAAAAATTATTTACCAGCAGAAGAATCTTTTCCTGCCACATAGCAGACAGTTTACAGAATTGTTGTGAAGATTAACTGAGATAGTATATATGAAAATACTTAACTAGGAAGGTCTATTTAAACATAAGATACTATATAATGACAATACATCTATTAATTATTAAATAAAAGCTAATGCCTGCTTTTCATTTCAAAAGGCAAAATAATGTTACATTGATATGAGAAAAAACTCTCAAATCATTTTGATTGCATTTAAGGTTCTTAACTGTGATATGAAGAAACTTCGTCATTTTTAAGCATGAGTGTCTTCCACCTTGATTAAATTATTATCATGCAAATAATCCGCAAAGTATTTAAAAGCATTTATTAACTAAGTGATTTTTCAAGGACTTTTATTCAGTTATTCTTGTTTGTTTGTTTTTCTGGACATTAGGCATAAATTACAAATATAAAACTATATTAAAGTATCTTCTATTTTATAGCTTTTAAATGATTTTACTATTCTTATGTTATTTGATTCACAAACAGAGAGCATTACCCCCATTTCATAGGTGAGATCAACTCCTTAGAAAGGCCATATTACTGAACATTATGAACCTGATCCAAAAAAAAAAAAAAAAAAAAGAAGAAGAGAAAGGCCATATTGTAATGCTTTCTAAAAAGTGAAGTGGTATAATGTGACGAAACTAGGTAGGGGCAACCCAGTAATGTAATACTAGTTATTCAGCAACTACTACCCTCCGATGCTGAAAAAAATGCGCTACTAGTTTCTATCTTTCCGAGTTTCAGGTTCTTGCTTGGGATGACAAGAACATGCAGTAATAGATTATAATTTAGGAAGAAGATGAATTACCAATACATACACTACTAGAGGAGAAAACCAAAAATATTTGGCTTACTTTGTTTTCCTTGATTAGGAAACCAGAGTATATAAAAACAAAAAGTCAAATAGTGTTGGTTATTCCACTACTAGTTCATAGTCTAAAATACCATGGAAAATTTTGCACTAAAATTAAAAATTATATACTTACTAAAGCATTTTATTTTTTTATTTTTTTCTGAGACGGAGTCTCGCTGTCTCCCAGGCTGGAGGGCAGTGGTGCGATCTCGGCTCACTGCAAGCTCCGCCTCCCGAGTTCACGCCATGCTCCTGCCTCAGCCTCCAGAGCAGCTGGGACTACAGGCGCCCGCCAGCACGCCCGGCTAATTTTTTGTATTTTTAGTAGAGACGGGGTTTCACTGTGTTAGCCAGGATAGTCTTGATCTCCTGACCTCATGATCCACCCGCCTCGGCCTCCCAAAATGCTGGAATTACAGGCGTGAGCCACCGCACCCGGCTGCATTTTAAAAATTTATACATTTTATCACAAAACTCAGAGGCATCAAGGAATTCATTTTTATTCATGTTGCTTGAAATATAACAAAGAAGGAAGAAATTCTATTGGAAAATCCTATGGAGTAATATTTCCGAGGCTATCTACTGATATTTGGTGATAGAGATGTGGTTTACTGTCTCATTTCAGACTGGTTTGGTGTATTTTGGATTTTAATGAAAGAAAATTAAAGTGAAATCAGTAAAACGTCATTTATAATTAGAGCATCTTCAGTTTTCTACACTGTACATAAATAGAATTTCCTTGTTTCTTTCTTTTGTTTTTTTTCTTGTTGTTGTTGAGACAGGTTGTCACTTTGTTGCCCAAGTGGCCAGAGTGCAGTGGTCCAATCATAGCTCACTGCAGCCTCAAACTCCTGGCCTCAAGTGATCCTCCTGCTTCAGCCTCCCAAGTAGCTAGCACTAAGGCATGCACCCCTATGCCTAACTAATTTTTTAAATTTTTTGTAGAGATGGAATCTGGCTAGGTTGACCAGATTATTCTTGAACTCCTGGCCCCAAGCAATCCTCCTGCTTTCACCTCCCAATGTGCTGGGATTACACATACATGATTTTATTTGAAAACAAAATTTCATTGCTAATTTTTAATGTTTAAATCACAGAGGGACTAGAAGAGTCATAACTAAGGGTAAAGAGAATTGGAAGAAAAGTTTTTACAGTCACATTAGAAGAAATAAACACTTGAACTAGAAAAGTAGCAGTGGAAATGGAAAGTGTATGAATTTGATATTGTTAGAGTAGGATCAACAAAATTTGATAGTTGATTATGTGTATCAGAGAAGGTTAAGTCAAATGCAATTATAAGATTTGGAACTGGAACATTGGGAAAACGGTATAGATTTTAGTAAAAACAGAAGTGCAAGTTTGGAGAAGAGGAGAGCAAGAGGATTGGCTTAACTGCTAGACGTGTTTCCTGCATTTGAAAGGCTGTTGGCACATATAGGTGGCGAAGTCCAGCAGACCTCAAGAAATTGCAGGTATGGAACTTGGGTGGGAGGTCTGCACTAGAAATATAGAATTGGTGGTTATTCATGTACAGGTAATGGCTGTAGCCAGAGAAGAGATTTGATTGACAAAGGAGGAGTTTAGAGAGAAGAGACAACAAGAGTAAAACTTAAAGAACCACCAAAGTTTAGAAAAAAGGAATTTGGAAGAGTTGATTGTGCACTTGTTATTCTCCCTACATATTTGTTTGCAAATTCCTAGAAAGTAGTAACAGTTTTACTGATTTTAGTATAGTCAAACAGCACTTAGAATATTGTCTGTAAGAAAGTATTTGCAAGATTAAAATGACGATGTGTATTTAACCCAGATAAAGTAGGACATGGTCTGTTAATAACAAAAATAGTAATTTGTTTCAAATATATGCATGTTGGTTAAATTGTTTTAGAAAATTTTAATATTTAATTAAATTGATTAACAACTTTTCATATACACACATACATATGAACATATATGTGTTTATCATTATCTGTCTATCTAACTTTTTATTTTCATATTTGGAGTCTGTAGTAGATATTTTTGGAGAAGTATGCCTAGCCCACAAGTCAACAGTTCCGTTGCCTCCAAGAGAGTCTAAAGAAACAGGTTCCTGACTGCTGTTTGTTCTGAACACTAGAACCTAGCTAGACCAATTGGGTTTTTTTCTTATGAATTTTTTTTTTCCTGAGGTGGGGGTCTCGTTATGTTGCCCAGGCTAGTCTCAAACTCATACAAAATGACTGATATCCTTATAAGAGAAAAAAACACAGAGACCCAGAAAGACACAGGCAGGGAGAATGCCGCGTGAGTACAGGGGCAAAGACTGGAATTATGCACAAGCCAGAGAACACCAGAGATTTCCAGCAACCAGAAGCTAGAAGTGGCATGGAACAAATTCTCTCTCAGAACCCCCAAAAGAAATCAATCCTGGTGATACTTTGATTGTAGACTTCTGGCCTCCAGAACTGTGGGAGAATACATTTTTGTTGTTTTAAGCTTCCAAGACTGTGGTATTTGTTGCAGCAGCCCTAGGAAACTGGTGTAGAGGACAATCGCATTTAAATACAGCATGTGGGTGTTAGGTTTACAGTAAATAATATTCTGGCAGTGCAATAATAGAGTTTTCTTTTCTACAAATATACATCCCCCCCTTTTTTTTTTACTGTGAAAATTGCTGAAGTTTGAATGAAGAGATGTGGATTCAAAAACCAACTCTGCTACTTATTAGATGTGGTCTTGGGCAAATTACTTAAGTTCCCTTCATGTTCTGATCTCCTTATTTATAAATTGGGAAAGATTAAAAAGTGAGCTCTATGGTTCAAAAATTCAAGATATTGGGCATCTAAGAAATTCCGGATAATAAGTTAATAGTGCTAATTTCCGTCTAAGATGATATTGAGCCAGTTTCTTCCAATGCAAAACTAAATTAAATTCATGGTTTTAGTCTTATTTAAAATAATTTCCTTAGAGACCTTTCATTATTGTTGCTCATGGAAATCAGATTAGGTATACTGATCACAGTACCACTGCTAGAAGTAATTCAAATTCTGCTTAAGATTTCCTAGGCTAATTTATGGATGTTTGAATAAAATTCAGTATTAATAGCACTGTAATGTTAAACAATATTTTGAAATTAGACTTATATAACACCTTGCCAATGATCCATATAATGTCTTTTTTTTTTTTTTTTTTTTTTTGAGACGGAGTCTCCCTCTGTGCCCAGACTGGAGTGCAGTGGCGGGATCTCAGCTCACTGCAAGCTCCGCCTCCCGGGTTTACGCCATTCTCCTGCCTCAGCCTCCCCAGTAGCTGGGATTACAGGCACCCGCCACCTTGCCCGGCTAGTTTTTTGTATTTTTTAGTAGAGACGGGGTTTCACCATGTTAGCCAGGATGGTCTCGATCTCCTGACCTCGTGATCCGCCCATCTCGGCCTCCCAAAGTGCTGGGATTACAGGCTTGAGCCACCGCGCCCGGCCTCATATAATGTCATTTTTAATAGACTATTTTTTAGAGCAGATTTAGGTTCACAGCACCTATAATGTTTTTAGAAACATTCATTGACTGAATTCTGGTTGTATAGATTGTAGTACAGTATTAGAAGTTCAAACATTTTGATTGTAGATTGGTTAAAAATAAGACTAAATAACATTATTTAGCATGTTATATATCTTAATATTCATAAGGGACATGTCCTAAGGCTTTCCCGACTCCCCAGTAGGTGACTATTACTCTAGGACAAAATTACTTTGTGGTAAATGGCCATACTTTTGCCTGTGAGTATTAAATCAGATGAGAAATAACAACAGCAAAGCTACATTCAGCTGCACATACCACGTGATCAGCTGACTAAACTTACCAATTTAGTTAACTGCAAGCAACAGCTTTACAGTTGCATAAAATTCACATTTGTGCTTTAGCAAAATAACATATTACTACCTGTCATGATAACCTTCAGAGTCATTTACAAATAGATACAGCCCAAATATTAAATCTGTAATGGTTACATTCTATGGAAATCCTGCTACCTGAAAACTTAATGAAAATTTTCATACATCATTGTACAACTTGAAAAAGAAGTAGTTGAAACTTGACAGCATGACCATTTTGAAAGCTGTTTGAATCTGATGGATTAAGGCCCATTTTAAATGAACTAAAATTTACTCTTTGGTATTTATGCCTTCAACACTCACTTTTAAAAATAGGCCTTTATTAAGACTTCTAAATAGATTGAAGCTCTTTCTCCCATTATTGAAGATAACAGATCTATCAATCTAAGAGAATGGATCATTAATATTATTTATGCTTGTATTCTTTTTATCCTAAAAAACGTGTGGATAATTTCTCACTTTAGTCTACAGGAAAGAATATAGTAACTCAATATATGTCTTTTTCTTTTCTTTTCTTTCTTTCTTTCTTTTCTTTTTTTTTTTTTTTTTTTTTTGAGACAGGTTCTCACTTTATTTCCCAGGCTGGATCCCATGCAGTGGCACAATCTCGGCTCAAAGCAGCCTCAACCTCTTGGGCTCAAGTGATCTTCCCACCTCAGCCTCCCAAATAGCTGGGACCACAGGCATGTGCCACCACACCTGGCTCATCTGTTTATGTCTTTAGGAACATCAGTATTCATCTGAGGAGTCAGTGCCTCTCGGAAAGCTGCCAAAATAACTTGTAGGGTCACTTAAAAACTAATTAAGAAATCTTTACCCAGGAACATTAAGGGAGTTAAGATAAAATGTTCCCGATGCTGTCAGGTGAGTGTGCTTTTTATTTCCTTCTCTGAATATTTCTTTTTGGTCCCTGCTATAGCAAGGCGTATGCTGTTACTTGGTGGCACATTTTATTCAAATAGTATAAATGAGCAGAAAGGTGCCAAAGATGAATGTCCTGAGATTTATGATAGAATCTTCTCCGGAGAGAAGAGAATTGTACTCTTTGGTAGTTATGGTGACACTCTTCTTCTGTGAGATGAACTGGGAATGGGGCAAGAAACAGGCAGTATCAGTCAATGATTTCTGATCAGATCCTATGCCTGGAGTTAGATGAATCTGAGCAGGGCAAGAACCTCTCAAAGATCTGACTTACTAAGAGCATGTCCAGACAAAAGTGATCCCCCAACCTGTAGTTTATAGTATTCCTAGAGCTCCACTCAAATTTGTACCCCCAAATGACGAATTGTACAATGGAATTCCACAGGAAGATTCAGATTACAATGCGTTGCTTAATTTGTATAACTGTGAATTTTCTACTTATTCTTTAAGGTCTTGTTTAAATCCCATGAATACTTCCCTGCTTATCTATCCCAGGGTGATATTTTCTTCATTTCAATTTCTAGTAGTCTTAATATGAATGGAATATTCAATGAAATATCACCAGGACACATAGTTCTTCTTTTAGATTTTAGTATCCAACAATATGGTAAAGCTACTTATTACAGAAACTGTGTCTTATATATTTACTTTGTATCATTCAGAATGCTAAGTTCCTGATTCATAATAGAGCTCAACATTATTTGGTTGATTAATTACTCTTTCTCTTTAGTTTTCATTCTCAGTGGGTTATTTTTCTATGATTTTACTATCTAGAAGAATTAACATTCCATTGGAAATTCTGATAATTGGGAAGATTATTTTTATAACTTGATAATTTTATTTCATAATTGATATTATGATACATAATTCTATACTTACAGAACCAAAAACAGTAGAAAACAGTTGTTTTTATAGTAATTCTAAAGTGAAAAAAATTTAAGTAATTTTATTTGTTTATTTTTTATTGTTAGTTGACAAATTATGAATGTGATGTTATGGTAAATGTATGGAGAGAAAAGTTGACATGTCCCAACAAGTGATTATATTTCTTAATATATAAGGTATTTTATAATATGTTGGAATATACTATGAAAGTATTTAAGAAAAAGTGACTGTGTGTTTAAGTTAATTTTCATGAATATAACATGATTAGATTGACGAATGAAAACACATAAGACTTGACAGGGAATTTCTAGATTTGTATGACTGGGAACAGTTTTTAGAATTGGCAATAGACACTGGTGAATGTGCTTTTGGCAACTAGTATAATCATTTGAAAGCCAAGAAATATGTTTATCTTCTTTCTTAGGTAGTGGTCCTCCTTTTTTGCTACTGACAAATGAAGGTTGCGCTAGACTTTATTTTATTCTTTGAGTCATGGAATTGTTCTGTTGCCCAGGCTCGGATGCAGTGGTACAATCATGGCTCACTGCATCCTCTGACCTATCCCGGCCCAAGCAATCCTCCCACCGCAGCCTCCTGAGTAGCTAGGACCACAGGTGCATGCCACTATGCCAGGCTAATTTTTAAAATTTTTTGTAGAGATGGGTCTTCCTATGTTGCTCAGGCTGGTCTTGAACTCCTAGCGTTAAGTGATCCTCCTTCCTTGACTTCCCAAACTACTGGGATTAGAGGCATGAACCACCATGCCTACCTGACTTTATTTTTTCTCTAACTGTTCATTAGGTAGCTTCCCTGAAACTGATCATAGCTTTCCAAGGTCTTGGTAAAAATTTAAATAGTTTTTCCCTTTCATTCTTTTTAAGGAAAATTCCACATATGTTTTTATGTTTTAAGAGTGATTGTCTATATGGAGACAATATTGATTATTTGTCACCTACCTGTACTTAAACTAATTTTTGTGAAATTAGTTCCCAAAATCACAAAATTAACACTTACCATATTAATCAATCAATAAAATATCTTCAAGGAGTTTCTAATTAAAAGTATTTAGATGACAGCAAATCTCAGTAAAAATTTTGGCAGCTTGCAATACAGTCAAAATGAGACTACATCAAAGCAGGGATCAAAATTTGAGATCATTTTTTAAAACCAAGCCAACCACACTAGTAGAAAGAGGTAAGAGGTTTATTTTTCATCAAGTGTTAAGAGGTTTCTATGCCCACAAAGAATTTATAGATATCATCTGATGGTATATATAAGTAGAACAGAGTATAAATTATATCATTTTTCCCATGATGATATATAGTTAGAACAACATTAATAGTGGTGAAAAGGAGGTGGAAGAATGCAGTTCTGATGTTTCTGCCCTTCATAACCATGCCAAATCATTTTAATATGCATATGAACATGAAATCATCTGCATTTGTAATCCTTATCTGCTGTGGAACTCCATTTATGCTTTTTCAACTAGCAGTCTAGAGCAATAGCACTTTCTTCGACGCAATATGTTTAAATCCAGATTTCTCACCTTCATCCTTATGATATACTTTCAGGCAAGTTCAACCTCTCTACTCTCCTCTGACATTAATTATATGTTTATTTTTCTAATCAACTGGGCTTGAAACCTTGAAATAATCACAGATTTCTTACCCTCAAAGAAGCTGTAACAAAGTTCTAATGAAAATTTCTAAAATATATTATTCCTATGGTCAGTACAACAATACAGATTCTTAACATTTCTGGTTATATTATTTCAATGTCTTCTAAACTAGACCAATTTTTCCTAGAGATGGTGTTCTCTTGCTTCTGATTCATGCTAAATTGGCTACTATATAAATTTTTAAAAATTGTATTTACATATATCATTTTCCTGAAACAAACACACAAATATCATCTTGCCTGTGGCATGAAGTTCACCTTTTCTTAGCTTTGGCATGCAAGGTTCTGAACACCCTGACCTCAGTCCCTTTCCCTCCTCCCATCCTTTTTTTCTCTCCATTTCCTCCCTTCCCTCATTCCTCCCTTCTGCCTTTCCTCTCTTTTTCCTTTCATTCTAAAAATAGAAAACACAGATAGAGAAGGATATCATTCATAAATGTGCAACATAATGAATTATCACAAAATGAACACACCACTCAGGTAAAGAAGTGGAAAGCTAAAGCATGATAAATTTTGGGGTGCAGAGCCCATATTTCTTATGATCTTTACTACTCTATATTGGCTGTCAATAGATTTCTGGCCTTCTTAAAATTCTTACTATGATTTTAGTGTAAATTGATACAAGTTTATAGTGTTCATTCCTAAAAGCAATAGAAAAAAATCAAAAGAAACCAAAAAGCCTGAATTTTGAGCTTGTTTTCTTGCCAAAGTTTGAAAACCTTTCTCATTAAAAAAAAGTGCAAAATAGTTTTGTAATTCTACTGAATCTTTGGCAAATTCAGTTAAGGCACATTTTTGAGCAGTGCAGTGAGTGTAGTTTTGACTACTGTATATGCAAACTCTTATCCTTTTCTTATATGCCTTTCTTGTAGACGGCATAGGGTTACAGAAAGGGCTAGTGGTGAATGATGCTACATTTCTGTTTCTTGTCTTTTATTTCTCAGTCCCTAATACCAAAGTCTCCTGCAGACATCTGAGATACTTCTTTTGGAGTTTAAACTGGCATATTTTGGTTCCACATTGAAGTTCCTGACAAAATTTGACCTCGTATTAGTACTTCAACAATGGATAATTATGGTCTGAGGCACTTCATCTATGAATCAAACTCGGTAGAGGGAGTATTTCCTGCAACGACATGCAGCAATTGACTGAAATAGTTCTACCAGTTTGGAGTGTAAAAGTAGAAAATATGATGCTGCTATTACATTGCTAAGCAAGCAGAAGGATATTCAACAAGGAACTGTATATATATTTAAGTGCTCATGACTACAAGCCTATACCTATCGAAAGACGAGCCCTGTATCCAGAACAGTGATGAGCACATATTCTGTACTAAGTATCGTTTGAATGAATTTTTTTATATGTGTTTGTACCCGACAGAGATTTTATATGCAAAAATCAAAAAAAGAAAATCCTCTATGTCTTTTTATACTTTACTTTTAAAAAAAAATACAACACCTGGATTGTTGTAGAGCATATTAGTTAAAATTCTATTTATAATCCCTTGATTCATTATATTACTTATACATTACATATATAATATATAGTATCATAATTAGCATGGCTTGGAAATATATGCTCATTTTGCTGCTTCTTCTCTTTCTTACCTTTTTGTTTTTCACATACAAGAAGGAGGGTCATATATGTATGTTATCTCTTTACTCTAATCATGATTACTATGGTTCTATTCCTGCCTAGATACACATTATATTCCAAGCCCAGCTATTGCCTTGTTTGCATGTTTCTTGAAGAAGGCATTGTAACTTTAACCAAGCAGCCCGTATTCTGTATCTATGTTTTTCTAGGTTATTGTCCAAGGTGTGGGCTAGATAACTTTTAAGAAAGTCATTTCTAGAGTCCCTCTGAGTGGTCTCCAGAAATCACGGGTTTAGCTTTTGGAAGTTGATATGAAACTACAGTTAAGCGGGTGATGAGCATGAATGACCTCTGGCAAAATTGCAAAGCAACTTTCTTCTCTATTCATAAGTACTATGTAAAACAAATATTACATATATAATGAGTATGTATCAGATTGCATTTCAAAATTAAACATGTTGATCCTATTTTTTTCCCCACATAGGGCATAATTATCTTTGAGAAACTATTAAAAATTAGGGAAAAGGGTATCCTTTGACAGAATTGTGTGACAACACATTGCAGTGTGCACTAATGTTTCTCCCCAGTTCCCAGTGTTACATTTCCTTCTCTACTTTCTATGATTCTTGGCTCTTTTTCTGCTAGACCCCTTCAAATATCTGCTCAAGGGTATCAAGGCCTTGGTCACATTTTCTTTCACTAATTCTCCTCTTAAAAGTTCCACTGATGCTAAATTCAGTTATGTGGAATATACCAAACCCATTAATTATAATTAGAGAAATCCTGGGATACATACTACATTCAGGATAGGCAAGTTACTATATCATAATCTCTATTTAGATTTAGTTTTTTTAAATATTGCACAGTGTCTTCCAGGCCTTTGTTTCTTTTCATCCTGATTGGCCAAGTCTTCTTGTAACCAGATTCCTTGAGTCAGTGGCTTTCAGATTAATTCATCTTTACTCTTACCTCTCAGTTTAATGTTAGAGCTATTTCCCCACTTTCTTTGTCTCTGACAAAGTGAGCTCTATTTTTTTGGACCTTAGGTTAAATTTTGTTTCTGGTTGAAACTACTCTCCTGAGGCTTCCTAGATCCTGTTTTTCAAGAATTTTTCAATCCTTTCCTCTGTGAAGCCTTCCTTGCCTATTCTGTATAGAATTTGTGTAATCCCTCTCTGAATTTCCACAGCATTTATTTTTTAACAGTACTTATTTTCTATATAATTCACTTGGTATATCTTCAAACTGACAATTAAAAAAATGTCTATCGTATGGTAGGTCCCATGCTAAATATAGGAAATATGTAGATAACCAAGTTAACTATTCCAAGTCTTAAAGAGCTAGTAATTTAGTGGAAGAGAAAGTATGTTACAACTAACCTCTATATAATTTTATAAGTATACAATAGATGTCTGAAATGCTATGGGAACATGGATGAATAATAGATTGGTATGGAAATAAAAGGAAGTTTTACATAAAACTATAGGCTTATATAAATTAAATGAATGAATATAACCTTTAAGACTCAGCTTTTGGGCACCATTTTTACCTGAAAGTCTCCCCTAAGTCTCCAGACTACATTTGATCCCCTTTCTTCAGTGGCTAGATATAACTTTACTGTAGCATTTATTCTATTATGCTGAAATAAATTCTGTAAGTTTGTCTCCTTACTCTACATTTCTGGGAAAAAAGACTGTGTGTGATTTTGGATTCCTGATACCTAACACAATGCTTGTTGCATAATAGATGTTCAATAAATGTCTTCTGAACTGAACAACAAAACAACAAAAAACATGAATGTTTGGAAACTACAAGTAGTTTTGTGTGGCAAATTGTGAGAGGCACAGGAGAGGAGAGTGAAGTGGCCAAAGATAAGGCTAAAAAATAGCTAGGACAAAGTTGTTAACCTGATTAGGCAATGTATTGTTGGTTATCCTTTTATATGCATATTTCTTGTTAGAATGCTTTCTTTAGAGACAAGGATTAAATCTTACGTGTCAAAATATTTAATTCGGCATCAGGCACAGTTCCTTGCACATAATAGATGTTCAGCAAATCAAAGGAGAGTTAAATAATCAGATGACAGCATCCACTTAAAAGTACTTTGAAGATTATATTATGATTCAATGATTAGTCATGGATAGTAGGCAGTGACTATACTCTGTCCTAGATAATGATACAGGGAGCATTCTTTTGATCCATTGTTTTCCTGTGAACAGAACCTATGTGCATTCTGAAATCATGAAACTATAAACAAACTTAAAACATTAAATAGCTACTTTTTTGTATGTGTTAAGTTTTGGACTCTCCACTCATAAAGAAGTATCAAATGAGATGAAAACTAACTACCACCAGTTTCTTTTTTTTTAAAATGAGGTTTTTGCATATGTCCTGGCATCAAATATAGAGTCTGTTGAATTGCCTGACTTTAATATTAGCTAGACAAACTGCCTGGCTCACTACAGCTATAAGCTTGTAGTAAGAATTGACTTAGATAGTATAAATAATATAAATTATTATTGAAACATAAGACAGAGTTTGATGCTGTACTATGCTGGCAACTCTTAACAACTGGTTTTCCAGAAAAAAAAAAAAAAGAAAAAAAGCTCTGATCTGTAGCATATGCTGATTTCAGTGATATAAATACTTCCATTATGAGCCATTTACAGTGATGTAAATACTTCCAAACTACCCATGTGAAGTTACTGAAATACGAAGTTAGGAAGAGATGCTAACAATCAACTCTTCTGAATCTGTAAGAGTCAGCTCAGCACACTACGAGTTTGGATAATAGCTATTGTAATTAAAAATGTTTTTAAATGAACATTGGCTGGGTGCTCAGGACTCTTCTAAATGCTTTATATACTGTATTTCATTTATTTTACTCAGCAACCTATAAGGTAGGTTCTACTTTTTAATTCCCATTTATGGGAACCTGTGTCTCAGAAAAACTAAATAATTTGCTCATATTACACATCAAAGAATAAGTGGACTATAGATTCAAAAACAGTTTGATTCAACTCTACTCCAACTACTATTCAATATTTCTTTCAGGATATAAAATTAAATTATGTTCAGCATAGTTTTCATGTTAAATGTATTTTTTATTTAATGTCAATATATGTAATTCCTTGAAAACTTTAAGTAAAAGATAGCTATATAAATTTGCGACATCCAACTAAATATTTATGTGACTCATCTCAGGAAAAATCTTTACAAAAGGAGGAAATAATCTAAGTAATTTTAAGTTTATGTGATTAAAAAAAGACATTTTGTCATCTCAAAAATCTTGAAAAGATTTTTACAAAAGTCTAATTGGAAAGAACTCATAATTATTTTTAAAAAACGTGTTATTTGCAATTGTATGGATTCTAATAAAATACAAACTTTTGCTTTATTTTAGTGACAGAGTTCTTAAATTGTCGCTGAAATTTATTAGATTATCAAATGTATGTTGTAAATAGTGGAACATTCCACCTGTTTTTCCAATACTTAGAACTCAGGAAAAAGGTTATTTCTAATTAGCTAAGCATGCAGAAAATATAATAACATAATAATGAGGAGAAATTTAGAAGTTAAAGAAAAAGGTTAGTAAATAAAACTGTAGGTGTCTGAAGATGATTGTAAACTTTGGATCACTGCAGAAAACTTTCCCAAGTAAGACCTGCCACTATACTTTAGGCAAACGAAGCAGCATATGACCTAGACTGAAACTGCGAAGGGCTTTATACTTTTAAGGGATGACAAGAAGTTAAGTGCTGCAAGAAAGTAAGTTGTGTTGTGGGAGTGGATGTGGAAGCTGAAAAAAACAGTTTAGAACTGAACTATGAGGAACTTTCTATGTCAAATTAAAGTTTGTATTTTATTCTGTAGGGCATCAAAAGTTAAAAGAAGTTCTTAAGAAAGTAACAAAATGATTTAATATTCTATTAAGAAAAAAACTCTCGTAATGGTGTTGGGCAGAAGTTGAGAAGAGACTAGTAAAATGAAGATTGGTTTATTACAATATTCTCAGAAAAAGATAATGACGGATTGAAATAAAGATGATACATTATGGATAAAAGGGAGATTAATTTCAGGGTCATATTTGATGTAAAATCAACAAGATCTGATGAATGTCTATGTAGGAGATGCATTTTGGGGAAATAGTAAAATAAAAAAATAAAAAGTTTAGGCTAATACTAAGAGTTTTAGTTTAGGAGACTGAATAGATGATGATGTCATTAATGAACATTAAGGACAAAAAGGTGATTTACAGTTTAAAGCATTTGCACATATGTTGTCATATTTAAGATATTTATGTTACAAATTACCATTACTGCTCTAATAAAAACTTAATCTCATATGCAAATAAATGTACACAGTATCTTGATTTTATTTTCCCCTAGTGCTTACCATTGACTTGATGAAAAGTGCTTATTTGTGTTATTTATAACCATATTTATTTTAAATATTTTTAGTAAGTGATGATGTTTTCCTCTCTAACTGCTGTATTTAATTTTAATATTTTTGTTAGTGGTTCTTTTAACTATTTGAAATATATTTTATTATCTTTCAGTTTGAAACAAACTTTTAGATTTAGCATATTTATTCACCTCTTACATGATTTATTAAAAGAAGTAAAAGTAAAAAACTGCCATGTCACATTTCTGGTCCTACCATGAAACTTAAATGATGCTAAAACCAATATTTAAAGTCCATTTTGGACTCCTATGGTGTTATAGCTCAACATAGTTTTCATGTTAAATGTATTTCAACATGATTATAAAAGCAAGTCTCTAACGCATAACATTAAAGCAAAAATAACACAAAACAAGAAACTTAAGGCACTTTCAAGACACCATAAATCCATCTGAATTGGTAAATGAGTATTAACCGTGGAGTCATTTCATTTCTTTTAATTAACTGATGTACTTAGAGGCACTGGGGATACAAAAATTAATAAATCCTTGTGCTGATTAATGGAACCTAGTGGAGGGGACATATAAACAACCCAATACAATAAGACATTTTAAGTGTTCTACAGTTAGAAATAAATTGCTATAGGAAACCGATGACGATGCAAGTAATTCTGCTCAGGGATTGGCTACAGCAGGGAGGAGGAAGAGAAGCTTTCACAGAAAAGGTAACTTTTGAGTAGGGCCCTTTAAGGTTTAATAAGAAGTTGCCAGGAGGAGAAAGTGAAGGGCTTTGAGAACAGACATAAAAAAGCAAGAAAATAAACATTCTGGTGTAGGCAGCATGGGGGCAAATTGTTTCTTGTTGTTTTTTTTTTTTTTAAAAAAAAAGAAAAAGAAAAAGAAGTTGAAAGAGTTAAGTAAGACCTAGTAGTGAGGATGTGGCATACCATGCTTAAGGACACTCAACTTGATATTTATATTGAGTGAATTTCTGATTTAACTCTAATAGGAGATTGTGTCATATCTTCAGTATGGGGTTTATCTCATGAACTCATTAATCCTTTTATTCATTCAGAGTTGAACTATAAGAAGACACCAAGCTAAAAGAAATCAGATAGATGCGGTCTTTAAAGCTCAGTTTACTGTTATTAAGGAAGGTCAGAACTTCAAAGGAAGGGTTGGGTAAAGCGATATAGAAAAATGTGACATTTGAAATGGGCTTCGAGGCATCGGTAAGATTTGGACAAGTCTCATTTATATTTTGATTATGATGAGTTGACACAATTTTTTGCATTTCTCACTTATAACTGGTTCATTTTCTAGGTGGCATTTAAAAAAATAAAGGAAAAAACCCACATAAACAGTGGTTTTAATAAGTATTGTTTGAAATGGCAGTGGCCGTTAGTATAATGTTTAAATAAGTAAATGCAAGAAAAGACTCTTTTTTTGGTCGTTATTGCTGTACGTTTCTTCAGGATAGAGAAAATAACTATACGTTTCTGTGTCTTCGAGTCAAACAATTGTTGAGTTACATGTAATACTTCTGGGTTTTATTTGAATTTTAATCCTTAAACAATGTAGAGTTGTTAAATAATGATATGATGGAGATACAATTTGCCCTTCGGCAAACTAGCTAGCTGAAGAAATAATGAAACATCAAGTTCCAGATCAATCTAGCCTAGAAATCACAATCAATGGCATTTACTTTAGATTTTAAAAATCTTGATCCTAATATCATACTAGTTCATCAATTATATACACCTTAGCTATATGAGTCACCCCTTATGGGCTTACCATAGGCATAGAACAGAATGGATTAGAAAAGAATATAGATTTGTGGAAAATCTGAGATAAAAAAGCAATAGAACATTAAAATACACAGAAGTAGAACTTGGAGAATTCACTGATGTGGAATCTGAACCACTGCCACATTCTTATTTATAGTGTTAATGAAGTGCATATGCTGCAAGGCTTTCTACAAATTTAAGTAAACATTTCTCTAGAGGAATTTACATTGAAATAATCACAGTGTATCTAAGTATTTAAAAGACATGAAACTGGTGAACATCTTATTACCTAAAGTAGAAGGCTAGTTATATATTGCCATCTATGCTCCCATGGGTTCTGAAGTTAGGATTCCAGTTGCACATTATTATAAATTTTAACATAAAATGTGATATAAAACATACCAAGCTTGAAACAACCACCAAGGGGACTGAGGTGTTTATTACTGAGCACTAGTTACATGTTTCTTAAGAAACATGTATATAATAATAAACATTTTGAAAAATATTTTCTTTATGATTATAGAATTCACAAAAACCAGAATTGACTGGAAATCATAAATGATTCTCAAAGCAGGAAAAAAAAAACCCAAGAAATATCATCTAAAAATTTGTTAGTAGGTATGAGTCAGACTGTATTATTATTATGTTTACATTAAATGGAGTAGTTCAAACATACATTATTTTATCTCTAAATAATTTTATCCACAATATTTGAGAAGAAATCCCCACAGCCCATAGTAAACTATTTTTTTTTAGTCTTAAGTGAAGAATAATAATTATCCGGATAATAATTTCCACACAGTTTTTCCTCAGATAGTCAGACTGTTAAATACTGGTGGCTTTCCCCCACCAAACACACTTTATTAGTGAAGTGGAAATATTAATATAATCTTAAATGCCGCTGGAATGATTAAAAAATTTTTCCATACACAGAGAGATTTGGTCTGGTGCTGACAGAACTACACGATTTTACTGGCGAGTCACTCGAGCGTTGTGGAGATGCCGTTTCTGAGGTAAACAAAATTTTAGAATTTAGAAAATAAAGTTGTTACCATTCACAAATTTTGTTTAAGTGAGAGATTCTAACTTTTCCCCTTCGTTCTACCAGAGAGAAAAAAGCCTTTAGACTCGCTACAGTCGTGGCATCAGAAAAAGGCGCTAAAAAGAGACAATGTAACGGCCCAGGGTGCTCGGAACTTCAGTGGGGAGACAACCGGAGCGCGTGGGTGGGGGAAGGGAGAGGCGGGGCTGAGGATGGCGAGCGGGGCTGAGGGTGGCGGGCGAGGCTGAGGGTGGCGGGCGGGGCTGAGGCTGGGGCTGTGGAGGGGCGGATTCGGGGTGGGGCAAACCCTGAGATCAGGCTGAGACCAGGCTCTGAGGGGCGGCTCGGGGGCGTGACCAGGGTGGCCCGCCCTCCTTATTTAAAGAGTGGAGCGCCGCCGGAACCTCGGAGAGATTCTTTCTGTTAGCTGTCGTGTCGCTCACTCAGCCCACGCCTCGGATGGCCGAGCTCAGAAAGCCTACCTCCTCTTTAACGCCTCCTGAGGACTCGGATTCCCAACCACCCAGTAGCAAGCGGCTCTGTCTTGAGGAGCCTGGCGGTGTCTCTAAGGCGGGCTGGCGACTGCCTCTGGTGCCTCGCTTGTCTGAGGTGGAAAAAATCTGGGAGTTGTCGCCTAGACCCTTCAAGGGACTCTTTGTTTCAACGAATGCGATTTTTGATAACTCCACAGACTCGTGTGTGGAGAAATCAGTCAGTGGGAAGCAGATATGTAACCTGGGATGCCCAAATCTCAAATTCCAGATGAGTAGCTGTTTGCAGTCTCCCCCCTCACAAAGTCCTGATTCTGATTTGAGGGCTTCAGGAAGGTCTGAGGCAGGACTGCGTGACACAGAGGCTTTCAGTGTGCACCACAGTGATAGCTCCAAAGCAGGGTTTAGTCAACTTCTGCCCAGCACCTCTATACACGATATTCATGGAATTAGAAATGAGAATCGAAAACAACAGTTTGTCCAAGGAAGAGACAATGTTCACAAAGAAAATCCATTTTTAGATGTTAACTTTTACAAGGAAACTAAATCACCATTTCATGAAATTAAGAACAGATGTAAAGCTGACAGTGTTATGCCATCAAATAAAAGAGAAAATAACATTTCATCATCGGTACTAAAAATATCAAAATCTCAAAACCAGCCCAGCTTGGAAATTGCCAAACCTAGCTATTTTAGAGATAGCAGCACAATAAGTGTCCCTCAGTTTCCAACGGACTTAAATAGCAAAATGTCCTCTGTCTATTTAAAGGAAATAGCGAAGAAAAAGAATGACAAAAAAGAGGCATATGTTAGGGATTTCACAAACATTTACTGGTCCCAAAATAGACCTGATGTTAAGAAGCAAAAGTTACAGAATGATAAAGTTGTAGAAGCGGAAAATATTTTTTCCGAATGTTATGAAAATGACTACGCATCACTCAGCAGCCAAAATACTTGTAAGAGAAAAGACTTGATCAGTTCAAACTACTGTAACTACCGTAGTATCAAATGTGATGTAAGAGACTCTAGAAAGAATTTTGCTATACTAGAAAATGCAAATTGGGAGGAAGCAGAATGTCTGGACAGTTACATACCTACCAGGTTGGACAAATCTCAAAACTGGGACTGTAACGTTAGACATATTTTGAGAAGAAATAGAGGAAATTGTTGGATTATAAGTAATTACAAGATTAAATGTGAAAATATGAAAAAAACTGAAGAAAAATGGAATTGGCTATTATTATCAGAAATAGACCTTTTAAGCAAGGAAGATTACCGCTGTACAAAAGTCATGAATGTACATGAAGAACAATCAAAGTTTCTCATAAGAGAAATATTAGGTAGTCAAATAGCTTTAATAATGACTGTTTGGCTAAATGGTAAAGGAAAAAATGATAATACTGTACAGTTGAGATACAATGCTACACAAAAAGTCTTTCACGTGAACAACCCTTTTGAAAGTTTCATTGTAGAAATTTTTTATTTCCATAAAAGTATTTCAGGAAATCAAAAAGATAATAGTATTTTAACCTGCTATAACATTTTGAAGTGTAAAAAGGAAATTGGTAAAATTGGTATTCAAAATCTAATAACCAGAAACATGAATACAAATATAAAGAATGGACTTTTAAGCATATATTTACAAGACAGTGTTTCAGAACCTTTAGATATTATATTGAAAACTAACATAGCTTTTTTGCTTAATAACTTTGACTCTTTAACAAGAATTGAAAATGATTTTGAATTAGAAGAGGAATGCATTTTCAAGTGGATGCTTTATTTGAAGTATCCAAAAAATATTATAATGGAAAATTATACTGCATATCTAGCAAGGATTTTAACTTCTTCAAGACTATTAGAAGATAATATGAAACCTATGTTAAAGAAAAGGAAGTTATTTAGAATTGAACACGTTTTTGAAAAGTCTAAGAAAAAATCCATTAATTCCTTCAGTACGACAACTCAAAATACAAGTTTGTCAATTTTTGAATCATATGAAAAAATTCCCCTTTTAATGGACTTTGATGACATGGAAGAAATTTCTTTAATAAGAGAAATTACTTGTCGGAATATGAGTTGTCCTCAACAACTCATGAATGTGGAAAATTGGGCTCACTATAGTTCTAGTACTATTAAAACATCTGTTAAGTCTTGTTCTCAATTTATACAGAACAACCATGGATATATGAATGAAAATTTTTATGAAGTAAATATGCACGGACAAGATTTAAATATGGAAAGAAAACAGGGACATAATATCAGTAGCTTTAATTGTGAGCACATATTTGAAGGTTTCTGCAATGTTAGGCAACAGGCCATACCAAGAAGCCACAACACAATCCATAATGAAGAGACTCATACCATTTCTATAACTCAAGTACTAAATTTTTGTAACTTGTTAAGTGAAATAGAAGAAAAAAAATATGACTTAATTTTGAAAGAGGAAGTAAAAGTCACAGCTGAAAGTTTAACCAATAGTTTCCAAATTCACAAAGATACTAAGATAGAAAAGGAAGAGAAAGATAGTTTTTTTCCAATGGATGATATGTTTTCTGTACAGTCAGTCTCATTAATAAGTAGGGAAGTAAATGTGGAAGAAAATAAATACCTTAATCAAAATTATGTAACAGATAGAAATGAATATGAGAGTATTTTGCCAGAAAGGGAGATAGCTAATTCAAAGGATCTTCGTAGAAAGAATGACTCTGTATTATATGTTAATCATCAGTTTGAAACTGGTCTGAGTGAAGGGAATGATGAATGTTTTCAGGACTTAGCTGCTAAATATTTATCAACAGAAGCTCTGACAATAGTAAAAGATTTTGAGATGAAGAGAAAATTTGATTTAGTACTTGAAGAACTTCGTATGTTTCATGAAATTAGTAAGGAAAATGAAATTCTAAGCACTGTGGAAACAAACAATGGGCAAGAAAATTACTTTGGAGAAAATGATGCTGAGGAGGTAAAAATGGAGACAGAAAAAGATTTGAAAATGGTTGTAGTCAACAAAATAAATGCATCTTCCTCGTTCTGTGATACTACAGCAGGTCCTAATACGTGTAAAAGTCACCAAAGTTTATTTAAATGGAAAACTGTACCCAATAATGGAGAACAGGAAGTTCCTGAGAGTTGTTATCCAAGTACATCAGAGGAAGAATTACTTTATTCTACTTCTGAGGAAGGTATGAAATTCATTTTAAAACATTCTTTCTCATGCTAGAAAAATTACTGCTTTTTTCTATGTAGGCCAAATGTATAATTCTGACAAAAAAGAAGGAAGGTAGAGATAAAATGCAAGACAATGTTTATTGATGCAGACTATTTTCTTTTTTCTTTCTTCCCCCCACCCCCTCCCCCAGCAAGAAGCCATAGCTTTATTTATGATAGAAACAATACAAATTTCAAAGCAAGCTGCAGTTACTCCTTGGAAACACCAAAAAAAAAAAAAAAAAAAGTTGTTTTCACATGGTTACATTGTTAATTCCACAATAGCATTTACCATATCATTACTTGTACTTCAGGGTCAGGACTCGAACTGCCTTTGGTCTCAACACATTTGCTTCTGACATGACCAATTCTATGTCCTTAACTTCTTTTTTTTTGAGACAGAGTCGAGCTCTGTGGCCCAGGCTGGAGTGCAGTAGCACCATCTTGCCTCACTGCAACCTCTGCCTCCTGGGTTCAAGTGATTCTCCTGCCTTAGCCTCCCGAGTAGCTGGGATTACAGGTGCCTGCCACCACACCCAGCTAATTTTTGTATTTTTAGTAGAGATGGGGGCTTCACCGTGTTGGCCTGGCTGGTCTCCAGCTCCTGGCCTCGTGATCCACCCATCTTGGGCTCCCAAAGCGCGGGGATTTTAAGCGTGAGCCACTGCGCCGGCCTTATGTCCTTAACTTCCACACCTGTTTCATCAACCTCTTCCTCTTCACTCTCCTCTTGTACAGTTGGAGTCTGTGTGTTTTCTTGAATGTTTGAGACAGCTTCACCTTGAACTTTGACACAGCTTCACCTTGAACTTTGAATTTCTCAGCAGCTGCTAGCTGGGTGCACAGTATTTTCTCATAAAGATGTATTCAAATGTTCAAAAATATACTGAAGTTGAAGGAAACAAGTTAATTTTAAAAAGGAGCTTTGAAGAGTCCTACTTCATTTTTCTAAATATTAGGAGCCAACTGAAGGAAATATTTTGTTTATACTGTTGTTATTTTATATAAAAGTTATTTTTTGCTGTAACATACCATTCTTTATTTTCAGATTGTGAAACACCTTTACCTAAAAGACCTGCTTTTCTCCCTGATGAATGTAAAGAAGAATTTAAATATTTATTGAGAGGAGGTAACATTGTGGTTACTTTTTAGGATACCTTCTAAGATGATTATTGCATTGTGGTATTTTTAGTATGAGGAAAGTATAGATATTCATGTTGTTCAAAATAAATACAAAGTTTTAGCACTTTTTAAAAGCATTAATATTATACTAATAAATTCTAATAATTAAAAATTGGGTAACAGTTAAAATGCTATTTAGAATATTATTGGGAAATGCATTCTGCAAAACTATGTTCAGATATTTGTATTGATGTTTTAAAATGACTATATGTTAAGTGTTGTATATGCCTAGTTTACACATCTAATATATGCAATATTTACAAAACCAAAAAAGATATTTAGATAACTTGGGTTTCCATTGATGAGATGTTACTCCCAATTATCTATCTATCTATCTATCTATCTATCTATCTATCTATCTATCTAAATATATATAGACAACATTGAGCATAGAGAACATGCTGTATGCTTTTCATTGCTATGAAGATTTTATATGGACATTTTATTATGCAAGTAAAAAATATTTGCCATTTAGTCATGTTAACATGATTTTTGACTGATGTTTATACTTTTGGTTACATTAAAAATACAACTAGGCCGGGCATGATTACTCACGCATGTAATCCCAGCACTTTGGGAGGCTGAGGTGGGCAGATCACGAGGTCAGGAGATCCAGACCATCCTGCCTAACACGGTGAAACCCCATCTCTACTAAAAATACAAAACATTAGCCAGGCGTGATAGTGGGCACCTGTAGTCCCAGCTACTTGGGAGGCTGAGGCAGGAGAATGGCGTGAACCTGGGAGGCGGAGCTTGCAGTGAGCCTAGATTGAGCCGCTGCACTCCAGCCTGGGCGACAGAGTGACATTCTGTCTCAAAGAAACCAAAAACCAAAAAACCAAAAAACACTAAAGAAAAATTAAACAATGAACTTTATCTTTTGCCCAGTAGATCTACAATATCAGAATAAAACACAGTATGTCTAACATTCATTTCACCTTGTGGTACCAAGAGTGTAGGGTAGTGGTAGGATTGAAATTATGGAACTAGGTAAAGTTATAATCCCATCAGAAATTTCTGGTATTATACAACATGGTTAGATCTAAAAAGAGTAACATTGTAGGTTAAATATAGTTACTAAGACATCTTAAGTCATGCATCATGTCTCAAAACATTTTTTCTGAGTTCTCATAGTCAGCAGAATGTTACCTCTGATACTTTTATTGTCACCTCAGAATTGTATCTTTTCCTCTTTTCTTAGCTTACAATGTAATAGTTTTAAAGATTAATCAAAACACTGGAAGATCAAAAGCCCACAGGTAGTCTGTTCTCCCCGGAATGAAGGAAATAACTGATGGAACAATACTCCTTGAGTCAAAAAATAGGATGGCAAGACCTAGCCTGGAAAGGATAGGGTTTGCTTCTTCTAGGGCAGAAAGAAAGGAAGAAATTGGCTTAGCAATATATTTTGATATAGAATAAAGGAAGCTTGGGAGTATATATTCATGATTATAATTGTGATAATAAAATAGATGTAGGAGGAGGATAAAGAATGTGTGCACATTGGAAAAGCAATCATTACATTTGTTTCAAATATCTAAACCCATATAGCAATGTGATTCTGCCTTCACAAGTTAAAGTGACTTGTTGTGAAATGTGAAAAATATTGTATGAATTCAGCCAGAATTATTTAATACTATGTTAGGATGGCAGTCTTGGATTCACTTTCAAAGGGCACAAAAGTTGAGTGATCTTCCTGAGGCTTGTTAAAATCCACAGTAAGAGAAAAGTTGGAAGATCCTGGGGAATGGAGTTAATATGAATGGATTTTAATGATCTGCCTAGTTAGAGTGGGAGCCTGCTTATACACAGTCATTTTAAAGGCATCAGAAAGATCCCAGTTATCCTGAAAAGTTTTGATACCCACCCACCTGCCATCATGATGCCTCTTCTCTTAACGTTTCCATTGACTACTAAATGTCTTCAGTGGATCCCTTCTCTCTTTCCATCTCTCTCTTCTCTCTGTGGTGTGAAGGCAAGTACGGTACTGAAATTATTTTGAGCACGTGTTATATGCCAACCAGTCAGTTCACCCGTGCTTTATATATCATTTAGACCAATGGGGGATCTTGTGATCCAACAGTGTTGTCTTATTTAAATGATCCTTTTGTGTTCAAAGTTTTTAAAAGATCTAGCAATAATGTATTTTTCTTTAACCTTTTATAATTTTCTAATTTTAATATTGAATCAAATATAATAAACTGATTTATATCTATTTTGTGTTGTTTTTCTCCCTATTTATTATACATGTAGTTTAATTTCGTATTCTACTTCATTAAGGTTTACATAGATACACACAGATTCTTTTTGGTTCAGGTTAGTAAAAATCACGCTACTAACCTTTTGTGAGATTTAACATTTGATTACACTGTTTTTGGTATAACAGGCTATTATATTGAGGTCATAAAGATTCACTAAAATTTGATTTACATGTTTGGTTTTACATATGTACCTCACAGTTTATTAAAAAACCCCTGAAAGTTAGAGATATTGTATTTTATTATAAGAGGTAGTTGACTTTACATAACTGATTTAGTAACAGATGTGTGTATCTCCATGAACTGTTTTGGACATCTTCGAAAATGGTATAGTATGATGTTAAAGAACAATTTCTAACTCAAAGCCCTCTATTGATGCATAATAGATGGAGTACATTTGTGTTCTATTACTGACAATGACCTCCATTAGAAACCAAACATAACCATTAACAATACAGCATAGTTGTTTAGCTACCAATAGGAAAAATGACCGGTGTTTAAAGCTACAACATCAAGTTGGTTTTAAAACCTATACGGTGTTGTTGTGATTGTTGTTAAGGTAGACTGCCTGATTGGAATGTTGAATTTATTTAGTTGCTGTGTTTTATGGGGCAAGTTACTTAACTTTTTGTGCTTATGTTTTTCATGTTTTAAAACTGGAGCTAGAATTAAATAAAATAATGCATTTAAAGTATAGTGCCTGGCACATAAATAATAAGTGCTCAGTAAATATTCAGTAAATGTTGCTAATATGATGATTAGAAGTAAAGATTTTTAGGCATAGAAACTTGATAATTTTTACTCTTTTATTGTCTTATATTTTTAGGTAGTCACTTCCCACATGGCATTTCAAGAGTACGACCTCTTAAGACATGCAGTAGGCCAATCAGGATTGGTTTGTCAAGAAAAGCAAGGATTAAACAACTTCATCCTTATCTGAAACAAATGTGTTATGGAAACTTAAAAGAAAAGTTTTGACTTTCATATTTCAAAATATTTTACAACATCTAGAAATGTTTTGTCTTCTTTGGATAAATGTTCTTCTAGCTTGGGGGCTTGGGGCTTGCTTTATTATAAAGTGGAGAATATTTTTTTTGAGTGTATAAATTATTGTATTACCTTTAAAAGTTATAAAATATTTTATGGATTTTCGTGTCATTGAAAAATGTACACATTAAAGCCATTTCATGATTGGATAAAACATGTTGACTTATTAGTTTTCATGATATATGCATGTAATCCTTTTGTGGAGAAAATTGATAGCCTTTATTTTCTAAAAAGGATCTGTGGCTCATCATGAACTACTGTTCTAATCCACTTCCCCCATTTTTCAGGTGAAAAAATAGAGGTACAGAGGGGATGAATAAGCTTTTCAGTGTCACAGAATTTGTATTAAGATTGGAATAAAGACTCTCTCCTCTGTAACATTCTTTCTCACTTTTTTCTGCGTTCACTTTCCAATCTTTATCTTTTCTTCCAGAGTCTATCTTTGACCCCAGAGCAGAGTTATGATTATGTAGTTAATAATATTAATTTGTTCATTCATGGAACAAATATACTGTAATACTCCTACTATTGTCTTTGGCTCAGTGATAGAATAAAGAAGACATGTGTAAGACCTTGCTTTATGGAGCTTACTTTCTATGCTTGACATTGGTAGAAAAATGTAGGATATACATAATTTAAATATCAGTAGAATAAAATATACTTTAGACAGAGAAATAACAAAAAATGGGCTAGTTAGCAAAATGTAAGGAAAGAAAGGAGCATCAAGAAAGCATAAAAACAAAGCATCTGATAGCAGAAGGAGGACTAAATGTATTAATTCACAAAATAGATTTGACTGGATGAAATTATCTTACTACAAGCAAACATTCTCAGACGTACTGAAAACCACCTCAAATTTGGCTCTCTTCATTAATTTCCATCCCCCACCATATACTTTCCAATTTCAATATCTTAGTCTAATTTTTCTTCTGCCCTCATAGAACTCATTACCTTCTTAAACTGTAATTTATACCTTGCTAGAATATAAGCTCCTTGAAGGCAGAATTCTTTTCTTTTCCCCACTGATATATCCCAAGTGTCTAGAACAGTATGCCCCCCGTCAATACTCCTATTATTTGCCTGCCTAAAGAAACAAATTTCTACTCCAGTCTCATACTAGCTATGTTTTTTTTTTTTTTTTTTTTTTTTTTTTTTTTTTTGAGACTGAGTCTGGCTCTGTCGCCCAGGCTGGAGTGCAGTGGCCGGATCTCAGCTCACTGCAAGCTCCACCTCCCGGGTTTACGCCATTCTCCTGCCTCAGCCTCCGGAGTAGCTGGGACCACGGGCGCCCGCCACCTCGCCCGGCTAGTTTTTTGCATTTTTTAGTAGAGACGGCGTTTCACCGTGTTAGCCAGGATGGTCTCGATCTCCTGACCTAGTGATCCGCCCGTCTCAGCCTCCCAAAGTGCTGGGATTACAGGCTTGAGCCACCGCGCCCTGCTTTTTTGAATTCTTAATAGCTTTATGCCCCTGGGCAAGGTCCTCATTTCTAAAAAGGGGATAATGTTATCTCCTGGGATTATTGTGAGGATTAAATAAACTAATACATACCACGTATTGTAACAGCTCTGATACACAGTAACTACTCAATAAGGAGTACTTACTGATACACAGCAACTACTCAGTAGTTAATAACTATTTAGAATGTTTGACTTTTCTTGAAATTTTGTTCTGGATTTTGCATTAGATTATTTTCAGAAGTATGCTATTCTTATGAGTTTTATAAAAATGTTTCTTTTTTTCCCTAAAAGGTCCTGCCTTCCCTCTTCCTTCTTTTTATTATTATTAGCCCCATGTTGGATTTTTCTGTAGTCATACAAGGTAAATCTCATCACAATCAAGATCTGTCTTCACAACTTTAGTCCTTTGCCCTGTTCTCTGTCACTCTGTGTGAATATTTAATTTTGTTCTCAGGTCTGTATCTCTAGGACAGGTTTATATGCTTCTAGTCTTTTTTTTTTTTTTTTTTTTTTTTTTGAGACGGAGTCTCGCTCTGTCGCCCAGGCTGGAGTGCAGTGGCCGGATCTCAGCTCACTGCAAGCTCCGCCTCCCGGGTTCACGCCATTCTCCTGCCTCAGCCTCCCGAGTAGCTGGGACTGCAGGCGCCCGCCACCTCGCCCGGCTAGTTTTTTGTATTTTTTAGTAGAGACGGGGTTTCACCGTGTTAGCCAGGATGGTCTCGATCTCCTGACCTAGTGATCCACCCGTCTCGGCCTCCCAAAGTGCTGGGATTACAGGCTTGAGCCACCGCGCCCGGCCTATGCTTCTAGTCTTATTCCTAGTACCACAAAGGCTTTTATGGATACTTTTATCCTTTCTCTAATAAAGAGCATATTCACTTACAACCACTCAATGCTGGTTCTTTCATATTCTGAACTGATTGAACATGTGGCAAGTTTAAACTCCTAACACACACTGTGCTGCTTACAATGGTTTTCCATGCCACTGCCCTATTACTAGCTTTGATCACTAGAGCTTTTCTTCTAGGGATGACACCTCCCCAGATGCAAAACTTACTCCTGCTAGTGTAATTCCTCAAGCACTTCTTCCTCAACTACCTCCAACCAAATACACAACATAAGCACCAGGACCTTCCCCCTCCTGCCCAGTTCTGTGAGTTATTTTCTCCAGAAACAGAAAGTTGGAGGATAGGAGGAAGGCAACATTTTAGCTCTTGTGTTTTTGCGTCTTCTTCATAGCCAGGTTTGGAAAGGCTGCATGGGATCTGTGATAGAAGACATTTTAAACTGATATCCATCCTCTCTCCACCTTTTTCTTTTTTATCTTTGCTCTTAAAATGTAAAAGTCGAGTGCTTTCATATCAGAGGAAATATTTAAATGATGAAAAGCCACTTTAAAAACTACTTGCTTTTATTCAACCTTAGACTAAATCTCTGTGTTACTTCAGTTTAAAGTTACAAGCTTCTGGATCCATAACTGTGAGCATGAGAAGAGAAGCAGAGCCTTATATTAAATCAGCTTGAAAAAGTGCTGTGGATAGTCTGTACCTTAAGTATGCAAATCTCTGAGTTAATATTACCTGTTTAACCTTATTTAGTTAAGTAAAATGGAAAACAAAATATGCAATAAAGTTGATCTTTAGTTCCATCTAAATTGCCACATAAAAGAATGTTTCTAGAGTCAGTCACCATTTTGGGAAATCTTTTTAATAACACAAGGCATTACACATTTACATTGACACATAATTGTGGCAGAGTTTATCCTGCTAAAAATAATCTTTTGGATTAAACGGAATAGGATATCAGGATCTGAAATTATATTTTTCCCATTTTGTTGTAAAACATATCATTATTTGAAACTATCCTTGCTAGATAAGCCTATTTAACATATTATTTTAAAAGCACAGCATATTCAGAAAGGAACAGTCAGTAAACCATACCTCCTATCCAGGCAATGGGCAAAAAATAAACTCAAGATCTAAAGGTCTCTGTAATTTCTTCTGTAATTTTATAATTTGGAGACACTTGTAATTAAAAAAAAAAAAAAAAAAGGAAGTCTGTGGATCTCTTCCTTGAATTCAAGACTCATAACTTTTACTCAACCTCTCCACTGTGATGACTAATAGGCATTGCAAAGCTACTATGGCTGGCCCAAACTGAGCTTCTGATATTTGTTCCCAAACTCTTCCTTCCACAGTGTTTCTTATTTCAGTGAATGGCAATTCTATTCTTTTAGAGAAGAAATGCTGGAGTCATCCTTGACACTTATTTTTTTCTCATAACACATGGCTGGCCCATCAACCAATCCTATTGCCTTTAGCTTCTCTTGTCTGGATTATTGCAACTGAGTCCTAACTGATCTCCCTGCTTCAGTTCTTGCTCCCCTTCAGTTTATTCTGAACACAGTAGCCAGAATGATTCTTTAAAACGTAAGTTGTAGCATATCACAGTTCAGCTCAAAACCTTCCAAAGCCTTTCCATCTCACTCAGAATAGAAGCCAAAATTCTTACTTTCATGTATGAGGGCTACAATGATCTCACCTTCTCTTGCCTCCTTAAACTCTTCCCTGTATTTTCCCCTTGTTTATTCCTCTGAAATCACAATAGTCTTCCTGTTTCTTAGACACATTAGGCGTGCCCCTGACTCATGGCTTTTGCACTTACTTTCTTTTCCTGGAATGCTTATTCCTAGGATATCTGGATTGCTTGCCTTGTACCACCTTCCTAATAGCTTTATTCAAATGTCATCCTCTAAGTGTGGCCTTTCCTTCCTGCTAACATTCATCTTCCCTTTCCCTGCTTTCAGTTTTTCCTCCTTAATAATTTACTATGGACATATTACATATTTTACTTTTTATTTTGTTTATTTCCTGTCTTCCCCACTAGGTTTTAAACTCTGTGAGGGCAAAAGTCTTTTGTATTATGTTTATTGCTCTATCCCCAGTGCCTACGACAGTGCTTGACATAAGTATTCAATAAATGTTATTGAAAAAAAATTGAATAATGAGACCAATAGCAAGTATGTGTTAAACATGTCATGCTGAATAAACTTCTTCTTGAGTCATATAGCTTTATGCCCTCCTGGAATTTAAAGGTCTCTTCCTTCTTCTTTGCTATTCTCTTTTGTATTTTCTCCTTGAACCAGAGAAGTGAAAACAAACTTGGATCTAGATCATTTACTGTGTGTTCTTCAGGCATTTAGCTGCCTAACGTGTCTGAATTTAAAATTAGTCTTTTTTAATCAAGAAAAAAATAAGGCAAACCATAGTAAAATGTAGTATGTATTTAAAATTCAATGTCCTATCTCTTATGCCACTTAAAATCTTTGTAAATCACATCAGTATTTAAATTTTCTAATGGCCTTTTCCTTTTGTGTTAGTAAAAAACATCTATTAGAGTTTTCCAAATTTTTATTTTTGCCTTTTTACTTTTATAACTCCCCTTTAAACAGTCTTTTAAACTTTATTTACTGACTCATTTTTGAAAAGTTAATACCTAGACATGGTACAAAATACAAAGGATAAAGAACAAAAAAAGTAACAGTGAATATAAGTCCTTTGCTCTTTTTCCACACTCAACTTTTCAATTTCTGTTGATGGAAGAAACAATGGTCAACAGCTACTTGCTCCTATGAAAAAATAATATTTTATTATTAAAAAGCATAGAGGGTATTTTTAGTTATTATCTGTTTTATACCTATACTTTAAAATATGCATAATTGTCTTTGTATCTTACTTTTTCCTTAAATATATGTTTCTATAAATAAATTTGGTTATTTTGGTATACTTAACAAATTTATTAATTTATGCATTTTAGCATGTTACAATTTTAAGGTTATAAAACTTTTTTTCAATGTTAAGAAACAGAAACTTGAAAAGTAAACTGGGCTTAGTGAATCTGATATTTCCATTAAAATTACCTTAATTTCTATAGCAATTTTAGAAATTCTGATTTTTAACTATATCAAATATCTTTAACACTATCTTAACAAAGTATTTATATTCCAATAAATTCAATTTTATCTGTATGTTTAATTACATAGTCCATGTCTTCATTTTTAAAAAAAAAAACCTTTGTAATTGATTTTGCTGCCTGTGTAATTACCATTGCAATTTCTCTCCTCTATTTCACTACTATACATCCACTAGCTCAAATTCTTACTCAATTCTTTGTTAAGCTTTCATCTGTATGTACACACATTCTTTCTCCTCTCTGCTCAGAGTTTTTATCTCTTTGCCTGCCCTGCCTCCTCTCATCAGAAAGAATACTCTTAAAATGCAGAGGACTTTGGCCGTTTTTCAGTTTGCATTTTCTTTTATTTCTTTGTGTTGTTAGCTGCTTTCTATTCTTGAAACTTTCACTTTATGATGATACACTACCTTTTATTTTCCTAACAATTGTATCTCTTTTGCTTTCTAATCCTCAGATATAAAGAAACTTCAAAGTTTAGTCCATGGACTTTTGCTCTTTTTTTCTGTATTTTACACTTAGAAATCTCATTCATTTTTCATGGAATCATTTACTGCCTCTACATTTACCAACTCTACAGTTTTTGAAACAAATTATGTCTATTATATGTCTCTATATATCAATTATAACTCTACATCAACAAACTCTACTGCTTTGGAAACAAATTATATCTTTCAAATTCTAATTTTGGCAACATAACAATAATTTTAAAAAACTAATATTTATGAAATACATGCCATGGTCCAGGAGCTATTCTAAAATCTGTATAAAATAATAATTTAATCTTTAAATAACCTCACAGTCAGATACCATTACTATCTCCATCTTACATTGTGAGTTAAATAACTTGTCTAAGGTCACAAAGTATTATGTTATCAGAATTCAAACCCATGCAGTATGCTCTATGGCCAAAGCTCTTAACTGCTGTTATATTGTTCTGATTTCCACATTGCTATAGGTTAACAACTTCAACTCAGTTGTCTAAAATCTCATCAGTCATCATTCACTCTACCACCTGACATTTATTTTATACTGCCAAGTTCTGTTACTTCTTCCTTCAAAGGAACACTTAACCAATGCATCCTTCTTCATTCTTTAGAGCCTCTGTAAAATGGCCTTATCTAATATAACTTTCCAACTGGCTACCCCTCAACTTCCCTACAATTTGACTAGTCTATTAATGCACCACTTAATCCCAACTAATATTTTCCCATTTTGCTAATTTTTTCTTCTCCTGAGATGCACTTCTCTTTTACCTGTTTAAATCACACCTGTCCTTAAACTACCACCTTTATACTGATTTTCCCAACTGCTTGAACATTTTACGATTGTTAAGTCCTCTGAATAATGATAGTGCTTTCCTTTAAAATGCATCATCGAGCATTTATTACACCTACTTTTTTATCTTTTTTTTTTTCCTTTTTTTTTTTTTGAGATGGAGTCTTGCTCAGTCGCGCAGGCTGGAGGGCGGCGGCGCGATCTCGGCTCACTGCAAGCTCCGCCTCCCGGGTTCACGCCATTCTCCTGCCTCAGCCTCCCGAGTAGCTGGGACTACAGGCGCCCGCCACTACGCCTGGCTAATTTTTTTGTATTTTTAGTACAGACAGGGTTTCACCGGGTTAGCCAGGATAGTCTCGATCTCCTGATCTGGTGATCCGCCCGTCTCGGCCTCCCAAAGTGCTGGGATTACAGGCGTGAGCCACCGCGCCCGGCCTTTGTGTTTTATCTTTGCCTATCTAAGCTTGGGCATAGAGATCATTTTAGAAACCTTGCAGTCTCTAAAGCAGTGTATCAGAGCTTTATACTAAAGAAGTTTATTAATTATATTTGAATATTAATATAGCATTTATTTCATGGCATCTTATACTTGGCTTTATATTCTTATTGATAAATCTAGTAAGCTTATAGCTTTTTTTTTTTTTTGGTTTGCGGAAAAAAATGTAGCTAAATACAACGGGGATTTTTGGCATATTTTTGTCTTTGGCCTTTTCTTGCTGACCCTGTCTCCCTCGACTTCTTAGGTCAGCTTCAAAGCACAACCCCACTTTTTCCTCACATAGTTTGTATAAACGCCTTCTAATATGCCTAACACCTACTCAAATTGAGTTGTACACATTTTTTATCCACCAACAGTACTGATTTTAGACAAAACATTATGAAATATTTGTGTATTTTCATCAATAGGCAAAAATGAATGTTTCACAAAATAATTTTCCTGTCTTTTAAAATTTGCTGTACAAAAATAACACCTTGCAAATCTGCTACTCTTAACTGCTACCCTTCGAATAATTATCCTCATTATTACTGCCTTTATTATCAGTTATTAAGTGCCTTCATGTAAAAGGGCAACTTGCTAGAAGATATATAGTTATAGTGTCAATAAACAACATTTGGAGGCCACTTATTTGTAAGAACCAAGGGGTTCAGCTTGCAAGAACCAAAAACAGGACAAAGGGATATTTTTATAGCCCGCTGGGTGGATCAGTCTTCCAGCTGGTACTTCATTTTAAAATTACTTTATTTGCTTTTAAATTTTTTATTTACTTTTAATTTAGTGGCATGTTGCTCAAATATCTTAACATACTTTCACAAAATTTCTCTACACATATCAAATTCCTTCTTTTTTTCTTGCAAATGACAAACTACATGCTTATTGACAGAGAAATTTAATTTGTATGTGGCAGAGTAGTATAAAATTAGCTCAATGTATAATTTTGAGATATATACTGACTTATTTCTCTAAAAACTGATTTAATTTACATATAGTTTAAAAACTTTTATTTAACAATAACCTAGTTTTAACAGGAAATAAGTTTACTGAGCTATAGGCATTTTGATCAGAATATCATAAAGTAAGTTGGATCTAGGAATATTTTTGAGATATAACATTCTCATTTAGATTAAAATTCTTGTTAAAAAATGGCAGAGCACAGTTTTATAAACCATTAATGTTTTTTATAATAGTATCTTTAAAAAAAAATAGGCTTTGTTTATTAGAGTACTTTTAGGTTTACAAAAATATTAAACAGAAAATACAGAGTTCCCATATACTTTTCCCCAACTCTCCCTACCCTCCAGTTTCTCCCACTATTAACATTTTGCATTGGTGTAGTACCTAAGTTACCATTGATAAATCAATATTGATACATCATTATTAACTGAAGTTTATGGTTTACATTATGATTTGCTCTTTGCGTTATAAAGTTCTATGGATTTTGCCAAATGAATAATTTAATGCAACAGCCATTATGGCACCACACCAAATAGTTTCAGTGCTCTAAAAATTTCCTATGCTCCACATTCCTCCTCATTCCTACCCCAAACCTCTGCAACCCCTGACCTTTTTAATATCTCTATAGTTTTGTCTTTTCTAGAATGTCATACAGTTGGAAGCATACAGTATGTAGCCTTTCAGACCACCTTCTTCCACTTAGCAATATGCATCTAAGGCTCCCATAATACTAACTTTTCTAGTGGTGGATCTTCTCTTAGTAGAAGACTTATGTCTTAAATGCTGTATGCCTTAGCCTTTCATTATTACATTTTTTTCCCAAGGAACAAAACAATTACAGTTAACTTCAAATTGTGGCTATATCCATTCATAAACTTCTGAAAATATTTTTTCATAGATTTTCCTTGTAGAGATTCTGAACTTCAAGGAAACTATGCTGTTAACATTCACTGGCATTTCAAAGCATTTTAAGCCTTGATAAAATGGCTCTAAAGGAGGTTTTATCTTCTTTTTTGTTTGCAGAAACTGTACTTAAGAGTCAAATGTACCATATACTAAAATGGTCCATGGTAAGATGTTGCTGTAAAAGTATAGGCTAGGCTTGAAAAATTCTAGTAAATGGAAATCCAATGTACTAACCAATATAAAGGGATGTTTTAATGTGTTAGTTTTGTGATGTCTTGTATAATGAATGCCTTATGATGTGCTACACGAGCATCAGAATATTATTACTAATTCCAATTCTATGACTACAGGAATTATAATAACCATTAAGTATTTTTTTAGACCCAGTAACTATCTAGCAGTTGGCTCTGTGCAGGATATGCATGTGTATATCATGGCCCCTACTTTTAAACAGTATGACATTTTAGTTGACAGAATCTAAGAGGCAACATCCATGAAACAACTAGAACAATTGTTAGGAGATTTGAGCCTTCAATGGGACTCTCTTCATGACCTTGAATATGTTATGTAACCTCGTTTGGCTTTCAGGTGTTTCCTCATTTGGCATACTGTAATCACTGAATTAACTTCTGATACTCTGTTCACAAATGAAATACACTGTGGGTTACTAATTGTAAATGGAAGGAGAAATACTAAGATGGAAATACAGTAAATGTAAATAAAAAGGAATGTGTAATATTTTTAGGTATTTTAGCAACTTTTACTTTCTATTAAATGAAGAGTAAAAAAATAAAAATCAGGGTATTTGTTATTATTTATCTTTCATTTATTTCACATAGGAAGTATCTGATTTCTTTCTCAACTCATTCATTTATTCATTTAATATTTATGTCCTCAACAAACATTTACTGAGGACATATCAGGAGTCTGGAACTGAACCAATGACTTAATTTCTATAAATTCTCTCATTTATGAAGCTCAGGTCACTTAACATTCTTTATGTACAATAGCTTTTGACAGGAATCTATTCAAGGAATAGTTTAGCTCTAACTAATAAGGAACTTGTTTTTAAATCAATTCCTGTTCCATATAAATAATAGAAGGTGAACCTCAATAATGATTGCTTGGATTTTCTGAAGGCTATTGTGAAGACAGTCCTGCGGATGTGACCTATTTTCCCTATCTGGATAAAATGAAGTTTTAATGTTTGTTATTACAGAGATTTGGGGGATGGAGTAGGAATTACCTGACTGACTTCCATGGAAGCAGCATTAGAGATAATACGCATGAGATGTCTAGCATAGCTTCTGGCACATAGCAAGCATGTGGCTACTAGTAGCTAAGATATTAACATTTTAGAAAAGAGTTTTCTCATCCTTTACAGGTTATAAATAACAAGATTACCATAAGTTATCTAGTCTTAATGGATTCCACATATAAAGCATGGGTTGAGGAATATTACCTTTATGCTAAGAAGTGTTTATTATATATTTTGAATTTTTACTTTTCAGAATACTTGTTCAGGGCACAATTCAAACACTCTACATGTTGGGCCAATTTATTTTAATGAGTGTAGTGTATTGTGTCAGGTTCCATGGAAGACCTTTTACTATAAATAAATTAACTATTAAAAAGAATACAGCAGTTTTTTAATCATAATAAAATATAAATACATAACATACAATTTTTTATTTTAATCATTTTTAGGTGTGGTATATAGTTGAGTGGCAATTTGGAACTTTGCCTTAGTTAATAAATATATTTTGTTCAGTTTTCATATTTTTACCGTAAGAGTGGTGACATCATAACTTTATAATGACAGAGGGGGAAAACTCATTTTTGCATCTCTTTCTGGGTTTTGACTCAAACTGATTTTGTGGTATAATTCTTAGCTATAGTTAACACATTCCTATGTGTCTTTGAAAACTGCTTGCAAATTTGTTAGAACTAATGTAAAGTTCCTTTGCTTAATGGCATTTTCTTGCAAAGACATTACACCAGGGAGAAAAGTTTTAAATTGGGATCAAATTATGAAAGTTATTGAGACTGTACTTGAAACGCAATTAAATTGACAAAATAATAATATTTACGCATAGAAAAATACTGCATATTAGTAAATTTGAAAGAAAGCATGAAATCTTGTTAGATTAAGATAGATGAAATGCATTATTCAGTTGAACAAACATCCTTCAGAATCTGTTATATACAAGGCATTTTGATAAGTACTGTGGGAGTTGCAAGGATAGACAAGATAAGGAGTTTAAATCTCATCGGAGAGAAAAACACATTCACAGGTAATACAGAACAGAGTGAACCAACAGTGCTATGGAGGTGCAGAAGTTCTAGGGAGTGATTCTGATTGGAAAGAGGGATTTATATGAAATCTGGTATTTAAAATAAATCTTAAAAGATTTTTAAAAAATATAGATTAGGTAGAGTAAGAAGATTCTATTCAGAACATCATGAAGGCAAGCAATTTAGGTAGAGATTTATAAATGTTAGTGGTGTATTTTTTATTTTATTACTGTTTACACAAAATCATGAGAGATTATAGATTAAAAATAAAATATGTTAAAGGATTTAAATCTGTTTTTATGGTGAAAAATTATTTTTCCTTATTTTATATTTTGAAATCCTCTTTAATTTTGAGAATTTGATTTGTGTTCAATAAATCAAATTAAAAGAGGCTTTCTAGGATAGGAAGCAGTAGACTGAAATCCTAGAATTTAGTACAAATTAATTTTTAGTACTTCACACATTACAGTCTCAATAAAGAATAATGAATGCCTCATTTTCTAGTGATTCATATGCATTTAGAGAAATTCTTTCTCTAAGCCTTCTGTGCTGAAGTAGAATTCAAAAGTAAGGCATGCTACTCAAGTTTTCCTCCTTCCTACTATTATTCAACCCAACAATCCCTTTACTGGGTATATACCGAAAGGGATACAAATTATTCTACCATAAGATGCATGCACGTGAATGTTTATTGCAGCACTATTCACAATAGCAAAGACATGGAATCAACCTAAATGCCCATCAGTGACAGATTGGATAAACAAAATATCGTACATACACACACACACACATACACACACACACACACACACACACACACACACACACCCTGGAATACTATGCAACCATAAAGAAGAACAAGATCATGTCTTTTGTAGGAAAAGGAATGGAGCTGGAGGTCATTATCCTTAGCAAACTAACACAGGAACAAAACACCAAATACCACATCTTATCACTTATAAGTGGGAGCTAAATGATAAGAACTCATGGACACAAAGAGGGGATCGACAGACACTGGGACCTACTTGAGGGTGAATAGTGGGAGGAAGGAGATCAGAAAAAATAATGATTGGGTATGAGGCTTAGTACCTGGGTGAAGAAATAATCTTTACAACAAATTCCCATGACACGAGTTTACCTACATAGCAAAAGTTCCACATGTACCCCTGAATCTAATATAAGAGTTAAAAATATGAGTTAAATCTAATATGAGTTAAAATATATATATATATAGACACACTCCCCTATATTTTAATCCTAGTTTTATTTATCCTGAAGCCCCAGACTGCTAAATTAGTAGAAAATTTTCTACGTTAATTACATAGAACATATTTTAAAAATTAAAACACAACCTTCTCACGTTGGTTTTCAAGTTGTCACTGGACAAGATTAGAATAATGAGGTAAGATTTGACAAGGTTCACCATTATCTGAAAAAGGATTTTATCCAATGTTCATCCCTAAAATTGAGTTCATAATGAATGATTATCTCATTGCATTCCTAACTGCAGACTGTAAGAGGTAAAATTTATTTATTAATGGGGATTAAACATTTTTAAAGAAATATTTGATACATGGATTCAATATGATTTAAAACTTTAAGTTTTGTAACATTGCTGGGCCTTCAGCCATGAGACTTCCCAGTTTTGAAAATTACAGAATTTGGCAAAATATGCTTGTCCCCTTTTTCTATTCTGAAGCAAGATGGAGAAATAAAAATCTTTCTCCCAAAAAGTATGTGCTACTTTTCAGCCTCACTAATGAGAGTTTATGTTGGATATTCATCTTTCTGACGTAATAACTTAGTTATTTCAGTATTTCCCTCGACCTGAGCACTATGGAAAAATGACCAGTACCTCTTTCTCTGACATATGGAGACATATTCAGCAGATTGAGTTGTGGTTTTTATAGTGGAAAAGGAGCCAGGCAAGAAATGAAATAAATGCATCATCATGACTTTTGGTTGCATCATACTCAGCATTTCCAAATAGGGTGTGAAACAATCTGAAAGCAGAAGCAGAGTGTTGTAGGAGAAAGGACATGGTTTTTGGAGACAGAGAGATCTGACTCTCATCCATAGCAACCTCTTAGATTTTCTGTTTCTTCATCTGCAAATTGTTGATAGTAAAATATATCTTTCAGTGTTTCTATCAGAATTACAGATAATGCTTACAAGTTGTCCAATAGGGTGACTGGTACATGATAAATATTTAATAAATGGTAGCAATTAATATTTAACTGAGCTTGTCATAAAACAGTTGCTCAAATGTTTATTTTTAAATAATATTATTTTAAATAATATTAAATAATGTGATGTTTATTATAATCATTAATAATTGTGATATCTAGTGCTTAGATACTTAACTAAACACTGTCTAATAATTATTCAAAAATCTTTATTGAGTAACTACTATGTATAAGACTGGTTGTAGGTACTTGGGATACATCAGTGAACAAAATAGACAAAATTTTCTGCTCTTGTAGACCCTACATGCTAGTGGAGGCAGAGACAATAAACAGGAAATATAAAAAATAAAGTAAATTATGCAATATATTAGTAGGTGGTAAGCCTATGCAGAATAGGGTAAGGATTAGGGTAGTATGCTGGGGATGAGATATAATATTAAACAGAGTGGTTTGGGTAGAGTTCACTGAAAAAATCAGATTGAATCAAAGACTTGAAGGAAGTGAGAGAGTAAGATCGGACATGATTTGAAAGGATAACTTTGATTGTTTTGAAACAGGTGGGAAACACCACTTGTTAGAAGGTTAAATAGAACAGAAAACCAGGAGAAGATGGCCATAGAGTTGGTGAGAATTGATTGTATTCTGGATATATTTTGAAGATAGAAGCAAAATAATTTTCTGACATTGGGTGTGTGGTATAAGAAAAAAACAGTCAGGGATAACTAAGATGTTTGGCCCCAGCAACTTAAAGGATACTGTTGCTATCAAATTAGAAGCAGTAGGCTGACAGTGGAGAAGGTTTAGGCGGTTGATACCAGGAAGTTTGGCTTTAAACATTAAGTTTGAGATGTTTATTAGATATCAAAGTGGAGAGTTTGCTGAAGATGCAATAGGATATATAAGTCTGGAGCTTCCGAAAGACATACATGTCAGAGATACAAATCTGGGAGTCATCTGCTCATAGAAGGTGTTTAAAGCTGCAAGAATGCTGTGATCACCAAGGGAGTGAGTGTTCACAGAGAAGGGGACTAAGGATTGGGATGCTCCAATACTAAATGGATAGTGAAAAGAAGATAAATTAAAGGAGAAAAATAAGATTATAGAAAAACCAAGGGAGTGTAATAGTTTGACAGCCAACTGAAGAAAGAGTATATCACTCTCTTCTTAATCCAGATTAATGACAGAATTTAGCAATGTGGAGGTCATTGATGCCCTTGAGCATAGTTTCAGTGCAGTGATGAGGCAAAGCCTGACTAGCATTAGATTAAGAAAGAATGGTAGAGAAATAGGCCATGGAGAGTGCCAACAACTTTCTCTATTCCCTGCAAAGGGAATAGAGAAATGGAGTTGGGGTAACTTTGGGGAAAGGAGGGAAGAGGATTTCTTTCTAAACACAGAGTAAATAATAGCTTGTTTGTATGATGATGGGAAATTTGTATGATCATGGGAACTTGACGTGGGAGACAAAGAAAAGAATTGTTCGAAACTGGTCAATGAGTAGGCAGAAGGGATGGTATCTAGAGAACTTGAGGAATAATTGGCTTTAGGTAGGAGCCTGAAAGTTTATTATCTTTGGTAACAGGTGAGAAGGTAAGTGGGTGTAGATGTGGTTGTGAGTCTCTGGATGTTCTCTTTTGATTATTTTAAATCCTTCATAATATAGGAAGTTGTTTTTTTCTCCTGAAATTTATGTTGAGGAAGGAACTATTGATAGGATTTCCAAATGGAGCAGAAAATAAGAAATAGTTGTCAAGGAGAGTAGATGAAATTGACTCAGGCTCTATGGTCTGTTTGTCTGGCATTGTTAAGTTCCCATTTCAGGTTCATGGTCTTGAATTTAAAGTGAGAGAAGTCATGTATGGCCTTGCATTTTTCTTCAGTCATGTTCAACTTCATGTACTTAGGCTCAGAGTGGGTAGAGGATTGGCTATAATCAGGAGTATGATTTTGCCAGGCAAATTTAAAACAGAAAAAGAGAGTCAAGGAAATAGAGAATATATGCAAAGCATGATTTTCAGCTTTAATTATATAATCTAAATTGGGTGAGGAACAGAGTGAGGATGTCAAGGGAGGATTAGGGACAATAAAAGAGCAGTAGGATTAATGACTTAGAAGTTCAAGAGGGAGCCCAGGATTATTGGGTTTGGAAGACTATAGGAAATGAGCTGACAAGATAGGAGGTTGTGGTCAGAAAATGAGATGCATGAAATTGAAATTGTGGAGAAGTTTCTGTATAAGATATGTCAATGTGGAAGAGTGACTGAGGTAATGTGGGAAGATTATTATTATAAGAAATAAATTCAAGTAGCTAAGAGGCTAGAATTCTATAATAATTATTTGTATATACATTGAAATCACCAAGAATTAAGAAAGGTATAGTACTAAAGGGTGACAGTGAGCCAGGCAAAATTGTTGAGAAGTGAGGTGGATGACCTGGGGATGTACAGACAGCAACAATGATTGGGGTAGAGGGTGATATAACTTGACAACCTGAGATTCAAAGCTATGCATTTTTAGGAAGGAGAGAGGGAGAGGGCTTGAGTGCTGCAAAGAGAAACACTAGGGGCATTTACCCCACTGCAGGCTCAGTGGCAGAGGTGCTGTGGGAGAAAAACCATCCCCTTTTTGAGAAAGTTGCAAGAGGAGCAGTGTTCTTAGGAGACAGCTAAGTTTCCTTTGGTCTAGTAAGGGAAGGGGTAATGTTCAGCAGAAGGCTGATAACTTAAGAGATTCATGGGGCAGAAATACAAAGACTGAGGACAACAGGTCATGGGGGCTGTTGGAGACCATACTCAGATAACTGAGTATACAGGTGGGGAAGAGTGGACCTAGGAGAAGCTGAGGCCAGCTTATTTAGGTTTGGTGCTGCTATCAGCAGCTTCGTGGAATCTCTCTCAGTCTGTACCTTCTACCTCATGCCTGTTCCCACTTTGTTCTGTACTTGAAGTCACCTAGTAACTTAATAAATAAGTTATATGTCATTTTCTCATCAATAATGTCATATTTAGAATGGTAGACATTCTTAGAATGACCTGCATTATGCCCAGTTTCCTTGAGAAATTTGTGTTAGTAAGTATCCTGACTACTCTTCCCACTAGCTTTTGGGGCAGTGCATCCTCACCTCCAGGAGTGAAACCCTCCATATTCAAGAATTCTTTGCTCCATCTCATATTCCATATTCATATTTTCTTCTTTCTGAAGACCCCATTAATATCAAGAATCGGGTGTCAGGGCCCGGTGGGGTGCTGGAGGAGCATATCTTCTCATTAATCTTAGGTGTCGTTGCTAAGCTTGCAAGCTTGGAAAGAGATTAATGGCATTCCTGTTATGTTAATTTACAGATGTATTGCTTCATGGACAGACAACGTGGCCTATACTATCACTACATTTTACAATATATTGAGATATACTTTGTGGGCTATTACATGATTCATTTTTGTAAATATGTCATAGACATTTGGAAATAATGTATCATTTTAGACATTGGGTATAAAGTTGTGCCTAATAATAAATCTAACATGGTCATTATAGAATTACATTTCTCTTTATTTTTATTTCTTGTGTACTTCTGTCAGTTTATAAAAGAGGTATGATAAAATTTCCACATGATTCAATCTTTGTTAAATCTCCTTGGATCAAACTTTTTTTTTCCATTATATATTTTGCTTCTGTGTTGTTTGGTGAATAAAGGTTTATGTTGTTAAAATTTCTTTGTGTAGTTATCTTTTTTCAATATAAAATTTTCTTTTTTGTTACATTGATGATTTTGTCCTTCATTCTGCTTTGATATTAACATTGCCACTCTTGATAGAAATGTGATATTATTTGACAGGAATATCTTGATATTTCTATTATTTTCAATCCCATTCTATCATTTCTTAAAAAATGTTTTTCGGATAAAAAGAATAATTAAAAAGTGAACTTCTAATTTATTTTAAAAAATTGTATGTGAGGATCTTAGAATAGGGGAAATTCAGTTATATTTACTGTATCCACTTATATGCTTTCTCTTTTTTGTGATATTATTTTATCTCTTCCTTATATTATGATTTTTGATTTACCTATATTTAACCCATTTTCTGGATGATAATTTTTCTAATTTTCTTCCCCTTCTAGTGTTTTAGAAATTCTAAATGCTACTTCTATTAGCACAGTGTTTCTCAATTACCCATCAGAATCACGTGTAAACTTTAAAAAAAATGCTTCTTCTAAGCTCAAAGAGCAGATTTACTGAATTAAAATCTTTCCGGTTGAGGCCCAAGCATTCGCATTTTAATAAAACATCATAGATGATTAAGATATACAGCTAGTGTTGAGGATCACTATTTTAGTGCTACCTGAAATCCCTAATTAAGTTTTTAAATAATTGGATGCATTTAAAATTTCAACATATATTTTATTAACATAGATAATTAAACAGTATATATAAAACTTCCTCTCTCTTATCCACTCAAATAAGATGAGACTGTTAGGACATCTTTTTTGTTGTTGTTCTTGATATTCTTCTTCACCCTCCACTACAGTCTTGAATCATCTGAAATTTTTCAGAGTTTAAAAAAGTGCCTATTTTGCTTTTAGAACTCATTTCTTAACAACTATGTAAATATACACATTTCATTATACTTTACTTCATGTGCATTGTTGATAATTTTTTTGAAGGGAACTGTACATTTTGCTTGTTTCTTTTCTCACAATTGTGTTTTTGTTTCTCTCAATAATTATTTTGCTTCTTTTTTTATTATGAAGAATATTCTCTAAAATTTTTGTTTCCAGAAAAAAATTAATAAGCAATAATGTATTACTGCTATTTTAGCTGCCTAGTATTTCTTCTACCTTCCCCCAGTAATATGCTTTCCTTTAGAAAATTTCTTTTTCAACACTATTCCTTTGAAATGACTCCGGTAGAGCTGCTAGTCACAGTATCCTATGCCTGTGATCACAATATGAGTAGCTGATCTATATAGTCTGGCCAATCATAGTACAAAATCACCCTGATCGCAAGGATGTCTTTCTTTCTTTCTTTTTTTTTCTCAAGAAATGGGTGTATGATTCAAGATATATCAGAATCTTTCCAGGGGACTTATATGTACTGATATAATTCTTCTTTTTTTATTAGTGGATGTGTTAAATCAGAGTCGTTTGAACCAAGTTTTTTTCCCTATCTCCTGTGATGAGGATGAAAGATATTCATTAGGAAAGAGAAAAATTCTGAGAGAGAGAGCTGATGATAATAGTTGAGACCCTTGGTGCAGTCATGCCTGAGGTCCACCCATCTTTTCCTTCCCAGTTTTATGAGCCAATAGAGTCTCTCTTTTGTTTAAACTTGTTTGAATTAGATTGATTTCCCTTGCACCTAAAATAATCCGAAGCAAGGCAGGTAGAATATTTCTTTGTCTTTGCATGTTGGAAATTGTCTTAATTTTCTCTTCATACTTGAAAGTATGAAAATTCTCTCTGGGCAAAGAATTTTATGTTTAGAATCCTTTTCCTCTAGTCCTCTATAGACGTTTGTCCATTCCTCTCCCCCAATGAAATATTGATATTTGTTCTACTCTATTGCCTTTTCTTCTCCAAAGCAAGCATATTTTTTTCTTTTTTTTAGAGTTCAAAAATTTCCGTAAGATGTATCCAGGTGTGTCTTTTTTTAATACTAGCTTCCAGCACTTGCACAGTTCTTCAAAATCAAAATAGTGTTCAGTGTCAGTACTGTGTTCAACTATTAATATGAACTTAGGAAGAAGTTGAATCCCTGAATAGACCAATAACATGTTCTGAAATTGAGGCAGTAATTAATACCCTACCAACCAAAAAAAGTCCAGGACAAGACAGATTAACAGTCGAATTCTTCCAGAGGTACAAAGAGGAGCTGGTACCATTCCTTCTGAAACTATTCCAAACAATAGAAAAAGAGGGACTCCTCCCTAACTCATTTTATGAGGCCAGCATCATCCTGATACCGAAACCTGGCAGAAACATAACAAAAAAAAATTTCAGGCCAATATCCCTGATGAACATTAATGTGAAAATCCTCAATAAAATACTGACAAACCAAATCCAGCAGCACATCAAAACGCTTATCCACCACGATCAAGTTGGCTTCATCCCTGGGATGCAAGGCTGATTCAACATATGCAAATCAATAAACATAATCCATCACATAAACAGAACCAATGACAAAAAACACATGATTATCTCAATAGATGTAGAAAAGGCCGTCGATAAAATTGAACACTCCTTCATGCTAAAAACTCTCAATAAACTAGGTATTGATGGAACAAATCTCAAAATACTAAGAGCTATTTATGACAAACCCACAGCCAATATCATACTGAACGGGCAAAAGCTGAAAGCATTCCCTTTGAAAACCTGCACAAGACAAGTATGTCCTCTCTCACCACTCCTATTCAATATAGTGTTGGAAGTTCTGGCCAGGGCAATCAGGCAAGAGAAAGAAATAAAAGGTATTCAAATAGTAAAAGAGGAAGTCAAATTGTCTCTGTTTGCCAGTGACATGATTGTATATTTCAAAAATCCTATTGTCTCAGCTCAAAATCTCCTTAAGCTGATAAGCAACTTCAGTAAAGTCTTACAATATAAAATCAATTTGCAAAAATCACAAGCATTCCTATACTCCAATATTAGACAGAGAGCCAAATCATGAGTGAACTCCCATTCACAATTGCTACAAAGAAAATAAAATACCTAGGAATACAACTTAAAAGGGATGTAAAGGACATCTTCAAGGAGAACTACAAACCACTGCTCCAGGAAATAAGAGAGGAAACAAACAAATGGAAAAACATTCCATGCTCATGGATAGGAAGAATCAATATAGTGAAAATGGACATAGTGCCCAAAGTAATTTATAGATTCAATGCTATCCCCATCAAGTTACCACTGACTTTCTTCACAGAATTAGAAAAAACTACTTTAAATTTCATATGGAACCAAAAAAGAGCCAGTATAGCCAAGACAATCCTAAGCAAAAACAACAAAGCTGGAGGCATCATGCTACCTCACTTCAAACTATTCTACAAGGTTACAGTAACAATAACAGCATGGTACTGGTACCAAAACAGATATATAGACCACTGGAACAGAGCAGAGGCTTCAGAAATAACACCACACATCTACAACCATCTGATCTTTGACAAACCTGACAAAAACAAGCAATGGAGATAGGATTCCCTATTTAATAAATGGTGTTGGGAAAACTGGCTAGCCATATGCAGAAAACAGAAACTGGACCCCATCCTTACACCTTGTACAAAAATTAACTCAAGATGGGTTAAAGACTTAAATGTAAGACCTAAAACCATAAAAGCCCTAGAAGAAAACCTAGGCAACACCATTCAGGACATAGGCATGGGCAAAGACTTCATAATTAGAACACCAAAAGCAATGGCAACAAAAGCCAAAATTGACAAATGAGCAAAAGAAACTATCCTCAGAGTGAACAGGTCACCTACAGAATGAGAGAAAATGTTTGCAATCTATCCATGTGAGAAAGGGCTAATATCCAGATTCTACAAGGAACTTTAACACATTTACAAGAAAAAAAGCAACTCCATCAAAAAGCGGGCGAAGGATATAAACAGACACTTCTTAAATGAGACATTTATACGGCCAACAAACATATGAAAAGAAGCTCATTATCACTGGTCATTAGAGAAATGCAAATAAAAACCACAGTGAGATACCATCTCATGCCAGTTAGAATGGCAGTCATTAAAAAGTCAGGAAACAACAGATGCTAGAGAGGATGTGGAGAAATAGGAACACTATTACACTGTTGGTGGCAGTGTAAACTAGTTCAACCATTGTGGAAGACAGTGTGACGATTCCTCAAGGATCTAAAACCAGAAATACCATTTGTCCCAGCAATTCCACTACTGGGTATATACCCACAGGATTATAAATCATTCTACTCTAAAGACACATGCACACCTATGTTTATTGAAGCACTATTCACAATAGCAAAAACTTGGAACCAACCCAAACGCCCATCAAGATAGACTGGATAAAGAAAATGTGACACATATACACCAAGGAATACTATGCGGCCATAAAAAGGATGAGTTCATGGATGAAGCTGGAAACCATCGTTCTTAGCAAACTAACACAAGAACAGAAAACCAAACGCCGCATGTTCTCACTCATAAGTGGGAGCTGACCAATGAGAACACATGGACATAGGGAGGGGAACATCACACACTGGGGCCTGTCGGGAGGTGGGGGGATAGGGGAGGGATAGCGTTAGGAGAAATACCTAATGTAGATGATGGATTTTGGGTGCAGCAAACTACCATGGCACGTGTATACCTATGTAACAAACCCGCACGTTCTGCACATGTATCCCAGAACTGAAAGTATAATTAAAAAAATAGAAACTTAATAAATTTTTGAGGTATACATAATCAACTTCAGTTTATCTTCAGCTCAAATTTTCTTCTATTATACATTTATTTTTTCTATTTTCCAATTTCTATTAAATAAATGTTGAATTTCCTAACTGCACTATATCTTAACCTTTCTCAGAAAATCTCCTTTTGCTTTGATGTTTTGAAATATGTTCTGGAAGCATTCCATGGCTTTCTAAATTCCTAATTAGGTTTTAAATAATGGGGGCATTTTACCATTCAGTGCTGCTGTAAACTTTTTCTTATTTTATCATGTTTTATCTTCCTAAAATCCTTTTCTCATGCCATTTTTAATAGGTCCCTGTTTTTATTTAATGGTTGTGATATTCTCTAGAATTCTTCAGATAATTCTTATTTTTTCAAGGTTTAATTCTGTTTTCTTTATTTCTATGATGGCTTATTGTCTTGCTTCTCTAAGTAGTATGATTCTGCCTTTTCAGACTACTGTTTTTCCCCAAATGTCTGATAATTCTTGGTGGTATAATCTTATTTGTAAGTAAAAGACTGGTTTGGTGAGTACTGATAGCCACTGTGGGATTTCTTAGCCATTATGATAGCTGGTATGGATTTTACTTAGCAGGAAAATCCTAATCCTGACTGATAATTGCAGAGCTGTGTGACTACAAATGAAGTCTTGCCAATATTCAGACTTCCATTAAGGTTGTGGGGGAAGGAAACAAGTTGACACACTGGTGAGCTCCCCAGATGGAGCATATAGACAATTCCATAACTTGAAGGTAAAGTGCTTTAGGAAATTTCATTACTATGCTGAGCCAAGCCTGCTGACTTTTGTTTATTTTCTTTAATGTCTATTGAAGAGACCAAGTGTTCTTGAGAACACTGCCCCACTTCTGTGCTTGGCCCAATTTTCAAATTAGGAGCACTCTATTTTCCAGCCCAGCAGTTCTCCAATTTACTTTGAAAGTAATTCCAAAGATTGTTCAATGTACAAACTTCGGGAAATGTGCCTATTCTATCTTTCTATCATCTTCACAGGATTTTCAGAGAAAGGAGAATGAAAGAGTATGGGTGCAGTGCACCATATGGAATTTGAAGTTATATATAGTTTTTCTTTTTATTATTTGTTTCTACTGCATAAAACACTGAAAATAAACTAATTGACTTTGTAATTCAACTTTCCCAGGCAGAAGGTTCTAATTCTTTTTCAAAATGCTGAATATTTTTAGCTGCCATTGTGTCCAAGTTATTTTTTATCTTCACTAAATGATATTACTAGCAATGTTGGTGATGGTTGGGCAGAAACTAAAAGGGGTTTTTAAAATTTAAATAGCCTTGTTATATGGTTTGGGTCTATGTTCCCACCCAAATTTCATCTCGAACTGTAATCCTCACGTGTTGAAGGAGGAACCTGGTGAGAAGTGATTGGATCATGGGGGCGATTTCTCCCATGCTTTTCTCAGGACAGTGAATGAGTTCTTATAAGATCTGATGGTTTAAAAGTGTGTGGAAGTCCCCCCCACCTACCCCGGCTTCTTTTTCCTGCCATCATGTAAGATGTGCCTTGCTTTCCCTTCACCTTCCCATGATTGTAAGTTTCCTGAGGCTTCCCCAGCCATGATGAATCGTGAGTCAATTAAACTTCTTTTCTTTATAAATTACCCAGTCGCAGGTAGTTCTTTATAGAAGTGTGAAAATGAACTAACACACCTTGTCAGATAGGGTGAAACCTTGCCTTCAAATTCAAATGTCCTGTCAAAGCTAGAAGCCCACTGGCTGCTATTAGGAATACAACTTCATGGACCTGTTCTACAAGTTTTCATAGGCTCCAGATAGTCCTGTTTTGTTACCTCTGACCCTTAGACGCTGTCCTTATCTTCAACTTTCCTGACCCCACTGTTTTTTCTTTGGATTAGGAGGATATGCTTCTTTGCTCAATGACGAATTCAGAATTTCTAAAAACCTTATTACCTTGCCTACTTCGTTTTAATTCTTTGAGATAAGTCATTATTTTTGTTTTTATCTGTTAAATGGGACAAATAATATTGCACTAGACACTTGATAGGCTAGCCCAAGTGTATTTTCCAACTCCATCTTCCTTTGTTGTCTTAACAACAGAAGTTGAAAAAGTTAAATGCTCATTCCCACCCCACCCCCCAGCTTTCTTGCAATTGGGAGTAGGAGAGTATGTGATTGTTCTGGCCAGATAAAGTAGGAATTCTGCTGATGTCTTCTAAGAAAGCTTTTGATTTCCTGATAAAAGAAACAATATCTCTAGCATTCCTTGAAATTTCCCTGTTGTCCCTTCTGTGGGCATAGCCTGGAACTACAACGGTCACCTGGGACCATGGGACGATAAAGCAACACACAAAGGATGGAAGATTAGAAAGATATTATTGAGGTGCTGTGACACATGGGGTGATAATTATCATTAGTATATATCATTCAAATCTATTATTTATGTCAAGCATGGTGCTTACTAATGTTACTGTATCTGTGACATTCAATTATATTTAAAATGAACAGCTTTAAGTGGTGAAAATGGTCATTATCTAGATATCTAGTAGAGACTGGAAAAAAATATTTAATTCTATTTGTAATACTCATTTAAAATCTATGTGAATAATTGTTTCACTTTGATTCTAAACTGTACGTTAGAATTCATCAATTGCAAATATTTAATATGCCTAGCTTAATGTTTATGGACTAGACACTCTTAACATATTTGCCTAAAATTTTATACTTTATGTGTCATTCATTGACTAGAAGTGTTTGTATATGAAATATAACATTTTATAAGTTCAAACCAATGGTCAAATATAGCTGGTGGAAAGGACTCCTGATTCAGAGTTTGAATATGGGTCTAAATCAGGAATTAGTTATTAAGATCTGTTGTTCTGAGCAAGTGACTTCAAATATTTGAGTTAGAGTTTTTCTCATCCAAAAATTTGAGATAATATTTATTTAACAGGGTTGGTGTGAGTATTAATTTAGATAATATAGACTACATTCAAACGACAGTGCTTGCCAGACAAAAATCTAAACTTTGTTTATTTAAAAAGTGAAAACCTACAAAAAACACAATGCAAAATCTTTCTGAATAAATTTTATCCTTTTAAGGTGACCAATCTCAGAATGGACACATTAAGCAATATGAAGTATAAGGTAAAGTTAACACATTACAGCTTGCTATTAGCTTTATTTTCTCAAATAGTACTCAGATATTATCCATATATTCTTCTGACTATTAATAAAATAGGACATCTTATATAAAACAAAGCAAACAGTCTCAATTATGCAGAAAATTGAGCCCAGAAAATGTTGGGCTGTATAGAATCACCTATAAGTATATATACACTAGTTCTACAGTACTTAAACTGTATCTGTGAATTGAATCTACATCAGGGTAACACAGCATTTAGCATAAAATCTCCATGATGTTAGGTGTTTAGTGATTATAAAAACAAAAGAAAAAAGAGTTCTATTTGTTTTATATGCTTTAAGTATATTTAGCTGGGCAAATCTTTTCCTTCTTCTTCTTCTTCTTCTTCTTCTTCTTCTTCTTCTTCTTCTTCTTCTTCTTCTTCTTCTTCTTCTTCTTCTTCTTCTTCTTCTTCTTTTTTGAGACAGAGTCTTGCTCTGTTGTCTAGGTTGGAGTGCAGTGGCATGCTCATGGTTCACTGCAGCGTCAATCTCCTAGGCACAAACGTTCCTCCCCCATCTGCCTCCCTAGTAGCTGGGACAACAGGTGTGCACCACTATGCCTGGCTAATTTTTGTATTTTTTATAGAGATAGGTTTTTGCCATGTTGCCCAGGCTGGTCTCAAACTCCTAGGCTTAAGCAATCCACCTGCCTAAGCCTCCCAAAGTGTTGGGATTACAGTCGTGAACCATAGGTAGCACTTGGCCTTTCTTCTATTTTTCTTTGTTGTTTAAAATATATGTTTGAAATACCAGAAGCAACCCATGGAAGAAAAAAATAAGATGAAAAGTGGTGGAGTTTTGAAAGAAATAATGTAGTATAACTTGGTTGCGACAAAGTTAACACTATCTTCTATGGGAGACTCTTGAATATGAAATAACTTCTTCATAGAGAAAATGACCAGAAACTAATATATTGAGGCAGTGCTAGACTATGCTTGCTCTTCAACATTTTAAATTTCTCTAAGAACCATATGCAACTCTTTTAGAAATAGTTTGATATGTGAATTTGAGAGCTAGTTGATTCTCTGATTCTATGATATGAAATAAAGAACTTATGTATAAGGCCGGGCGCGGTGGCTCAAGCCTGTAATCCCAGCACTTTGGGAGGCCGAGACGGGCGGATCACGAGGTCAGGAGATGGAGACCATCCTGGTTAACACGGTGAAACCCCGTCTCTACTAAAAAAATACAAAAAACTAGCCGGCCGAGTTGGCGGACGCCTGTAGTCCCAGCTACTCGGGAGGTGGAGGCAGGAGAATGGCGTGAACCCGGGAGGCGGAGCTTGCAGTGAGCTGAGATCCGGCCACTGCACTCCAGCCTGGGTGACAGCGCGAGACTCCGTCTCAAAAAAAAAAAAAAAAAAAAAAAAAAAGAAAAAAGAACTTATTTATAAAGCAATAATAAATGAGCAACTTTGCCTTGATAATAAAGTCTTGGTCTTTTTAAATCTAAGATAGTATATTTCTCTTTTGCTTAATCATTTCTTATGTCACTTTCCATGATAGGGACTAAAAGTAGACTCACATAGTGTAGTGATTGAAAGCACAGTCTCTGGAGCTAAGTGACCTGGGTTTGAATCCTGGTTCCACTGCTATTTATGTGATCTTATTCATATTACTGAAACTTTCTTTACCTTGGTTTCTCCATCTGTAAAATAGAAATAATTAGAGAATTTTTGGTGGAGCAGGAGTGTCCAATCTTTTGACTTCCATGGGCCACACTGGAAGAAGAATTGTCTTGGGCCACACATACAATACACTAACACTGACAATAGCTGATGAGCAAGAAAAAAAAATAAACTCTTAATGTTTTAGGAAAGTTTATGACTTTGTGTTGAGCTGCGTTCAAAACTGTCCTGGGCTACATGTGGCCTGTGGGCCAAGGGTTGGACAAGTTTGTTGTAGGGATTAAACTAATTGTACTTACACAATTCCTGGCACACATTGTAAGAATGTTTTAATAAATAGTTGATATGCATAGTGGTTAAAGATTATCACCCTGGTGGAGCCTGGAAGACTCTCCCCATGCTGTCTTTCCCCTCTACCTCAGATACCAGTGAGTTTCATTAATAGTGCTGAGAGGACAAAGATGGATATGAGTAAACAATGTGGTGCCAGTAGATTTTAGAGACGAAATGTAAAGCTTGAATAAAAACTATTTTTAGCCCTAAATATATATGCAGAGTTCCATCATGGCTAGAGTTCTGCTATGTGAGATACATATGGGAGTAATGCAATCCTAATAATTGAAGGTTCTTACTTTTAAAGAAGTAAAATTTGTTTTAACCTTGCATTGAGATTTGTCAGATATTTCTCAGAAATAGTTATGTTCCTAAAATGATATTACAGATGCTAGATAAATCAGCAGACCCTTTCAGGCCCTAGCTATCTAGTGATACCAAAATATGGCATATTAGGGAGTTATTCATGCAAATTCATGAATTTGGAGAGCTTAAAATGAATTATGACATATAATAGCCTCTTTTTTCCTAATCTCATACTAATTTAGGTGATTAGCGATATGGGTTTAATTTCCCTGAATGGCCACTATTTAGGAGGAAGCCATTCACTCAGGCCTCTATTTGCCTCACCACAGTGGGAACTACAATGTAAAATTATGGAACTGTGACTCTGGAAGAATTGCCAAATTTCGTACTATGTAGGCCCTTGAGTTCTGATATTGCTCTTCCCCCAGTCTAATAGCAAAAAAGTTAATGGATTGTGGTTTCTTCTCCAGTCCCTCAAATTTTAAACTTTATGTGGTTACATCAGCCACCAAACTCTGGACTGCTAAAAATTAGAGAAGCACAAGGGAGCTATGCCTACTTACACGTATACTTACTTTCTGACTTTTGCCCACTTGTTTGCTGGTTTGGCAATTAGCCAAAGTGAAATCAACCTTAAACAATTCTGAGTTATCATTCTCTTCATTATTTGAATCAGGTCAGTCCTTTGTGGTTTGACCCAGCTCAGTCTTGTAATGGAAAAGTAGTGAGTTAGGAACTCTTGAGTAACATATGCTAAATCAGTACTGCATATCGAAAAATCAATTCCAACCTACAAAACTAACCCAAAGAAGCATAAGTTAAAATAAAAAGAAATTAATTTTGAGCCAGGAAGAAATGCACATTGTTCTGCCCATGACACTTTAACATGGCTGGCAAATTGATACTTCCATGCACTCCACACATGAAAGTAAGCCCCAAAAGCAGAAAGCTGAGTCTGCCTAACAAATTTTCCTTATCTCTACTTCATACTTTCAGCTACTCAGGCCAAAGTTCTTGCAATCATTTTTGCTTCCCCTTCTGTTCTTTCTTCTCACCTCCAAATCTTTCAGCAACTCATACTGGCTCTACCTTCAAAATCAACCCTCACCAGGCCTCGTCACCTCCATTGCCACCATTGTCTCCCTAGATCAATGCAATAGCCTCCTTATTGACCTCTCTTTTTAACCTTTTGTTACTCCTCCTACCTATTGTCAACAGAACAGCAATAATGATCCTGGTAAGGCACATAAGAATATGCCACTCATTTGCTAAAACCCCTTCAATGGCTCTGACCTGCCTTACTGACCATCATGATCCTATGTTACCTGGCTCCTGGAAGACTTTTTGACCTCATCTGTTAGTATTGTTCCATTGGTCAATCTGGTTCAGCCACACCAGCCTCCTTGCTAGTCTTCAATCAAGCATTTTCCCATCATAGGCATTTCTTCTGTTGATCCTGCTGGATGGAAGAATTTTCCCAGATATCCTCATGACTTGCTCCCTGCCTTCCTTCAGGCCTCCGCTCAGTTATCACCCTTTTACTGACATCTGTACTCTTCACCCCATTTAGAACTGACATCATGCCCCAATTGCTTTATCTTCTTTCTAGTTTTATTCTTTTTCAAGGACTTACTGCTATCTAAAATATTTCATTTACTTATTTATTATGTTTGATGTCTGATTTTCCTCACTAGAATATGAGTTCTGTGAAGTCAGGAGTTTTTGCCTGTTTTATTAACTGCTATCGTCTCAGCATCTAAAGTAATACCTGATACATAACTGCTCAAGAAATATTTGTTGAATGAAGGCATCAGAAATTTATTTCAGATTCTAATTCTATATCATGTATCATGGGTTGGTATATATAAATATGTCCAAGTTAGCTGGAAAAAATTACATGTAATTCTTATTCCTTTATGTGAATTTGTTCTGAATTCTGTTAGTGTTTTTGTAAAGATCTAGGTTAAAAAAGATCCCATAAATTGTTATACAGAATTTTTAGTTAAATAGTAAAGATTCTAATGCCTAGAGGGCAAACAAAATAAAATTACACCTTTCAGATTTTTGCTTTAACAAGACATGTATTCCTGCTTATACATGAGATAGGTTCACTTTTGTTTTTTGCTAGCTAAGGTGACTTAAAAGAAGCATTTTCTAAGCCTATACTCAGGTTTTAGCCCTCTGAATTTTTAAAAATAAATTTGTCACATATTTCTGTGAATTTTAGAACTACAAAATTGGATCCAATATTTGTGTATCTGGCACTGAATATATTAGGGAGATTATTTTATAATTTTTAAATCTGGTACCTTGTTTATGAATTTCAGTTGTGGCTACTTTAAAAAACAACTGATATTTTGTTAATTCTTATTCATCTTTTATGCTTGGTGATTTACCGTTTATATACTCTTATTCCTATACAGAGCCTGTCCTTCTCTACTGTGTGTTAGCCTACAACAAAAAGTGACACTTGATATTTTTTGCTTCTCTAGTATTAGCTCAGAACTTTAGAAGCCTAAAAAGTTGTAAATCATTGGTATAGAAGGTTTTAACCAACCTCCTAATATACTTTGGTGGAAATTTAAGTAAAGGAAGCACAATGAGTCCTCTTTTGTTTTTGTTTAAGGAATGCTATAGTAATAACGGTTTTTAAAATGAAACTCAATTATCATTCTACTCAGCTCTTGGTAGCTAATAATTGAATTCATTTGTAAAATATTGCTGATACTAAGTATTTTATGCTATTGGGGAAGTTGTTCCATTAAACTTTGGGCTTTGGGAAGATTATAGTGAAGAAAGGGATTAGGAAATTTGGACCTTAGTTGCCTCTAATTATTGAGAAAAAGAACCTCTTTGAATAGGGTGAGTGGGTCAGTGTTCTTGAATAGTTACTATTCATAGGCATGAGCTTTCTTCAGTGCCAGGTGTCTTGGTAGTCATTGCCCAGACCAGTGATTTTCGAATTTGGGTGCTTGTAAGAATGATGTGGACTTGTTGAAAATGCATAATCCTGAACTTAACTTCAGAGGTTCTTTATTCATTAAGTTTGGGGGAAATGCCAGGAATTTGTGTGTGTGTGTGTGTGTGTGTGTGTGTGTGTGTTTGAGAAACATCTGAGGTAGTTCTGACACTTGTCTGACACTTCAGAACCATAGTTTGAAACTTAGATTACGTTGTTAGCACCATGTGGATTTTCCTATACATCCCAAACACAAATGTGTCTGCTTATAATCATAAGCTTCAAACACTAGCTGGTGTTCAAGGCAATTCTGACTCTGTCAGCTTTCATCTCTTGACATTGGACCACTAACCTTAATTCTTGTCACTGACACCTGGTGTTCATAGGAGCTTTTTTTGATGTTATTCATATGAGCCTTTGGTGTTCACATGAGCTTTTTCCAGGAGTTAGATTTTTGCCTCTTCACTAATGACTATACTTGACTTAACTAGTAATCTTAGTCAGGGTCATCAATTACCAAATGTAGATACTTTGTACTTCACAAGAGCAAATACGTACCCTGGGCCACTGAGCTGGGCTGTTCTTTTACAGAGTGGTGAGTCAGACAGCAATAATGTCTTTACAAAGTCTAGTTGAGATTATGCAAGACTATTATTATTATTTATGTACCTCTTTACACCAGTACTTTACAAATGAACATATATGACTTTTATGGGAATTCTAAAAACAAACAACAATAACAAAAGGAAATCATGTGTTCTCATCCTAAAATATCACAAGAAGACTTTTTTTTTTAAGATTTTTAACATTCCTGGTACAATTGGTTGGGTTATTTTTCTCATGTGGCTTCTCTATTTTGAGTATCTCCTGTCCTTCAGTGCCACACAAAATTTCTTAGGGTACATGATGAACTCGTAATAGTTATTGTACTTTGCTCAATTTAATTTGACCCTGAAAATGAGCCTTCTTCCCACTTACTGGCTCTTCTCTTGAACCCTAAGACCACACCATTGACCTTTATATCTTATGCTACAGTTTCTGAGGTGTCAGCTTGGTCATATCACTTCCCACCTCCATTTCTCCTCTCAGCTTCAAATTAAGCCACTCCAGTGACTTCTCCTTTTTCTTAAAGACTGAAGTCTTAACTGGTCTTAAACATGTGTATTCTCATTTTTACTTACTTCTCTGGCCTTTATTTTGCACTGCCTCATTTTTCTTCTTTCTCAACAGAAATTATGCATGTTCTTCCTTTTCTTGGAAGTCTTCCCCTCCCCCTTCTTTCTTATTTAATTTCTACTCATCTCTTCAGTGATGAGTAGAAATCTCTGTCATCACTTCTTGGACCAAATGTTCCTTGAGTAAGTAAATCCTTCCTATTTTAATTCTCATATCACCCAGTGTCTTTACTTTATGAGACCGTAACTTCATATTTGTGTGATTTTTTATGGGTGTCCACCAATCCATCTGGCAGTCATTCACGAGGGCACCGATTATGTCTATTTATGCTCAAGAATGAACCCCAGCTTCTAAGGGCATGCGGAAGGTGCTCTTTTGTATTTGTTGAATGAATGATTACACTTTTTGAATTAAATAATTAAATTAGATTAAATTGAAAAATGTACAATCATTTTCTACATTGTCAGGAGTGTACTGGAATCCTGTATCTTATTTTAGGATTCTTATCACCAACTCTCTGTCCCTACTTTTGCATTTATTTAAACATAATAATTAAGAATTGATTTTAAAAAAACTATTTGTTATAGATTTTTGATTCTCTTAAAACATATGGTGGATTAATCTGAGGTAGTAAGAGGAATTCTTCTTCCTTTGTGCTTCAAATGAATTTTAGAGTCAATCATTTCTGGTTTCAAATTGCACTTATGCCATTTATTACAATTGTGACTTTAAGCCAGGTATTCTTAATTGGGAGTAATTTTGCCTGCTAGGAGACATTTGGCAGATACCTTGGATTCTCATGACTGGAGGAGTACTACTGGCATCTTGTGGGTGGAGAACAAGGATGCTGCTAAGCATCCCATAATGCACAGGACAGTCCCCCTCATTCCCAACAAATAATTCTCTGACCCAAATATCAAATGTGTGAAGGTTGAGAAATCCCACCTTAGGTAAATTACTTAACCTTTCTAGATTTAGTTTCCTCATTACAAAATGCATATAACAATATATACTCAAAAGACTGTTGCACAACATAAATTAGGTAACATGTAAATGCCTAACAATATAAACAGATTGATCCATTTAATAGAAACTAAATAGATAGTATAAATAGTACAAAATACTATCAGAGCTAGAAAGGTTTTCTTTGACTTTAAAAATCTTTTTCTTTCTTTCTTTCTTTCTTTCTTTCTTTCTTTCTTTCTTTCTTTCTTTCTTTCTTTCTTTCTTTCTTTCTTCCTTCCTTCCTTCCTTCCTTCCTTCCTTCTTTCTTTCTTTCTTTCCTTTTTTCAATAGCTTTAGGGGCACAAGTGGTTTCTAGATACATGGATAAATTGTCTAGTGGTGAAATCTGGACTTTTAGTGCACCTGTCACCCAAGTAGTGTACATTGTACCAAACTGATAATTTTCAGTCCTTATCCCCCTTCCATCCTCCTCACTTCTGAGTCTCCAATGTCCATTATGCCACTCTGTATGTCATTAGAGCTGGAAGGTTTTTGAGAGCATGTTTTTCTGAATCATGCAACTGCTTTGCTCCATTTCACATTTACGGGGCTTTCCTTTCATTCTAGTTACTGCCAAGGAGATCACTTCTGTGCAGGCTTTTCCCTGCTTCCCTGCAGGGCAACCTAAGAGCACTTTGTTTTAGTCTTCTTTCCATACCTCTCACTTCCTGATCCAGGGCTTCTCTGACATTTCTGAACAGACACCTGTGAGATCCTGCTCCACACTCATGCAAGTGCAAACCATTAAGTGTGGGGGCTTCAGCACCCTTAGGGCCATCATTGCCTGATGAAGTACTGGTAAATCAATGCTTGCCCCTTTCTTCTTCTGGACAGACTACTCTGAGAGACACTTCATGGGACTCCCCAAAGGCTCTGAGTACCAGGAGCCCAGAGCTGTCGTCAGTTCAATGCCTTCTATATACTTCTATTGGCTTCTCTTCTTTCCCTGTTTCATTCCTCTCATTCTTCACTTCTGCTCACTGGGATCATTTCTGAAATAAATTACATCCATGTAGGCCTTTTTCCCAGGTTCTGCTTTCAGGAAATCTTAGTGCTGATACTTCTCCTCTGAGAAATAGGGGATAGAGGCTCAGAAAGATGAGGTAATTTGTCAAAGGTTATGCAGTCAGTGCAGATGCCAAGCCTAGAAACAACACATCCTGACACATTTTCAGTGCTCTTCCCACTGCACCGCAATTTCTCTCCACATTATGGTTTGGCTCAGTTTATCAATGCTATTTATGTACTAAGTGTTTTGGTTATTATTAGGGACTATTAAAATATGACAGGGAGGCATATGCTAATAAAATGTGTGGGTTTTTGGAATGCCAGCAAAAACTGTTTATGCCATGGTTTAAAAAATTATTTAAAGAATTTTAGGTGTTTTACCATCTAGAATGTCTACAAAAATATAAAACTACATCCCAAGTTTACATGATACTTAAATATGCTCATATTTGTATTTCTCTAAGGTTTGTGTAACAGTAAGTATTATTAAAAATTCACCAAATTTCTGTGTTATTTGATATTTCACAAAATCAGTATGTCACCTTAACATGAAAAAGCCACTGACTCTAGTGTAAATAAAATTACACATAATAGTGCTCAAAACTGTTGATCAAATGTATTGAAAAAAGGCTTTGGAGGTCATTTTGAAACATCTATAATAAATCTGATGAATTAAGAGTAGGCAGAAAGATATTGCTACGTTATGTGCTGTTTACATTAGTCTGTCTCTAGCATTACATTTCCCAGAAATTGGAGAGAGCATGGTGTTCGTCACACAGACAGATCTTCTGTCACAATCTAATTCGCAATTGCTCTTAACGAATTGTAAACTCATGCCAAGAGGGAGGTGATGCAGTAATCTGTGTTAATATTTGTGAAAATGAATGTGAACACAGTCAGTGAGTCATCCTAAAGTCTGGATTACCTTGCTCAAGAACAAAAGTATCAGCAGGGTTTCTGCATTTGTGAGGTCAGAAAAGCATTAAGCCTCAGCTTACCTACCTCAGAATGTGTTGAGGTACTGCTGGATCAGGGTTTATTTTCCAACAAAATGGTGGTTCTGTTCTAAGCGTAGAAGAGAAGTAGGAGTTGTTTGGGAGACAGATAATAGGATAATCAATTCTAGGGAATGGGAACTGGAACTGGAATGTTAGAAAGTATTAACATTTCCCACTCAAACTGCTCAAAGAGCAATTAATGGTATATTCTTCCCATCCCTCCACTCCCCACCCCAGCCTCCAAAAAAAAAGCCTTGCAAGACCAGGATTATATCAGTGGAAAGTTAAAGTGATGCTATTGGCTAGGTTGAAAACTTGCCTCACAGTGGAGATTTTCTTGGTGGTACTGGACCACTGAATTTCTCAGCTTACTTACCTTGTCCTTAGGATCCATTTAATATGTGACAGAGTCTTGTGTATCATGCTAAGTAACTTGGGCTTTATCTTAAGAATACTGGCTAGATAGAGGCAGTTTTAAAACAAAGGAATGACTTCAGTTATTTATTTTATTAATGAGCAGAAGTTGGAGAAAACTAATGACAGAAAAGTCAGTTTAGATGCTATTGATGTAATACAATTAAAGATGACAGAAGATTTCCTTAGAAAGTATAAGTAAGAGTGGTGAGCACACAGTCAATGTAGGCAAGTAAGAGGAAGTGACTTACTTCACCTGTTGATTAAAGAGTTGTCGAATAATTTCACACACATATGTTGTGTAAGATCTTTCCCACATTGTGGCTTTTCCTCAGATACACATTCTGCTTTTAATATTTATTGACCATTCATTCATTCATTCATTCATTCACTTATTTAGATATTTATGGTGCAACAAACATGCTAGATTTTATAACAGCAAGGGAAGGAAAGATAAAGATGACATAAAATTGTACCGAGCGTAGTGGCAGACACAGATCTTCATTCCTCCTTAGAGGAAGTTATAATCTGCTGAAATACTTTTTAAACAATATGGTTATATTTTAAAATAATATGCTTTTTAAACTATTAAACCATAAACTTATAAAATAATATGGTTACATTTTTTGATTTATAGAAAAAAAAGCACTAAAGAGCCAAAACATGTGTATTACGTTTTTGCCACTAAATTTCTGAATTGTTTTAGATAAATCACTTTGGTGTCCATCTCCTAATTTGTAAAGTAAGGAACTTGCAACTTCAAAATGCTATGAGCTGCTCAACATCATTAATTATTAGGGAAATGCAAATCTTAGATATCTTGGATAATCTGCATAATAAGATACCATTTCTCTTCCACTAGAATGGCTGTAATAAATAAGGCAGACAATAAAAAATTTTATTGAAGATGTGGAAAATGTGAACTCTCATACATTGCTGGTAGGAATGTAAAATGGCGAAGTCACTTTGGAAAATAGTTTGGCAGTATCTCAAAAAGTTAAAAACCAAACTATCATGATTTAGCCACCCAAGTCTACATATTTATTCAAAGTAATGAGAACATAAGTCCACACAAAGACGTTTTAGTGAATTTTTATAGCACCATCACTATTCCCAGAGTTGGAAACTAGAAAACTCTAAATGTCCATCAGTTTGTGAATGGGCAGACAAAATATGGTAGATCTATACAAAGGAATATTATCCAGTAATAAAAAGGAACAAACTACTGAATATTACTTTATAGATGAACTTCAGAAATGTGTAAAGTGAAAGCATCCAGATATGAGGCTACACATTATATGGTTTTAATTTATAGAGACAGAAAGTAGATTAGGAGTTTCCTGGGGCTAGTGGTAGGATAAGAGTTTAACTCTACATGGACATAAGAAATCTTATTGAAGATTGGCCAGTGTGGTGGCTCACGCCTGTAATCCCAGCACTTTGGGAGGCTGAGGCGGGTGGATCACAAGGTCAGGAGATCGAGACCATCCTAGCCAACACGGTGAAACCCTGTCTCTACTAAAAATACAAAAAATTAGCTGGGCGTGGTGGTGGGTGCCTGTTGTCCCAGCTACTCGGGAGGCTGAGGTAGGAGAATGGCATGAACCCGGGAGGCGGAGCTTGCAGTGAGCTGAGATCACGCCACTGCACTCCAGTCTGGGAGACACAGAGAGACTCTGTCTCAAAAAAAACAAAAAACAAAAAACAAAAAAAAAACAAAAAAAAGAAATCTTACTGAGGAGATGAATATGTTCTACAACTGATTTATGATTATGGTTGATTATCAATAATAATTAAGTTATAAATTCATGAAAATGGGTGAATTTTGTGATTTGTAAAATGTGCTTCAATAAAGCTGTTTGAAATACGCTATAAACAATAGATGATGACCTGTCTTTAAGAGACACGCAGAAAAAAGACATGGTATGGCCAGAGTCAGCACATTTTCTGAATGTGATTTCCACATTCTTGCACAGAACCATTACTTGAAGTTTAATACTTTTCCTTCAGTGCTTTTCACTATGTGATTTAATTTGTTTTGCCTGAGACTTTAATATTTCATATTCATCAAGCATTTGCCAAAGAGGCACTGTGTTCTTCTCTCACTTTCCTAGAAGAATAAAGGGGGTGTGGCACATAGAAGTTGCTTGGTGTATTCTGTGGTGATGTCTCTACTTTGAGTCTGAGCTTCACTCCATTGTGCTACAACTGGCTGCTTGATTAGCTAAGGAAATGCAAACATAATGAGTTAGTGTCTGCCAACCCAGGAATTGTGCAGGTTGTCTTTAGTTGTTATTTTCTGTAAACTAATTAATAAATTAATGATTTCAGAGAGGTATTTTCATTTTTATTCTGCTTATTTCTTCTTTTAAATGTTTTTACTAATTTCTCTTCATTCACAAAAGACTGACATGTTAACCCTTCTTTTCTAGGTATGTTTAATTTCTTTTTTCATTTTATCTGTTCTACTGTAAATGTTCTTTACTTTTTTGGTTTCTTGATTTCTTCTTTTTGGCAGTGTGTCTGGCTATGGAAATCCTTGGAAAATGTAAACTTTCGTCAAAAATTATGAAAATAAATTGAATCTCAGGAAATTAATTTGCTTTTCCTTCTCAAATGTTTATAGATAATATGACTCAAGTGAAATCACAAAGCTGCAAACTCACTTCTTGAATGCATTACCTATAGTAATTAAAAAAAAAACAATTTTCTTCCCCATTGAGCTTCTTGTTTGCTGCTGTTAGTGACACAAAATACCAAAGTATTTATTAAGTTGGGACAGCCAATATTTAGTTTTTTCTTCTTCAAAACCAATTATAGTTTATCCTGGATTCTTTAAAGAAGGAGAATGGCAGCCAAAATAGAATCATGAAGAGCTAAGAGTGAAATTTTTCCAATTAGCACAACACGTTGTCTATACAGACTGGTGCTAGCAATCTTCCCTACTTATCTTAGCATTATTGCTATCTAGTTTGGATTATAATTCCACTGGACAGGTTATTATAGCCTGAAAGCCACCTAGTATTTTGTCGATATTAAATAAGCCTTAAGTAGGCATTAGCCCTTTGATTTTACTGTACATTATCAAAAATAATGAATCTTTATAGTTATGTATTCACTTAGGTGAAATTACCATGAAGTCCCACTTAGTAATTCACTGTATCCTAGAATTCTAGGGTCACTAAAGAGTTGATTTTTTTTGACTCACTGAAAATATTTTGCATTGGTTTGTCTCAGGCAAGTTTAGTATCATACTGAAACCAATAACAAAGTGAACTCTAACTGAAACAAACCCATCCAACAAGCAGAAGTGGTTTATTAAAGCATATTTGAGCAAAGTCTGACTATCTAAAGATTTACTTGATAACACATGCAAAATAGAACCTTAATGATAATAGAAAACACTTATTTCATACAAACTATATGCTAGCACATCAAGGAATAACTCATTTAATCTTCTCAATTTTACAAGTGTGAAAACTGAAGCAGAGAGCTAAAGCAACTTGTACAAGTTCCCATACTAGAAAGGAGCAAAATTGAGATTTAAACCCAGAAAGCCTGTCTTCAGTCTATGTACTTAATTACTATATATAGAGCCTTTCTGGGTAGATAAGATTCTGTATGTGGTGCATAGTAACTTCAGTATAAACTTAAAGAATGAAAAGAAAACACCATACCAAACAAAACTAGGCTTACTAGAAGTACCCTTCTATAATCTGGGGAGAGAAACCTGGGGGAACAATGTCTTAAAAATTTGAGGGAAAAACATTAACTGTGCAGAAACTTTTAACAAGCCAAACTTTTAATCAAATTTCAGATTATAGTAAAAACAATTCATTTTCTTTTTAATCTTTTTTCTTTTTTAAATTCAGAGTTCATTTTCAACCAAGTCAGCATTACCCTGATACCAAAGCCAGACCAAGGACACTACAAGAAAATTACATGCCAATATCCCTGATGAACATAAATGTAAAAATTATCAAAAACATACTAGCAAACTAAATTTAACAGCACATTAAAAGGATCATTCAATAAGATCAAGCAGAATTTATCACATGGATACAAGGATGGTTCAACATATACAAATTTATAAATGCTGTATATGACATTAACCAAATGAAGCCCCAAAACCTTATGATCATCTCAATCGATGCAGAAAAAGAATTTGACAAAATTTAACATCCTTTGATAATAAAAATTCTCAACAAAGCAGGTATAGAGGGAACATACCACAATTCAATGAAGGTCATATATAACAAATCCACAGATAACATCATACTCAATAGTGAAAAGTTGATCAGGAACAAGTCAAGGATGTCCACTCTCACTTCTTACATTCGGCATAGTACTAGAAGTCCTAACCAGTACACTTAGGCAAGAGAAAGAAAGAAAAGGCATAACAATTGTTGAGGAAGCTGACCTATTCAACTTTTGTTTCCATTATGATTGTGTAGAAGCAAACTGGCTTCACTACCACCATAAAAATAAAAATAAATAAATAAATATACAGTGCTCAGGTTATTACCAGCAATATCCTAGAACTCAAATATGAGGATGAGTCATTTCCTGGGGCCACAGAGAACTTAAAATTTGTGAGCAGATGACTGGTGAATCAGATTTCCAAATCCACAATGCTCCTCTTCTCACTCTGCTTGACAGCAAGCACGGGGAAAATTTCCCCTAACTCTCACTTTTTACACTGGAAAAAGTGAGTCAAAGTGGACAACCAGCTTCTCCACCATAATTGGTTCACTGACAGGAGATTCGTCTCTTCCTCAACTTACAGGAGGCATTGTGACTGCCAAATGAGAGAAATTACCCCTGCAGGCAGCTAGTGACAAAGTAGGGAGGCAGGACTATCATACCCAGCACTGAAAATTCTGCTTTGTAACTCAGCCAACGGAGAAGCCAAATTAAAGTGGCTGTTCGGCAGCACAATGCTGTAGGAGGTACATTCCACAGATCCCCTGGTCATGAGCCCAAGCCAACTTTCCCACACTGCCATGATATCCCCCTTGAGACCTCCCCTATTCAGGATGGGCAGTATTCTGATTGTGTTAGAGCTGAGAAGAACCTGGGGGTGTAGTGCCATCTAGTGCCAAAAATAAGGGCATGATCTAGTGAAGGCAAAAAAAAAAAAAAAAAAAGAAAGACATTCAACAGTTACATTACAAAGAATCTCTAAGCAAATATACCCTATTAAAACCAAAACAAGTCAGACAGAGAAGACTGGAATAAATATGTAATCATTCAATGCAAAGAAATAGATATATATCCACGAGAAACAAGAGCAAGTGGGGAACCAATGAGAAGACAATATGTGAGCTCTCTGACCAAAAGTTCAAAATCCAGTTTTAAGGAAACTCAGTGACTTCCAATATAACACAGAAAAGCAATTCAGAAATGTATCAAAGAGATCTAACAAAGAGATTGAAATAATTTTAAAAATCAAATGGAAATCTTGGATCTGAGAAATACTTCTGCTGAATTGAAAAATTTATTAGAGGCTCTTAACAGCAGAATGGATCAAGCAGAGGAAGGAATCAGAGGGTGTGAAGACAGTCTATTTGAAATTATACAATCAGAGGAGGAAAAGGATAAAAACCACAAAGATTTTCTGTAAGATTTAGAAGATTACCTCAAAAGACCAAATTTAATAATTACTGGGGTTCAAGAAAGAGTTGAGCAAGAGCAAGGAGTAGAAAGCTTATTCAAAGAAATAATAACAGAAAACTTTCCTCAACTTGTGAAAGATAAATATCCAGCATAGTAAAGTCCAAGAACCTCAAATAGACTTGACCCAAATGAGATGACCCAAAGGCATGTAATAAGCTCTCAAAGATCAGAGACAGAGAGGAGATCCTAAAAGCAGCAAGAGAAAAGAAGCAAATAACATATAAAGGAACTCCAAATTATTTGGAAACAGACTTCTCCATGGAAACCATACAGGCTAGGAGAAAGTTGGATGACATTTTTAAAGTACTGCAAGAAAATAACTTCCATCCAAGAATACTGTATCCACAAAGCTATTCTTCAAATATGAAAGAGGGAGAAAATATATCCCAGACAAACAAAAGCTAAGAGAATTTACCCCCACCAGATCCATCTTACAAGAAATGCTAAGGAGAAGTCTTTAATTTGACAAAACTCACTAATGTGCAAACTGTAAAGGAAGAACTATTTCTCCTGTTTTCAGACCACTCGATCTTATATATAGAAAATCCTAACAACTCCACCAAAAAACTGTTAGGGCTTAAAACTGATTCAATAAAGTTGCAGGATACAAAATCAACATACAAAAATCAGTACCATTTCTATGTACTAACAGTGAATTATCCAAAAAAGAAATCAAGAAAATAATCTCATTCACAATAGCTAAGCAACAATGTTAACAAGAAAAACAACAAAGGAATAAATTTAATCAAGGAGGTGAAAGATTTGTACACTGAAAACTATAAAACACTGAAGAAAAAAATTGAAGAAGACTCAAATAAATGGGAAGATAGTCCGTGCCCATAGATTAGAAGAATTGATATTGTTAAAATGTTTATACTACCCAAAGCAATCTACAGATTCAATGTAATCCATATAAAAATTCCAATGACATTATTTTACAGAAATAGAAAATATGTATAGAACTATGGCAGATCCTGACTAGACAAAGCAATCTTTAGCAAAAAGAACAAAACTAAAAGTATCAGACTACCTGATTTCAAAATTTGCTACAAAACCACAAAGCTGTCAAAACAGCATGGTACTTCTATAAAAACAGACACATAGACCAATGGAATGGAATAAAGAGCCCATAAATAAACTCACACATTTAAAGTCAATTGATTTTTGAAAAAGGTACCCAGAACATATAATGGGGGAAAGAACAGTCTCTCCAATAAATGATAGTAGGAAAATTGGATATCCACATGCAGAAGAATAAAATTGGACCCTTATATCATGCCATATCAAAAAATCAACACAAAATGGATTAAAAACTTAAATGTAAGACCAGAAGCTGTGACAACACTGTAAGAAAACATAGGGGAAAACCTCCATGACATTGATGTTGGCAATAATTTTTTGGATATGACCCTGAAAGCACAAACAGTGAAAATGAAAATAGACGAACAAGATTACATCAACCCAAAAGAGTTTATACAGCCAAGAAAATAATAGAGTGAAGTGACAACCTATGGAATGAGGGAAAATATTTGTAAACCAAGGCAGTTAGTATCTAAAACATAAGAGAAACTCAAACATCTCAGTAGCCAGAAAATAGCATGATTAAAAACCGAACTTGAATAGACATGTCTCAAAAGAAGACATATTAATGCCTAACAGATATGTGAAAAAATGCTCAACATCAATGATAAAGAGAAATGAAAATTAAAACCACAGTAAGATATCACCTTACACCTGTTAGAATGGCTAATATCAAAAGGCAAAAGATAAGTGTTGGCAAGGATGTGAAGAAAAGGAAACCCTTGTATATGGTTGGTGAGAATGTAAATTAGTACAACAATTACGGAAAACAAGGTATCTGTAATCCCATGTTTATTGCAGCATTATTCATAATAGCCAAGGTATGGACTCAATATATTAGTGTCCATCATTGCATAACGGATAAAGAAAATTTGATATGTATATGCAATGGACTACTATTCAGCCTTAGAAGGAAATCTTGTCATTTTTAATGATATGGATACCATTATGTTAAGTGAAATAAGCTAGGCATAGAAAGACAAATATTGCATGATCACACATATATGTGAAATCTAAAAAGTTAAACTTAAGGAAGCAGGAATGGTGGTTACCAGGGGCAGAGCTGTGGGTAATTGGGGAGATAAAGGTAAAAGGATACAAAATTTCAGTTAGATAGAGAGAGTAAATTTAAGAGGTCTATTGTGTGACAGACTGACTGTAGTTAGTAACAATGTATTGTATTCTAAAAAAAATGCTGAGACTAAAAATAAAAGTAATTTAAGTTTCAAATACTCAGAAAATTTTCCTTCTATGCATCTTTTATTAGAAAGCTACTGGAAGTTAGATGCTAAATTTAAAAAGAGGAATCATGAAATAGAGAAAATAGTGAATCCATTATGAGATTTTCAAGAAGATATCAGATGAAGAGTAAAGACCCAAGAGGACAACTTTGTCATAGGTTTAGAGAGCAAATCATCACATGGAATAGCAGGAGGCCTATGGAGAGAGGTTAAGATGAAAAAAAAAAAAAAAAGAGTTGACACGATTTTTGTTGTTGTTGTTGTTGTTTTTTCTGAGACGGAGTCTCACTCTGTGGCCCAGGCTGGAGTGCAGTGGCATGATCTTGGCTCACTGCAACCTTTGCCTCCCGGGCTCAGGCGATTCTCCTGCCTCAGCCTCTTGAGTAGCTGGGATTGCAGGCATGTGCCACCATGCCCAGCTAATTTTTGTATTTTTAGTAGAAATGGGGTTTCACCATATTGGTCAGGATGGTCTCAAACTCTTGACCTCAAGTGATCCGCCTGCCTTGGCCTTCCAAAGTGCTGGGATCGCAAGCATGAGCCACCATGCTCAGCCAAAAAGAGTTGATATACTTTTGAAACTAAGAGCATTTGAAAATAATACAGTAGGTTTATGGCATATCCGATGTGACATTTGAAAATAATCAAGAATAACAATCAGAATATCAAGCAAGAGAGATGACTGACAGTTATTAAATCTATGTATAGAAAGAGTAATATACAAACAAGGGAATAAAATCTTAGTATGGTATTTGGCTCAATAGTGAATAAGGACAAACCAGTAATTTAAAGACTGGCTACTAAATTAACCAAAATTTTGATATAATTGTATTTTAAGGATGGTGGGTAGGAAGCGGATGTAAAGGAAGTGGTTTTAAGTATGTAAATATGATCTACTGCAATTGAAAGTAAATAATTTCTGAAATTGATAAATCAAGAAGAAATAGTATAATCATTTCATTCAGAAATATAGATGCTAAATATTAGAAGAAACATGATGTAATTAGAAGTGTTTGCATTTGGAACTAGGGAGCACTGAGTAGTAGAAACTGCTTTTTTGTAGTAAGATTATACATTTTCTGCTTTCAAAATTACGTGCATTCATTACTTAAAAAATTTTTATTATACTTTAAGTTCTGGGATACATGTGCAGAATGTGGAGGTTTGTTATATAGGTATACAAGTGCCATGGTGGTTTGCTGGACCCATCAACCAGTCATCTACATTATGTATTTCTCCTAATGCTATCCCTCCCCTAGTCCCCCACCTCCCACCAGGCCCTGGTGTGTGATGCTCTCCTCCCTGTGTCCATGTGTTCTCATTGTTCAGCTCCCACTGATGAGTGAGAACATGCAGTGTTTGGTTTCCTGCTCTTGTGTTAGTTTGCTAAGAATGATGGGTTCCAGCTTCATCCGTGTCCCTGCAAAGGACATGAACTCTTCCTTTTTTATGGCTGCATAGTATCCCATGGTGTATATGTGCCACATTTTCTTAATCCAATCTATCATTGATGGGCATTCGGGTTGCTTGCAAGTCTTTACTATTGTGAACAGTGCTGCAATAAGCATAAGTGTGCAGGTGTCTTTGTAGTAGGATGATTTATAATCTTTTGGGTATATACCCAGTAATGACATTGCTAGGACAAATGGTATTTCTGGTTCTAGATCCTTGAGGAATTGCCACACTGTCTTCCACAGTGGTTGAACTAATTTACATTCCCACTGACATTTTGTAAACTGTTCCTATTTCTCCACGTCCTCTCCAACATCTGTTGTTTTCTGACTTTTTAATGACCGTCATTCTAACTGGCATGAGATGGTATCTCACTGTGGTTTTGATTTGCATTTCTCTAATGACCAGTGATGATGAACTTCTTTTCATGTGTTTGTTGGTCGCATAAATGTCTTCTTTTGAGAAGTGTCTGTTCATATCCTTTGCCCACTTTTTGATGGAGTTGTTTTTTTCTTGTAAATTTGTTTGAGTTCCTTGTAGATTCTGGATATTAGCCCTTTGTCACATGGATAGATTGCAAACATTTTCTCCCATTCTGTAGGTTGTCTGTTCACTCTGATGATAGTCTCTCTTGCTGTGCAGAAGCTCTTTAGTTTAATTAGATTTGATTTGTCAATTTTGGCTTTTGTTGCCTTCGCTTTTGGTGTTTTAGCCATGAAGTCTTTGCTCATGCCTATGTCCTGAATGGTGGTGCCTAGGTTTTCTTCTAGGGATTTTATGGTTTTAGGTCTTACGTTTAAGTCTTTAATCCATCTTGAGTTAATTTTTGTATAAGGTGTAAGGAAGGGGTTCAGTTTCAGTTTTCTGCATATGGCTAGCCAGTTTTCCCAACACCATTTATTAAATAAGGAAACCTTTCCCCATTCCCTGTTTTTGTCTGGTCTGTCAAAGGTCAGATGGTTGTAGATGTGCAGTGTTATTTCTGAGACCTCTGATCTGTTCCATTGGTCTATATATCTGGTTTGGTACCAGCACCATGCTGTTATTGTTACCGTGGCCTTATTGTATAGTTTGAAGTAGAGTAGCGTGATGCCTCCAGTTTCATTCTTTTTGCTTAGGATTGTCTTGGCTATACTGGCTCTTTTTTTGTTCCATATGAAATTTAAAGTAGTTTTTTCTAATTCTGTGAAGAAAGTCAATGGTAGCTTGATGGGGATAGCATTGAATCTATAAATTACTTTGGACAACATTTTCATGATATTATTTCTTCCTATCCATGAGCATGTAATGTTTTTCCATTTGTTTGTTTCCTCTCTTATTTCCTTGAGCAGTGGTTCATAGCTTATCCACCACAACTGGGATGCAAGGCTGGTTCAACATACTCAAATGAAGAAACATGATCCACCACATAAACAGAACCAATGACAAAAAACATATGATTATCTCAATAGATGCAGAAAAGGCCTTTGATAAAATTCAACACCACTTCGTGCTAAAAACTCTCAATAAACTAGGTATTGATGGAACGTATTTCAAAATAGTAAGAACTATTTATGACAAACCCACAGCCAATATCATACTGAATGGGCAAAAACTGAAAGCATTCCATTTGAAAACCAGCAGAAGACAAGGATGCCCTCTCTCCCCACTCCTATTCAACATAGTAATGGAAGTTCTGGCCAGGGCAATCAGACAAGAGAAAGAAAGAAAGGGTATTCAAATAAGAAAAGAGGAAGTCAAATTGTCTCTGTTTTCAGATGACATGATTGTATATTTAGAAAACCCCATCATCTCAGCCCAAAATCTCCTTAAGCTGATGAGTAACTTCAGCAAAGTCTCAGGATACAAAATCAACGTGCAAAAATCACAAGCACTCCTATACACCAATAACAGACACACAGAGAGCCAAATCATGAGTGAACTCCCGTTCACAACTGCTACAAAGAGAATAAAATACCTAGGAATACAACTTACAAGGGATGTGAAGGACCTCTTCAAGGAGAACTATGAACCACTGCTCAAGCATTCATTACTTTTACGGACGTAAAATCCATAAAAATATTCCTAATAAAATAAAAATTGATCCTTTCAGGATCAGGCCCTGGCTGAAGAAGTTGATAATAAAAATTGCGATATATTGAAAAAATTAGAGAAGAAAACTCTAGAATTATGTGCTTTGAAAATATTTAAATTAGAGCAAAATTTTAATATGATTTTCACAGGGTTCTAAATAACTATAGAAAGAGATCTTCTCAAGGGTTCTACTACCCTTGCCTCCATTCTGCTGTGCTGGATCAGTTTTCCTGCCTTCCACTTATTCACTATGCAATATTATACAAGTCACCCAAACTGTCTTTGAGGATTCACTGTAGAGGCTAGGCTCTAAACTGACCTCTTTGAGCTTCCCTCACCTTTTTTCCTAGGTGTTCATTTTGGGGCCTGCCCTGTGATATTTCACAGAATTATCTGATCCACGTGACCTTTTCCAACCAGGAGGTGGTAAGTCAGGGTGCCCAACCAAATATGCACTGGCTTTCTCGGACTTTGACAACGGACATAAGGGCTCTCGACAAACTTCATAGAGCAAATATTGGTTTCTACCTCCAGTGGTTGGAGTCATTCTTGCTCAAAGCCCCTCTAAGCTCCCTATTCCTTCCCTCCCTTCATTCTCTTTCCTTATTCAATAGAGGCAACAACGTAGAAAAAGTATGTAACTTTTAGAATCTACTTAAGTTCAAACACCAGCTACAGGTCTTTGCTAGACAACTACGAATCTACCAGCAACAGTGCAGATAAAATTAAACAAGATAATTTGTGTAAAATACCAGTCACAGAACTATAACTGATAGTATAATTATTAATTGTTGGTAGCAGTAGAAAAAGTAGTAGTAGTAAATTGTTAGTAATATTTTTATTTTAGCAGCATCAATGATTAATTCGACCTTTAGATCCCTTACTTTCATCTCAAGTGGCAAAGTTGGAGTATCTTTTTTCTCTTTTTTTGTCCATCTTGGTTTATATTTCTTTATTCTTTATTATGCTATAAATATTTTAGCTTAAAAATTAAATAATATATTTTATGATTTGAGAATTTTTTTCTTTTTCTTGAATCATCTTAACCACACATGTAATCTTTTAAACTTACATTATTTGCTAAAGCAGGCTCAATCAAAGTAGATGCAGTTATTCAAAGTTTATTTATGAAAAGTCTGACTAGTGTTTAATTTTATATAACCTACAGAGTCAAATTGAAAACATTGCATTACTATATTCAAGGGGGATTATCTAGATGTTATAACTTAAACATATGAGCATTCATTTCCTAAATATTCAGAGCCTGTAGGTCATCTTTTGGAGTGCTTTTAATTCAAGCTAAAAAGGCATGTCATTACCTGATTCTTAATATTTACTTTGTTCTGCATGTGCAAAGAAAATATCTTTCAGAAATGTGCCTTTTGTTGAACTGTGCAAGAAAGTCAGTTTCATAGAATTATTTGAGATGGCCACAGGACAGATGATTCAACTCTTTTGGTTTGTGAATTTTTATGGGCAGTGAAGGCAGAAGTTGGGATTAGTGAGAAGACAAGATTTTTTAGATAGGCAGAGATCATTAAGCTTGATTTTGAATCACATCCAAAGCTGCATAGAGCCTGATACAGTTCAAGCTCCATTATAGCTTTGATGACGGTGCAAAAGGACTGAAGAAGATCATCTAGCTCATTACAGCTAGCTTCTTTTATACTCAAAATTAAAAAATTATAAATTATTGCTTAAAATGCAGTAAAGTATATGTCTGAATTTTTGGAAGAGTGCAGGATTCATGCATTTACCTTATTTTTAAAAATAATTCATTTTATAAGAAACCAGAGATAATAGCTTCTTCCCTCTAGTTTCCTATGAATGATCAAGAAGGTAAGTCAAACATATGGTGAATATCTCTATGTATGCATATTTAGCACTCTGTTATGCTCAGTGGCAGATACAGTCAAGATTTATTTCTCTCTTTTCCCTTATTTGGGAAGATAAAACATATAAATGTGGAAATATAGTGATAATACAAGGTAGTGCCAATTGATTTATACAGATTTAAAAAACTTTCAGGAGAGAGTTCAGAGGAAGGGAACTAATCCCAGATTGGAATAATCAATTATGCCCTCACGGAGGGACTGGCATTTGATATGGGCTTTGATGTAGAATTTTGATGAGTGAAAAGACAGGAAGAGTATTTTTTGGCAGAGGAAAAGTGTGAGTAGACCAGACTGGCTAAAAGAGAGGATTTAGTTAGAGGAACAGTAAAAGATAAAATTTAAGGCTCAGATGAGTCTTAAGGGCCACGTAGAAGATTTTGAACATTTGAGGGAGATACACATTATTAAATGGCAAATCCTCTTTGAGGATTCAGTTGAAATGTCACTTCTTCAGAACGTTCTTCCTTGGACACTTCCCTAAAGTAGTCAACTTTTTCCCCATCTTCCTCTCTCCCCATGCTATCACTGTTACTGCCTATCACATCACCATATTTATTTCTTTCATAGCGTTTAGCAGAATCTGAAACTGCTATACAGTTGAAGAACAGCAAAGATTAATTGGTAAGAAGACTGAAAATTCTTACATTAGAGTAGGGAAGACATATATGTAAATTCAAACCAGTAATGGTGAAATAGAATATGAAAAGTCACTCGATCAAAATAATGTTAATTTATGGCAGAAGAGAGTTGGTTGGGATTTGGTTGGGATTTGAATGAGAACATGAAAGGAGTTTCTAATTCGTGACTTGGATGACATCCATCTTAAAATAATTCATTACACCAGACATTTGGTTTATGTGATTTTTCTGTACCTGTTTATAATTACACAATAGAATATTATTAAAAGTTACTGGAAAAGAAATACAATGATATGGTAATTGGAAAGAAAGAGGAAGCATGTCCAGCTATGGTCATCAGAAAGGTATCATGGAGGTGATGACCCTTGAGCTGCAATAACTTCATAAGATTCCTATGAGGTGAGGTATGAGAGGGCTTTTGGGGTAGGGAGAAAGTAGTAAATAAAATCGCAGAAGTGGAAAAACTTGGAGTGTGTTTAATATTGTTAATTGCAATTGCCTTTGATGGAGGAGCGGGGAAAGCAAATGCTGGAAAGATGGACTGGGATCATGGGGAACAGAAGTGATAACTTGTGATAAGTACTGTATGTTTCTGACTCACAGTAGTCATCTTGTAAGTATTTTTTTGAATACATCAATTGTGTGTTAGGTGGTATACAATTGGCTTAGTGCCTATAGTTGATCTGATTTCCCTCTTGAGCAAATAGAGTTGTCACATATTTTAGTCCACCACTGATACGTAAATAAGCACCTGCAGCAAAGAGAAAAAAGGAAATTTAAAATCCATTATCAGCTGTTTATATAAGGGCAGTAAAGGCCAGGAAGCTTTCAAAGGCAGGATAGGTGGTACATGTTAACTTTATTGGTGATTTTTTTTCTTAAAATATGAAATGTTTATGTTATATTATAAATCAGGAAGTAGGATACTTAGAAATGGAGAAGAAAATTAGTGAATATTGAAATTAGAAACATCTGGGCAAATAGAAGAATAGAGGTAGGTTTTGATTAAAAGTTGGATGAAATAAGTTGGAAGTAAAGAATTAAGAGTGAATGAGTCATTGAAGGGCTGAGCAAGAAAGTATCTATCACCTGTGAGGAAGAAGCAACTGCTTTTGAATAAGACAGGCTTTGGGTTTTGCATGTTGGTCACCAATGACTAAATCTTGGTTATCCAATGACTAGACGACATTGGTTATCCAGTGACTTGGGCCTTACTGAACCTTAGTTACATTCAAGTCATAAGGTTGTTGGGTTTAAATGAGACATGGAATTTAAGTATTTGGTAATATGCCTGGTTCCTTGTGGTTCTCAATAAATAATGGTAACTTTCCACTGTTCCCTCCACTTTTCCTTCCCCAGCTCCATAGTAGCATAACTGCTATCCTTCTGGACTAAAGTTCAATTAGAAAAACGCAGTAAACTTTATTTCACTAAGTTAGAATTGGCTTGCTGAATCCACCCTGGTGTCTGGATGCCTTTTTATATTTGATCTCAGTAAAGACCAAATTCCATCTGGAGTTTATAAAACATCTTTTACTTGTCATTTTCAAACAGATTTTTCTGCATGTGTCTACTAGATGGTTTGAAAGCTGTAAGGAGGAATAAAATGCTGTGAAAGAATTCCAAGGTGGTATGTAGATTTTCTGACTGTAGCAAACAGTTTATTATTAAAAACACCAAAGTTCATTATCAAAATTATCAACTGTACTTTCCATAAAGGTGGAATATTATGAGCCTAATTAATGTGCTCCATTACCTCACTATTACAAAATAAATCCAAACTTAGTATGACAATTAGATCTCTCCATCACGCATCTGAGGCTTCTGTTTCATCTTTATTACAGATATTTTTCAAATTTATTATTTGCAAACTGCATTTTATATTCTTCTTCAAACCTTAGGACTTCCCACAACTCATTTATTAAGTAGTGAGGCTAGTAATTCAAACTTGGTCTTTGCGATTTAAAACTCTTGTTCTTTTTCCACACCAGAATGCTCTCCTTCTTGCCTTCTACCTGGAGCATCTTTTGTTTTCACTATTGTTCTATTTATCTTTCATGTGCTGGCTCACATGATACCTTTTCAATGAAGTCGTCCTCGATGCTTCCAGTTGTATTTTAGTTCTCTTCCCTATACTCCCAAAGCTCTTTAAACCTTATTATAACCTAGTATCTAAGTTTGTTCTACTAGAGTTAACATTATGGCAGAGATAATAATTTATCACCCTAAATATCCATGTTCTCTTTTCTTTGATAGTATATAGAACTTCCAGCTTTTAGCTATGCACAAGCAATATTCTCAGCCTTTCTGATAGATAAGAATGCCATAGGAATAAGTTCTGATCATTGGGATACAAGTGGAAGCGTCATGCGCACTGGGAAGTAAGTAAGTAATGAGAGATGATTGTCCGTCTTCATCCCTTGTTGCTGGCTGACTGCAATGTGCTTGTCATCTCTGGAGCTCAGGCATCTGTACAGGCCTATGAATTAGAAGCTGTGTGCTAGAAGGGAAGAAGAATAAGAGAGAAGCTTAGGTCTCTAATAGGTTTAAAAGTATGTTACCAATTTTGATCTACTACTAGATTGCTTTGGATTTCTTTTACATGTGAGATAAACTTCTATTTGTTTAAGCCATTGTTATTTTAGGGTTTCTATTATTTGCAGCTGAATGTAATTCTACCTGATATAATTGTTTTTATTCGTAGACAGTCTCTCTTTTCTAACCCAAACTTCCTTCCTCTTCCTCTTTCCACCACTGTGAACTGCTTGAGGGGAAGAGTTGTGTTTCATTCATTTTTTGCATTGGAATAAATATGTATTAGAGTAAATAAATAAGTGTGTACACTTATTCATTTATTCAACCAATACATTACTAAATGTCAGGCACTGTGTTAGGTAGAAACAATTCAGACATTGTCCCTCTCCTGATAGAGCTGAAAATCCCATGGGGGAGACAGATTCTGAATAATCATTGTTAACAGTGGGTCTCAGTATTTGCTCCATGTCATCTTTACTTGGGAATTTCAGAAGACTGCTAAGAACCACATCCATTCCCCTAACCCCTAACAATTTAACTAGAAACTCAGGAGATGTGATCTGGGCATCTATGTTCTAAGAGCTTCCCAGTTGATTTTAATGTGCATTGAAGTTTGAGAACCATTGAATTAAACCAACAAGAAGGCACAGCAGTGATTTTTAATCTAATTACTAATGGTAGCCAGAGAACACTAATAACTACCATGTGAGAACTGTATTAGAGTCCTGTGGCTGACACCACAAATTACCACAAATTAGGTGGCTTAAAATAATATAAATCTATTCTCTTACAGTTCTGGAGGCCAGATGTCTGAAATGAAGGTGTCATTGGCATGACCATAGTCCTTTTGGAAACTCTAGGGTAGATTTCTTCCTTGCTTCTTCCAGCTTCTGATGGCTCCAGGTGTTCTTTTGTGTCGCTGGCTTGTGGCTACATTACTCCACCACTATTTGTCTCCATCTTCATAATGCTTCTTCCTCTTATATTAATCTTTCCTTTCTCTTATAAGGACACTTGTCATTGAATTTAGGTCCCAACCAGGTAGTCCTGGGTGATCTCTTTATCTCAAGATCCTCAACTTAAATTGGCAAGTAATTTCTTTTTTTTTCAAATAAGGTAACATTAAAAGATTCCAGGAATTAGGGTGTGGTCCTATCTTTTAGGGGATCACCATTCTACCCATTAGAAGAACCTCTTGTATTATATTTTACACTAAGATAGCTTTCATGTGTTTATTCTTATTTAATTCTGTTGTGACTTTTATTGTTGTGATTTTCCTCTAATTTAGTCTTGAGGTCTCTCTCTGGAGAGTGGTTTATAAATTCTAGCTCTGTCCTCGTGGAAGTTCAGGAAGGTGGTCATAGATGTTTACAGTGTGCTTTTCATGGGGGTCTGTCTTTATCCTGGCAGATGGCCTAATATCTGTCAGATGCAAGATCAGGTGTTCCTTTCCCAGGAAGCCTGTTTATATTGCAAGATGCCTTGTAGTTCATGTCTGACCTAGGTCCAGTTTGGTCCTGTCCAAGTAGCCACTCTGTAGGAAGAGCTCTAACCAGGGGAGTGAGGTTGGGGTGTACAGGTCAGGTGAGACACAGGGGAGACAGTACAACAAAACACATGAAATGGCAAAAGCACACACACAGGAAGGGGAAGTTTTAACAAGGCCATAGGTGACAGGGTACTATTGGTTTTAAAATAACTACGTTGGTCCAAAAATGGATGCTGAGGTAGCAACCATACAAACAAATTTATGACAAATCCTAATGCTAGATCTATGAGGTAACAATATCCAAAATTTACAGATTTCAAAATACACACTATGTAACTGGCTTTTTGATAGAAGACAACTATGTTGATATTGTTCTTGGGCCCAATTTTTGGTCTTCAAAATTAGATCTACTAGTAAAATCAATCGTGCTATTCACAGAAGTGTGATATGACAGTAATACTGGGCAAAGATTAACCTAAAAAATGAATTTTTGGGTTAGTGCTGGTACTACCACACAAAGTGGAAAGTCTTGATGAATTTTTTTTTTTTTTTTTTTTTTTTTTTTTGGTGAGCGGGAAAGTTCAGTGGCAGTGTTGGAGATGGTGACATAATTAATTTTCCTTTAGTTATTGACATAATTCTAGATACTCCTAGGTATAGAAATACGTTTATTTTTGACTTAACGACTGTTTCCATTTCTGAAAAAGTGAATGAAAAGATCACTGTTTAATGTTTCTCCTATAGCTTGAGAGAATGAGAGAATGTTTTTGAAGTTTCACAGTGCCTGGTCTCTTCAATACTTAAGGCAGGCTGAAAAACATCTGTTCTGATGCTATAAGTTGTCTCATTATGATTTCTTACCAGCAATAAAAACAGTTTGCTCCACATTATATGCACCCAAATACGCAATTTCTTGTAGATGTGGTTTACTTCCATTTTCCCTTTTAAATTTTAACTTCTAATAATAAACGATATTTTGTCAAAATCATGGGTTTTTGAGTCAGTCAGGCAGATCTTATGCATATTTTCAAACTAGTCCAAACACTTTCTAAAGGGGAAATAATAGCTACCTTGTAGAATTGTCATGAGAATTAAGTGAGAAAGCCTGGTACACGGTTGTCACTCACTATGTGTTAGTTATCTTCCCTCCCTTTATTGACCTCTCCCAAAGGCTGATTGATAACAATGGCTAGATTTGGATTGCCAACAGAGACAATATTTTTTTCTTTCTAGATAAGACCTTGATTATTTGCCTTAAGATCTATGATTCAAGTTAGAAAGCATATTGATACTAAGAAAAAATAATTCTTTAAAAATGTATCTTACTAAATATCAAAAGACTGTAGACATTATTTTTACAATATGCTCTCAAAGAATTCCATTCTTTATTTTTTAAATTTAAATAATTCTTAGACATTCATAATAATGGCAAAGATCTATGAAACTTTAATCCAAGCATCTATCCACATGTAAGAAACCTAGAAAAAAATGTTATTTTCTTAAGTTCACAAATTTGTTTCCTTAGAAAATCTTTGTCTGTTAGGAAATTGTACATATTTTGATGTACACAATAAATGATGTGGCTTATTATTTTTAAAAAAAGATCAGAATGGGTGGGAACCAATTAAGGAAGAGTCAGATCTTTAAAATCATAAGCATCTGCACATATAAAACAACATACAAAAGAATAAAAATAAATGCTCAGTACCTAATTAAAATTTATACTACCTAATTGTGCTTTAAACAGCACATAATTAAAACATGCATACATTTAGTAGGCTATTTTCTAAAAGTAAAATGCATTTCAAACAGGAAGTAAATAAAAACCTGCCCAATCTGGCCTGTTTTACCCAGGAAACTTCACCAAGTCTAAAACTTTTTAGTAATTAAAGTGCAATTAAATTGGATTTTAAACTACATATATTTTATTTAAAAAAAAAAAGACCACGTGAAACATTGATTTCTTTATCTGTTTATGAGCGGTTTACAGTAGATGGGCACTTTGACTCTATGTTTTATGATGAACACTCTGTTAAGGACAATGCTTCTTTCTCCCTAAGTTTTGGGTCTCTGACTGTATATGTTGTCACATAAAATTTACCTAAGTATCCCAAAATGCCCTAGGAGAGAACTGGCCTTAATGAGAATGTGAAACGTATATTCATTTCTCTGTCATCTTTCTTTTTTATGTCCTTTTCTCTGTGCACACTTTTTTCTTTAGGTACTTGGTGCTCTGTTTCCCTCCAGCCCTTCTTGTCACTTTGGGGAATAATTTACTAAGCCAGTGGTTTATAACTGAGTTTCTCTGAAGGCTTCAGGCATGCCTTCGAGGGGTGAGGGGGTGGCTGATAGGGATGGACCATTAATCTGCTTCAATCGGAACAGTTCTGATGGTGTCTGCTTTATTTTCCACAAGTCTTTGGAAGATTTTGTTTAAAGGAAAGTTTTAGCTGTTAAAGAGAAAGTTTGTAAGTTACAATAGACTTTGACACCATTATAAAAATTTTTCCAACATACAGAAAAATTGAAATATTAATAGAGTTAACATTTGCATGCCTTCCATTGAGATTCCACAGTCATTAACATTTTAGCCTGTCAGAATCATTTCTGAGAAAATTGCCCTCCAAAACAGTTCAGATACATCTCCTAAAAATAAGTACATTCTGTCACATAGGTATAATACTGTTATGGCACCTAGAAATTTCACAACAATTCTCATGTATTAGCTAACAGTAAATGTTGTGAGTAAAAATTTTGGGTTATGTCCCATTAGTCTAAAATAGCCGTTCCACAATTTTATTTTTCATGACATTTAATTATTTAGGAGACAAGACCAGTTATTTAGTGGAATGTCTGCATTTTGAGTTTGTTTGCTTGCTTCTTGTGGTGTTCTTTAATTGGTTTCTTTACCCCTGTATTTCCTATAAACTGTAGACTAGGTCTAAAGGCTCAAATAGATTCAATCAATCATTTTTGGCAAAGAGATTTTCACAAGATCCTCTATTTCATCAGGAGATGTAAAGTGTCACTATTAGTGATACTAGGTTTGATTACTTAGTTAAGGTGGTAACCACAAGATTTCTCTACTGCAAAAGTAAATTTTCCCTTTCACAGCAGATAATCCGAAGAGTGAGACATCCATACAATGTGGATATCCCACTCCATCAACCTTCCTTCTGATGGTTTTAGCATCCATTGATAATCTTTTACTGAATTATTTTTTAAAATTACATTTCATTTTAAAAGGATCATTTCTTCCACTCTTAGTACATCCCTTTCTTCTGTAAAAACATTTCCATCAACTAGCAGTGAGTTACAGTTTATTTTTAACAAGTGAAGTAAATGCTTACTTCTTTTCCCTTCAATCATCAATTTTCAAGTTAAGGAGCTGGAATAATTACTGCCTGCAATGATAGCGAGTGAGTGTCTTTTCTTTTTTTCTTTCCTCCTTCCCTCCCACCCTCTTTTCTTTCCTTCCCTGTTTGCCCTCTTGCATTTTCTTCATAAGCATGATAATATTTTCAGGAATTTATATTTATTAAATGCAATGCAACAAATTACAGCTACTAATTCTGGTGCCCAAGTCATCCCAAATGTGGCCAGTGGGAGCACCTTTATACTGGCTCTTCTATCCATTTGATAGATTCTTAGTAGTTTTTGAGTACTTCCTTGCTTTCTGACACCCACTGGCCCATGTTTTCACTTTGTGCTTTCCGTGGTTGAGACATAGAATCAGCCATTTCTCCAAGGAGAACTGGTCCCCACCCAATTTTAAAAACTATATATGTTTTTGTATGTTACCCAGTATGTATTCTTTTGTATTTGAAGCAGGACAGGCTTCACGGGTATGTGGCTAGTGCAGTCACTTAGGGACACATGTTCAGCAGGGCCCTGTGCTTGTGTGTTCGCTATCTTAAAATTCCTAATAATTCTCTCCTAGAATTTGTGTTTTGTAAGTGAGGTCTGATGGGACAATTGAGTATGCACTGGGGTTTGGAGTCTGGACTCATGCTGAGGCTCACCTTCTGCTGCTCTCTGGAATCAGATCTCAACTGTCTACTCTCCAGCCCTCTGTTGTCCTGGCAGCAGAGCTGCTTGGAGTGTGCTTGCCTGAGACTCAACTTGCTCTCTGCCCCTGACAAGGGAGGGTTCCTGTCCTGGGTGCAAGTCTTGCAGCATCTTGGGGCAGGTCATAGTGGCCACCCTCCCTGTTTCTGGCTAGCAGCACCATCATTGGCTGCACCTCTGTGGGAATGCTTCTGGAGTCTTCTGCTCAATATATGTCTGTGAGATTCATCTATATTGTAGCACCTAGTTGATATTTGTTCATTTCCATTGCATAAAGCATATTCCATTGTATGAATGTGCTATTCATCCATTTACCATTTTCTACATTTAGCTTGCTCATTTTAGCTCTTAAAGAAAAAGGTACTGTGAACATTCTTATATTTTCCAATGCAAAATTTGTTAGCTATATGTGTAGGAATGATATACAGTGTATGCATATATTCAACTTTACTGAATAACACCAAATAGTTTCCCAAAGTGGTTGTAACAATTTATGTCTCTAAGAACAACATATGAATTCCTGTTTTGTTCCACATTTTTACAACACTGATATTGTGAGTTTTTTATTGATGTTACATTGAGACTTGCTCGTGATATTATTATTATTATTATTATTATTTTAACTTTAAGTTCTGGGATACATGTGCAGAACCTGCAGGTTTGTTACATAGGTATACATGTGCCATGGTGGTTTGATGCACCTATCAACTCATTAACTAGTTTTTAAGCCCTGCATGCATTAGCTATTCGTCCTGATGCTCTCCCTGCCCTCGTGGCCAACCCCTACCCGTGACAGGCCTTGGTGTGTGTTGTTCCCTCCCCTGTGTTCATGTGTTCTCATTGTTCAGCTCCCACTTATGAATGAGAATAGCCGGTGTTTGGTTTTCTATTCCTCTGTTAGTTTGTTGAGGATGATGGCTTCCAGCTTCATCCGTGTTCCTGCAAAGGACATGAACTCATTCCTTTTTGTCGCTGTATAGTATTCCATGGTGTATATGTGCCACATTTCTTAATCCAGTCTATCCTTGATGGGCATTTGGGTTGATTCCATGTCTTTGCGATTGTGAATAGTGCTGCAATAAACATACGTGTGCATGTATCTTTATAATAGAATGATTTATGTTCCTTTGGGTATATGCAAAGTAATGGGATTGCTGCATCAAATCATATTTCTGGTTCTAGATCCTTGAGGAACCACCATACAGTCTCTCACAATGGTTGAACTAATTTACATTGCCACCAACAATGTAAAAACATTCCACATACTCTCCAGCATCTGTTGTTTTCTGACTTTTTAATAATTGCCATTCTGACTGACATGAGAGGAAATCTCATTGTGGTTTTGATTTACATTTCACTAATGACCAGTGATGATGAGTTTCTTTTCATGTGTTTGTTGGCTGCATAAATGTCTTCTTTTGAGAAGTGTCTGTTTGTATCGTTTGCCCACTTTTTGATGGGATTGTTTGTCTTTTTCTTGTAAATTTATTTAAGTTCCTTGTAGATTCTGGATATCAGACCTTTGTCAGATGGATAGATTGCAAAAATTTTCTCCCATTCTGTAGGTTGTCTGTCTACTCTGATGATAGTTTCTTTTGCTGTGCAGAAGCTCTTTAGTTTAATTAGATCCCATTTGTTAATTTTAGCAATTGCTTTTGGTGATTTCATCATAAAATCTTTGCCAACTCAATTGCCTAGGTTTTCTTCTAGGGTTTTTATGGTTTTGGGTCTTACATTTAAGTCTTTAATCTACCTTGAGTTAATTTTTGTATAAGGTGTAAGGAAGCGGTCCAGTTTCAGTTTTCTGCATATGGCTAGTCAGTTTTCTCAGCATCATTTATTATATAGGGAATTCTTTCCCCATTGCTTGCTTTTGTCTGGTTTGTTGAAGATCAGATGGTTGTAGATGTGTCGTCTTATTTCTGAGGTCTCTATTCTGTTCCGTTGGTCTATATGGCTGCTTTGGCACCAGTACTATGCTGTTTTGGTTTCTGTAGCCTTGTAGTGTAGTGTGAAGTCAGGTAGTGTGATGCCTCCAGCTTTGTTCTTTTTGCTTAGGATTGTCTTGGCTATGCAGGCTCTTTTTGGTTCCATATGAATTTTAAAGTAGTTTTTTCTAATACTGTGAAGAATGTCAATGGTAGTTTGATGGGAATAGCATTGTAGCTATAATTACTTTGGGCAGTATGGCCATTTTCACCATATTGATTTTTCCTATGCTGAAGATGGAATGTTGTTCCATTTGTCTGTGTCCTCTCTGATTTCCTTGAGCAGTGGTTTGTAGGTCTGCTTGAAGAGGTCCTTCATGTCCCTTTTTAGCTATATTCCTAGGTATTTTATTTTCTTTGTAGCAATTGTGGATGGGAGTTCTTTCATGATTTAGCTCTCTGCTTGTCTATTGTTGGTAAATAGGAATGCTTGTGATTTTTGCACATTGATTTTGTATACCAAGACTTTGCTGAAGTTGCTTGTCAGCTTAAGGAGTTTTTAGGCTGAGATGATGGGGTTTTCTAAATATAGGATCATGTTGTCTGTAAACAGAGACAATTTGACTTCCTCTCTGCCTATTTGAATACCCTTTATTTCTTTCTCTGGCCTGATTGCCCTGGCCAGAACTTCCAATACTTTGTTGAATAAGAGTGGTAAGAGAGGGCATCCTTGTCGTGTACCAGTTTTCAAAGGGAATGCTTCCTGCTTTTGCCCATTTAGTATGATATTGGCTGTGGGTTTGTCATAAGTAGCTCTTGTTATTTTGAGATATCTTCCATGGATACCTAGTTTATTCAGAGTTTTTAGCATGAAGGGATATTGAATTTTATAGAAGGCCTTTTCTGAATCTATTTAGATAATCATGTGGCTTTTGTCATTGGTTCTGTTTGTGTGATAATATTTATTGATTTTTGTATGTTGAACCAGCTTTGCCTCCCAGGGATGAAGACAACTTGATTGTGGTGGATAAGCTTTTTGATATGCTATTGGATTCAGTTTGCCAGTGTTTTATTGATTTTTATATTGATGTTCATTAGGGATATTGGCCTAAAGTTTTCTTTTTTTGTTGTGTCTCTGCCAGGTTTTGGTATCAGGATGATGTTGGCATCATAAAATGAGTTAGGGAGGAGTCTCTCCTTTTCAATTGTTTAGAATAGCTTCTGAAGGAATGGCACCAGCTCCTCTTTGTACTTCCGGTAGAATTCGGCTGTGAATCTCTGGTCCTGGGCTTTTTTTGGTTGGTAGGCTATTTCGGTTGGTAGGCTACTGTCTCAATTTCAGAACTTGTTATTTGTCTATTTGGGGATTCGACTTCTTCCTGGTTTAGTCTTGGGAGGGTGTATATGTACAGGTATTTATCCATTTCTTCTAGATTTTCTAATTTATTTCCATAGGGGTGTTTATAGTATTCTCTGATGGTAGTTTCTATTTCTGTGGGGTGAGTGGTGATAATCCCCTTCATCATTTTTTATTATGTCTATTTGATTCTTCTCTTTTTCTTTAATTTAAATCATTTTTTCATGTTGTTTTTCTCTAGTTGTTTTCAAGAATTTTTTTTTGTTATTTTTGATTTATAATGGGTCTAGGTATAGTTTTCTTTGAATTTATTCTGTTTGATATTCCCTGAGATTCTTGACTCTAAATTTTTGTCCTTCATCAGGTTTCAGAAGGTTTTGGCCATTACTCTTTCAAGTATATTTTCTGTAATCTCTTTATCTTTTCCTTTGATACCAATAACATTAGTTTTACCTTTTGATATTGCCCCATAGGATCCTGACAATCTGTCTTCTCTCTCTATCTCTTATTTGCATTCTATCTTTTCTGTTTTTGAGATTGGATGATTTTTCTTGATCAAGTTCACTGACTCTTCTGTCACATTCTTTCTGCTATTGAGCACATCCTGTGAATTATTATTTCAGATATTGGATTTTTATTGCTAAAATTTCCATTTAGTTCTTTTTTTATAGTTTCTATGCCTCTGCTTAGAGCTCCCATTTTCCATTCATTTCAAGGATTTATCTTGCAGGGGCATAATTATAATAGCTCCTTTAAAGGCTTTAATAATTCTAACAGTGGCGTCATCTTGGAATCTATTAATTATATTTTCTCTTGAAAACTGATCACATTTTTCTGGTTCTTTGTATGTCAAGTACTTTTAGATTGTATCTTGCATGTTGTGATATTCTATTGTAGACTCTCGGTCTTGTAATATTCCTTTGGAGAATTTTAGTATTTGTGTTTTAGCAGACAATCATTTGAATAGGTTCAGACCACAGTATCTGTCTTGTTTTCTGTTGCTGATGGTTTAAATCTCAGTTCAGTTCTCAGTCTTTATACTGATGAATATGGTCTATCTCTCTCATAGCTCAAGACTGAGCCTGAGACCTGTCCTAGTTCATTCACAGGCAAGTCTGTTTTTTTTTTTTTTTTTAAATAAGGGCTTAAATGAGATAAATAATTTCCAATAACTATCAATACCATCTCTGGCTAACACATGTGCTATACTCACACAGTTATCTGTATGGGTGGGTAGACTTGCATGGATATTGGTTTTCTTCAAAACTGATATAGAGCATGACTGATTTTACCCTTTCTGAACCATGGTTTCCTATTCTCAATTTTTTGATGTCTACTTAGTTCTGTATCTTGAATTCCAGATTTCAAGGTATCTTGGCTTTGATAATCTATTCTGACAACATTTTTGCCTCAGCCATGGCATTCTTTCTCAGGTAGCATGCAGGTATTTATTTTGTTATCTGTGAACATTCATTCTCAGGTGAAAGACAAGTCCATTCCCAACTCCAGCCTTGCTGGATTGACTGGACTTTCCTTACTTACTCTCATCTGTACATAGCATGGGGGCCAGAGCATTGCATGCAGGTACTATTTTTACCACAACTTATATGGAAATAATAAATTTTTTAATTACAAAAAGTAGAAAACTTGTTAAAGTCTTGGAAAGTTTTCAGAAATATTTCTTTCCTTCCTATTCCTGATAGCTCTGATGTTATTTTAAATAAATAAAAATGTGTCTTTAAAACAATGTTTAGACCCACGCACTATATACTGAGTCAGAGGGATCATATTGCTGCTAGAGTTAATTTTATAACATATTGTAAATAGTCTTTTACTTCAGTCTACTACTAAACAGATTAATAATATAAATATGATTCTGTTCATACACCTATCCATAAATAAGACAGACTATAAGAAAACAAACATATTTTTAAATGTAGACAAACTAACCCCCCAAATTCGGAACTAATAAAGATGACCAAAATGATATTTCCACCTTGAATATGTTTAATAACACAATTGTGTTCTTCTAGTCCCTTGCTGTTTGGTATGGTCTGTAGACAAGCAGAATTGGCATCACCTGAGAGCTTATTAGAAATGCAGGAGCCTCTCCCCATTTCTACTGAGTCAGACTCTGCATTATAACAAGAAGCCCCGGTGATTCTTTTGTACATTAAAGTCTGAGAGGTGCTGATCTAAACTGTCTAGTTTGGAATAATTGCTTTTGCAAAATTTTTTTGATTGACTAGTTCCTGGGAGCGATTTTGTGGCAATACAAACTAAAAATGACACGGAAACTTTGCCGGGGCAGATTTTCCTAGAGAGAATCAAATGCTTTTTAAACAAAACATTTGTATTCATGGCACAATAGTGACAGGGCTTGAGAACCATGATTTCTTGAACTTAAGTTCTTTTAAAACCTATACCTTACTCAGAGACTAGAGAGAGACCATTCCTTCACAAAATATTTGCAGCCAATGGAAAGATTGGTGTATGACTGAAAACATTTATTCACAATTAATTTTTTTTTTTTTTTTTTTGAGATGGAGTTTTGCTCTTGTCACCCAGGCTGGAGTGAGTGCAGTGATGCAATCCTGGCTCACTGCAACCTCTGCCTCCCAGGTTCAAGCGATTCTCTTGCCTTAGCCTTCTGAGTAGCTGGGATTACAGGCACGCGCCACTACACCCACCTAATTTTTGTATTTTTATTAGAGATGGGGTTTCACTATGTTGGCCAGGCTGGTTTTGAACTCCTGACCTCAGGAGATCTGCCTACCTCAGCCTTCCAAAATGCTGGGGTTACAAACATGAGCAACCGCACTTGGCCTTGAATGATATATTGATAATTATTTTACCAGCAAACCAACTAATATAAATACACATTTATTACATATTAAACATATGGATGGTTCTAAAAAGAACATATATAAAAGACATACGCTTATTGCAAAATCGATGGGGGCAGAAAAACATACACATAAAAATTATGATATTTCAAGTTCAAAAGATGGTAAGATACCCATATAGCCAAACCCCTCCTTTAAAAAATTACAGGTTACATAATTTGCCAAGTGAAAGAGTCAAAACTACATTCCTGGACTTCTCTCTCCAATTCTGCTGTTTCAAATTTACTGCCTATTACAGTATAGGGTAATGTGCCAGAAAAGTCAATCAAAGGCTACAGATTGTCAGGTAGTGCTACAGTTGTTCGCAAGATGGGAAGATCACCATAGGTTGGAGAAACTGAAGAGTTTCACTGGGAGCCAAGGGCTTGAGCTGGATCAGTTGCAACTCCCCCATCACCCCTGGATGCTTACTGTGGTCAAATTTTTCCATTTTCCTTCACTTTTACCTATAATTTATGCTATATATATATATTTATACACACACCTATATATGCATAATTTATGCTTTCATATCTGTCTCTTCCTGTCCTCTAAAGAATGTAAGTTTCACAAGAATGGTAATTTTTGTCTGTCGTTTCACTGGTGTGTCTCCAGTGCCTAAAACTGTGCTTGATACTTGGTAGGCGCTTAATGAATATTTACTAAATGAATAAACCCATGAATGGGCAAGGAAAATAATTTCCTAGATTTAAGAATTTGTTTGTATGGAAAGTAATGAGAGACAAGAAAGGCAGAAGAGGTGGAGGCTGGAATTCAAAGAACCTTGAATACTAATGGAAATAATTTGGTGCTTATCTTACAATTAGTAGGTGTCATGAAGACAAAATTTTGCCACTGGTTCTCTGAACACATATGGATTCACATTTATGAAATTGTGGTATATTTATTTTATTATAATGAATACTTTTTCTCTGAGGTTCTAGGTAATGCAGATGTTTATTTTAATTTTAAGATGTACTGGAAATATTATTTTGCCATGCTGTCTTGTTAAAATACTAGAAAAAAAATCTCTGGAAGAGAAGTTTTGTTTTGATTTTGTAGATGTATATGCATCCATTTGTAAGTGATTATTATGCACTTTGAATTAACTAATATTTTAGCAAAGTACAGAGTAAGTGTTGTTGTTACTTATGTTTTGCAAAGGTTGCCTTCATGTCTCTGTGGCCTCAGTCAATTCAAGTTAGAAATTACAAAATGTTTCAACAAGTCTTTCCTATGAAGAGCAATACATATTTTAATTCTTTTTCCTTAGTAAAGATTGCTTTCTATTGTATTTGGTTGCAGAAAGTCTTTAGTTTTATTGTGTGATAAAAGCAATCAACAAGCAAATGCAAATACACTGGGAACATTTTTAGAATTTTGATTGTTTGACTTTAACCTCACAATCTCTTTTTTCCCCATCTGGGGAAACTGGTAATATCCTTCTTTTAATTTCACCATGTCTGGAGGATATTTTGTATTAATAAATTACAAAAGTTTTTGCCTGATCTCACATAGAACACAGATGCCAGAGTGATACACATTTTAAATAACCAATCCTAATACTTTTTGTGATTTCTAAAGCAATTATAACCAGTACAAAGGAGCAAGAAAGGCCTATTCAAAATCTCAGTGGGTAATTGATACTTCAGGTTCAAGATGGCAGACTGAGCATGCATGTTTTCTTCCTGTGAGACCCTGTTTTGTACATCCAATGAAAAGCAAGGCCAACATAATATGAATGGTGTATCCTTGACTTAGCCAATATGTTGATCCTACTCAGCTTCCTCCCAAGATCTAGCTCCTTCTTAAGGTCCTATGGTCCTTTTGAAATTGTGTGTGTGTGTGTGTGTGTGTGTATGCGTGTATTCTATAACAGTGCTGAAAAGTAAGAAAGGATTCTGTAAGTATTCCAGATATTTTGCATAATTTTAAAATTATAGATAGCAGATAGGATCAGATTGACAAAGGAAATTATAATTTGAAATGGACACAGGCAAAGATAGAAGCCAGTTGCAACAGTGAGAACTGTTTTTACCATGGGAACTCCAAACAAACTCAGTATAGGGTCGGGTATAAATCAAGAAGGTCCTTGGGGCAATCACCAGGGTAATTGAGCAATAATTCTTTGTAGAGGAGCTCCATCTTTACTTAAAGCCACCAGTGGATGGGGTTTGTACCAAGTCAAAACCCTGAGTAATTTTCTTTTAATAATGATCAGGACAGGGGACACATAATGTATTAAGGCCGGAGAATAAAACAGAGTGGAGTTTAGTAATAAGTATTGTTCTCCACGGTGGTTTTTTCCTCTTTTATAAAATATGACATCAGAATTATCCCTGAAATTCAGTTTTCGACTTCATAACTTTAGGAATAAAGTCAGCCCATTAGTTTTATTTCTTGATGTTGAAAGTAGGCACTTGTTTAAGATAATCATTTTATATATCATTTTATATATTTTTCAAAGGCATAGTTGCACTGGAAATAAGTTACTTTAATACATTTGTGCAACTTCTTTTGGACACACTGGAGTAGTAAAGTCATGTTAATGCATGCAGTCAAATAATAATGTTATGAAAATAGTTTTAGTTTTAATCATATTAATCTTTAGGTGGTTTCTATTCTCACATGGATTTAAATGAGGCAAATAGACGTATTTTATATCAATAAAATGTACTAACTACCAATAAGATGTAACAGACTCAAATTTTTATTCATCGAGCAACATACAATTAAAATATAAAACACTCTTACATATACAATAAAAAGGAGACCCAGACAAGTAAAATATACATAAAGTTTTAGAGCATCTGATCAATAATTACTAAACTTGTTTAAATAAGTATATACATAGATGATATACATTCTTTTCAACACCTATGGACCATGTATAGAAGTTGAACATATGTTAAGCCTCAAAGAAAATCTCAATATATTTCAAAAACTGGAAATTATTTAGGCCAAATTGATTGATCACAATGTAGTAAAACTTAAAAGGGCAACCAAAGAAGATTAGAAAGTTAAGTTGATATAAGAATACAGCAACAACAATGTTTTCGAATAGCTCCTGGTTAAAAGAAGACACCACATTGAAATTGCGAACTGGCAATAAGTCATAATAAAGAATAGACTATAGGAAATGCTGCCAAAGATGGTACTAAAAGGAAGATGTACATTAGAATAATATGTTAAAATGATAAAGAGTGAAACTAACAAAAATGACCAATATGATGTCACAAATACTAGAAAGGAGAAAACTAATAAAGGTAAGAAAGTCTTCATGCACAAAAACAAACAAAACCATTACTATGAAAAGATTCATCCATTTCCCTCCACCCCACCTCCCACTCCCCAAAATTACAAACTTCTGGCAAGTCCAAAAATGAAAAGAAAGAACTCACCACTCTCCTCTCCCTCCTTCCACTCACAGATAATGCACACCAGGGAAGAAACCATTGATCTGATTTTTATCAGCATAGGTTACTTTTGTATATTCTAGAATTGTATCTAAATGGAATTATACAGTATATACTTGTTTTAAAAATCTATCCATATCGTATGTCTCAATCAACAATTCCTTTCTTTTGTTGAGTAGTTTTCCATTGTGTGAATATACCACAGTTTATCTATGCACCAGATGATGGCTCTAATTAACAAGCTGCTATCAACATTTTTGTACAGGGCCTTTGGTGGACATATGTTTTCATTTCTTGCAGAGTCACAGGGTAGATTTATGTTTAACGTTTCTAATAAGCTGCAAGACAGGTTTACAAAGAGGTTGTAATATTTTACATGCCACCGGCAATGTTTGTGAGTTCCAGTTGCTCTACATCCTCCCCAACATTTGTTTTCACTTTAGCTATTCTTCAGAGTGTATAAGAATAGCTAAAGTGAAACAATTTTTAATTGGAAAAGTTTACATCTCCATTTAATTGGAAGTTTTAATTTGCATTTTCTGATGACTGATGATTTTAAACTTTTTTTTCATGTGTTTATTGACACTTTGAAAATCTTCCTTTGGAAAGTGCTAAAATGGTTTTGCATTTGTAACAATGGCAAATTTGGAATGGAAAGCAGAATGTAAATTAATTTTAAAAAGTACAGCTTAATTAAAGAGCCCTCATTAATACGGACCTTGCTGTCTACCAGGCAGTTAGGCACTCTTTCTTCCCTATGAAGTAAATACTATCATTTCCATTTTATTAATAAGAGACTTTTAACTATACTTGATCAAAAGGGACATACCTAGGAACATTTTTAAAAAACAACTTAACATGAGCTCAACTTAATAAAATTGTTAATAAAGTTTTTTAATGAAAGCATTTAATAGGATCATATGTTTATATGAACCTAAAAGAGTTTAAACTGTTTGAAATACTTTTATTTTCTGATTTTATTCATCTAAATCTGGTCTTATTTATAATTATTCATTTCTATAATTGAAACAAATAGTAAGATTCTATTATATATAATATTTTTTGTTTTAAAGTACTTATTATACAATTCTGCTCTTGTAGAAATCATATTTCTGATTGAAGGTCCTATTTAAAATTTTACTAATTATATTACAATAATATGAGAAGAATCAAAACTCATATTACTAAAATAAATGCCATTATTGTTAAAAAAACATAAAAATAATGAAGCAGAAGAAAATAAAATATTATTTAAGAAAAATGGACTTTCAAGTCCATTTAAAGAACTAAAATAAAGAACATTAACTTTCTTTGGTAATCAGTGACATAAAAACACCCTGGGCCATGCTTTTGTGAGGATGATATATTAATAAAAAGAAACGTTACCTCAGCCTTGAACTAGAAGGCCCCTTTTTAATAAATTAGTTTTCTGGTGCCTTCTTCTGGGTAAAGCAGGCCCAGTGGAGAAATCTGTCCAGTGGGCATTAAACAAGTGGTGATGCAGAAGGCACTTTCTTTTATGTTCTGCCTAACTTTTAATCATCAGTCTAAAAGCTTTTTACAAAGCCACTGTGGTTGACACAACTATATCAAAATACAGTACTGTAAAACCTTTCTGAATAGTGCTGGGGTAACAGGATGGGGAGTGAGTCAGGAGCCCAGATATCCTGTTTACCTTCATTAGGGTCTGGATAGCTGGATTCACGTTACCAAAACTGACCATGCCTTTCGTGAGTGTGTGTGTGTGTGTGTGTGTGTTTATGTGTGTGTGTGGTTTCTCTTGATATACTTTCTGATGTGAGTGAGTATACTTTTTATCACTCCTTGGAGGCAAATCTCTGTCTTCTCCTCCTAATGACCTCAGGACACAAGTAACAATTATCCTTGACATTGGTATAAAACTCCAGATGTTTAAAAGCCATATATATATTTATGGATTTATGAGCACCTGCTTCCAGCCTTTTGAAGTCAATTTCAGATTTGAGGTAGGTGTCTGAGACCTGAAGAGTACATGGTTTGGCCAATGCCATATTACCCAATAAAGTAGAATTACTGGGATTAGAAGCCAGGTATCCTCACTTTTTCCTAAACGGTACCAAGCCCTCAGTGTTAGACAGCCTCTTCTAGTTGAATGCTTTCATTGTGTGTAGGATTGGGATTGGAGAATTTATTTGGGAAAGGCCATTTCTCTGAAGCATTCCAATTTTGTGAAGTACTAAAAAGTACAATTTCTATTATAAATATACAGCAGGGAACAAAGTGTTTATACTTTTTAACTTATGTAATTTTTTCTTTTACTTCTTCTATTTTAACCTGCTAATCACTTAATTTTCATCTTACATCACCAAGATTGGGTAAGTTAGAAGACTAAAATGATACTTTCACAGTAACATTTAGGATTTCCTTATTTTAACACAATTTTTGTAAAATCTAGGAAATTCTGAAGCATGAGGACAAATAAAAGGAAGCTAATGAGTTTTAAAGGTCTATTGATCTGGGCTTTGTTATTTGTTAGCTGTTTCATTGTGAAGATGTGATTTAACTTCTTTGACTCTTGTTTCTCTCACCTGTAAAATGAGAATAGCAACACCTGACTCAAACAATTGTCAGGATGTTTAAAAGCCATCATATAATTAAAACATCTAGCATGGTGTGTAGCTTATAGGTTTTCTTTTTTTTTTTTTCTTTTTTTTTTTTTTTGAGACGGAGTCTCGCTCTGTCGCCGGGGCTGGAGCGCAGTGGCCGGATCTCAGCTCACTGCAAGCTCCGCCTCCCGGGTTTACGCCATTCTCCTGCCTCAGCCTCCTGTGTAGCTGGGACTACAGGCGCCCGCCACCTCGCCCGGCTAGTTTTTTGTATTTTTTTAGTAGAGACGGGGTTTCACCGTGTTCGCCAGGATGGTCTCGATCTCCTGACCTCGTGATCCGCCCGTCTCGGCCTCCCAAAGTGCTGGGATTACAGGCTTGAGCCACCGCGCCCGGCCGCTTATAGGTTTTCAAATAATGGTAGCTACTATTATTATTGTTATTTTTGCTAAGTTTCTTTTAGCAAGCATTTTTTTCAATAACATGCATTTGCATACATTAAAATATCTTTTAAGGGCACTTTGTCTTTGTAGTATAATTTATTTGAACTCCTCAGAGGGTATTTTAAACATAATTATTTCTTTATCAAATGAAGAATCTGAGGCACAAAGAGTTCAACTGTTTTGCCTAAGGGTACTTGGCAGGTAAGAATTCGGATAATGCTAAGTCTTCTCTTTTTTGGCCAATAGGTATACATTGCCCCATACGTACTTCCATGTATGCCTATGGAAGAAAATGTCTACCAAATTGATTTTTTTACACATACATTTTAGGTCTCAAAAACATCTTCTACCATATTGGAACAGAAAAAAATGAAGACAATGAGCATATCCTCTTACACGTGACTTCTATTGAAATGTTTCCAAATCTTAAATGCTTTAATATTTGCTTTGTTCCTTATCAACTTTTACAAACAAATCTTTAGAAACTGCTTTACAAAAATAATATATTTTCCCATTTATTTATGTGTTTGTTGCTTATCTCCATTCACCAGAATGTAAGCTCCATGATGGGAGCAATATTGTCAGTGTTTTTTCATTTCATTGTATATCCTTAGTACTTTGAGTAATGAAAAGATGAGTGAATCATATAGAATTTAGTAAGTACAAATATGCAAAAATAAAACTTTCAATTTAACATACCTGTCAGGCCTCTGAGCCCCAGCCAAGACATCGCATCCCCTGTGACTTGCACGCATATACGCCCAGATGGCCTGAAGTTACTGAGGAATCACAAAAGAAGTGCAAATGCCCTGCCCCGCCTTAACTGATGACATTCCACCAAAAAAGAAGTGAAAATGGCCAGTCCGTGCCTTAAGTGATGACATTACCTTGTGAAATTCCTTTTCCTGGCTCATCCTGGCTCCAAAAGCTCCCCCACTGAGCACCTTGTGACCCCCACTCCTGCCTGCCGGAGAACAGCCGCCTTTGACTGTAATTTTCGTTTACCTACCCAAATCCTATAAAACGGCCCCACTCTTATCTCCCTTTGCTGACTCTCTTTTCGGACTCAGCCTGCCTGCACCCAGGTGACTAAAAAGCTTTATTGCTCACACAAATCCTGTTTAGTGGTCTCTTCACAGGGACGCGCATGACAATACCCATTTAAAATATCATATATAATTTTTTTACAAAAATGTGATAATGCTGTTTTGTAATGAGTTCTTTTTAAAATTTTAACAATATAAATGAATATTTTTGCATGTCAATAAATATTTGACTTTTTAAATGTATGGGTAACATTTCCATATATAAATATGACATTATTTTTTGTTGTTGGGCATTTACATTGTTTTTAGTTGCTCTGTATTATAGGCAATGCTTCAGTCTTTGCATATATCCATAACACTTCTCTTTGGCTGCATTACTAGAAGTAGAGTTTGCATTTCACTTATTTTAATTACAAAAATTGCCAAGTTGTCTTCCAGAAATATGCTGCTAATTTATACTCTAAGCAGCATTGTGGAGAGGGTTCATTTTCCTGAACTTTTAACCTCACTGTCAGGCCTCTGAGCCCAAGCCAAGCCATCGCATCTGCTGTGACTTGCACGTACATACGCCCAGATGGCCTGAAGTAACTGAGGAATCACAAAAGAAGTACAAATGCCCTGCCTCACCTTAACTGATGACGTTCCACCACAAAAGAAGTGAATATGGCCGGTCCTTGCCTTAAGCAATGACATTACTTTGTGAAATTCCTTTTCCTGACTCATCCTGGCTCAAAAAGCTCCCCCACTGAGCACCTGGTAATCCCCACTCCTGCCTGCCAGAGAACAACCCCCCTTTGACTGTAATTTTCCTTTACCTACCCAAATCCTATAAAACGGCCCCACCCTTATCTCCCTTCGCTGACTCTTTTTTCAGACTCAGCCCGCCTGCACCCAGGTGAAATAAACAGCCATGTTGCTCACACAAAGCCTGTTTGGTGGTCTCTTCACACGGACGCGCATGACACTCACTAATATTTTCTTTCATTTTAATTCATATCGTTATTTTAAAATCTTCACAAATTTGGTAAAAGTGGGATTTTCTTTTATGATTTGCATTAATTTTATTACAAATGAGCTTTTACTGTTTTCTTATGCTTATTATTTAATTTTTGTTAATTTTTCTCTTGGTACTCTTTCTTCTTAAACTATTAATAGGACAAAGTAGAAAATAACTATTTCTCACATTCTTTTGATTCGTAAGACATCAATTGAAAAAAAGAAACCCAAATCAGCATGCCTACTTCATCCTGTGTTGTGAGACATGGCTATGTGTGTCTAGGGTATCCCAGTTTCCTGCGTAGTAAGTAGAAAGTGACTGGGTAAAAAATAAAAACAGTAAGATGGATTAAAGCCAGACAATGGAAGAGTTAAACTTTATGCTAATGAGTTTTGACTTGAATCAGCAGGCAGTTACTATAAAAGAACGTACAATTTAGCCATCCCAAGTTGTTATATCTTGATGAGTGAATAGCTTACTACTTTTGCAGCAATTTGTAAAATTGCAATTTTGTAGTTTTTAAAGTAATTTTTCTGTTAACAGGAAAGGATAATTTGGACAGGGTAGTAGGAAAAAGATCAGCTTAAAGTTTTTCTTACCCTTATCTCATTTCTCCCACCCAGAATTAATGCCACCCTCCTTTCTGTTTCCTTGGTACTTTCTTCCATTATAGCACTAGCTACATGCAATTGTAGCACGTAACATCGATATTATTTCTGTATGCATCTGTGGTGTCTACTATAAGGCACAACCCAAAAGGGCCTTTTCTGTATTGTGTGTTCTCTTCCTGTTGAATGGATGGTTTGGTTCAATAAAGTCGTATTAACATCAGAAGAACCAATTGCATTTCTTGTCTTGTTGGCCAGAACACTGATTCCTCTCATTGCTCTCCATGATTACTTGAAATGTGGATTTGGTTTAGCTAATCATATCTTTTCTCATTGTAGTTAACTAGAAAGAAGAAATTACAGTAACAAGTAATTATTTCTTTATAATTGTTTAAAAGTTTACTTCTGGCTGAGGGCTGAAGTGCTTTTCCTACTCTGCCTTATTAAACAACTGTATTTTCTCTTTCAAAATGTCATTTTGTGAAAGGATCAAGAATACTACATAAATGATAGAATCTACTTTATGGCACTGTGCTTGTAGAAGTGTTATGCTTAGTTAAAACTGAGATACTCCATATGGGAGGAGAGCTCATATTGATTTGGGGTATACAGCACAATGTAAAATGAAATGATAGAAAGAAACAATGCAGAGGAAAGAAAACCTATTGATTTCTCTTCTCTTGAGCATGAACCCACACATAGCTACTAAAATATTTGTGCCTTATAGTATTGGTAATAAATAAAACAAAATAACAGCCATTGTAAGTGATCTAGAAAAGTCTCATTCTGAGTAATACAGCGAAGAATTCCTCTTCACTTAACTGTGTCTATTTCTGTAATGTTTTAGAAATTTCTCCCCTAATGTTAGAACTGGGACATTAATAACTAGATAAATCTTATATGGAATTAATTGTGTTCCTTCAGAAGCAGCTGCTAGATCACACACTCAGAAATTAATACTTAGCAGCTTAAAATTTTACCTTTTCTCCCTTGATGTGTGACTTTGGGATTCTTAACCCCATTGCTTTCTAATTTGCTTTTCTGTAAATCAGGAGGTCCCCTCAGGGCCTGGCATGCTGTATTTGCACATGGTTTTTGCAAATAAGTGTTGAGAATTCAAGTTAAAGATGAAAGAGGGGTTCAAGTTGTGTTCTTTTTTGCATTTCTAAACTTCCAGGCTTCAACTTTCAGGCTTCAAGAAAGCTGCTCAGTATGTCTTCCCTAAATATATTATTACCTAATAGTGATTACCTTCCCTCTGTGTATTAAAAAGTATATAGTCTTAGGAGTTTTGTCTTTTTTTACTGTATTTCAGAATATCCTAGGATTGATTTAAAATGAGGTAAATAATCTGTAACTTTTTGTTTGAATAAAGAATTCAACATCTTCATGGTATTACTGTTGCATTTGTGTATAAAGGGAGGAAAAATGGAATGCTCAAGGTGCTCTTCTGACTTAAAAAAAATCACGGCCGGGCGCGGTGGCTCACGCCTGTAATCCTGGCACTTTGGGAGGCTGAGGCGGGTGGAACACGAGGTCAAGAGATCCCGAGACCATCTTCAACATGGTGAAACCCCATCTCCACTAAAAATAAAAATTAGGCTGGGTGCGGTGGCTCATGTCTATAATCTCAGCACTTTGGGAGGCCGAGGCGGGCAGATCACGAGGTCAGGAGATCGAGATTATCCTGGCTAACACGGTGAAACCCCGTCTCTACTCAAAATAGCCGGGCGTGGTGGCGGCGCCTGTTGTCCCAGCTACTCGGGAGGCTGAGGCAGGAGAATGGCGTGAACCCGGGAGGCCGAGCTTGCAGCGAGCCGAGATCCCACCACTGCACTTCAACCTGGTAACAGAGGGAGACTCCATCTCAAACAACAACAACAACAACAAACCACTAGTATTTATATATTTTAGGAAACAAGGATGCCAATTTGAATATTATTATCAGAGCAAATAATAATCCAAACGTTGACAAACGATATGAATCACAAACTTAGTCTAACAGACTATATTTCAGCTGTTACTCAGTAATCTTGAAAGAGTGTGGTGTCCTAAAAGACTCCTTTGTACAAATAACACTTCCAAGAACAGTTTCCATAACATCCATAACAGATTATACTTTTCCACGTTTTGTGAGTATAGATTGATACTTTCATAGATGTTTTCCATTCAACGTTTTATCAAAACTAGCTTTATGAGGCAAAATAATATTATTTTTCTGGAGCTGCAGGGGGAGATAAATACTTTATCCTTTTTATATTTCTGAGATTTCTATCGTCAGCATTTAGGAACACATGCACTTTCAATGTTGGCACTGTAATATCATTATTTAGCACCAGAGGGGAAAGAAAGAGGTGACCTAAGAAAATTACAACTTAAAATATGGAAAAGGAAAGGGCAAAGAGAGCTTTTAAAAGGCAACTATGGGACATCTAATGTTTTGCATTTACAATTCTTCTGCCTGTTGACTATAATCAACACTCCATTTTAAATTTGGATCTGTGTAGGCTCCCTTAAATATCTCACTGCAGTGCAATACTTTCTTAGCATCCCAGTGAGAACATTTGTGATGCATCCTTTTAAGGCTACATTGCTTATAGCATTTCATAAGCATTACTTCTACATATAAATGAAAACTATCCTGCTTATTTTTTATTTCTTAATTCCCTACAAAGATACCTACTAGCTGATATTAATAAGTTCTTATCTTCAGTGCAGCATAATTTGCCAACTTCCTTCAGTATGTGGTTAATAAACCATGGATAAACTTTGAATAGGGGATACAGTTGGAGGGGTCTTTACGAGATGTGAACACAGCCCCTTTTTGATGGCTAAGGTGAAACTCCAAGCCACTCTCTCAACGGATACCAAACTTAGAGAAACAGTCCTGACATTACTCCTTTGTTTAAAAAGGTTGGTTGGGTTCTTGATCTCTCCAGCAGAGCAGGTAACTCCATAGGAAGGATATGTTGTGCTCCAAAGTCATTTTGCATGAGCCCTTTTGGAAGGAAGGTGAAACATTCCTTTGTGAAGCCTTGGGAGGATAAGCCTTGCAAAGTTCAAGCTTCAAGTTTTATAGAGAAACCAAGTTGTAATATACTTATAATTGTTTCATTTTTAGTACACTTTTGGGTATAGTTACTAATGTTGGTTTTCAAAAACAATTTCGTCATTCCTATGGCAAAATAAGCCACAGACCACAGTTGCCAAATGTAGATCAGGTGTTTCTCTTTCTCTGGGGTGAAGTGGGAAACTACTCATTTTATACGTGTTGATTCTGGCCAGAAGCATGCCCAAAACATTTAGAATTTCCCCTCCAGAAACTTTGCTGTGTGTCATAGGGAGCACACCCAACACAGAAACATTTAAGGAATGTGCTGTTATTTTGTCTTTGCCATAGAGCGTAGCACAATAGGAGTAACTAGATATAAATTTATTATTTTTGTGTGATTTAGGTCTACATGGTCCCAGTAATTTTTCCCTTCAATTGACAATGACCGAACTTTGAAGTTCAGATGGGACAGTGCAGTAGTTAGAAATTATAACAATGCTCACTGAAACACACTGGTCCTCTTAAAGATATTTGTAAGTTCAATCTTTTATATTGATGGAAGAGAGTGGATTAACAGTTCTGTTCAGTCTCCTTATTGTGTGACAGCTCTCAAGTGAGAATGAATTTTTCAATAAGAAAGTAGTCATATCAGTTAATGGAAGAAAGGGGTTAGCAGAATGTCGTTGGGATTCAAACATGGATTTTTTTTCTTTTTAAGCTTCTAGACAATACTGAGAATGCCAGGTCAATATATGCAGGCAAAGTAGAACTGTATGTATGGGAGATCAGTTAAAATCTGGTCAGGAACAAACAAGTGAAGTCAGAAGCATGGCTTTCCTATTGGCAATTATGTAGGTTGAATACTGTCTCCTTGGATACTGTCAGTCTGGCATGTGGACTATAATAACTTTGATATAAGGGTTGAATTTCTATTTTTAGGATTGAGTTAGGATTTCCAGATGTCTAAAGAGTCTCAGGTCTTTATAAGAAGCTTCCTTTTGGTTGTCATGTTGGGTCTAAGACTCAGGTGGATAAAACAAATCATTGGTCCTGGTGTCTAGGGAGAAAACAGCAAATTAATAGGAAGAAATATTATTGTAGAAGGCTTAAATTTAAGACAGATTTTGATACTTAACTATACTAAAATTCAGCAGGATGTGACAAGGCCCTTCCAGTGAGGTTCAAGTGATGTCTTCCTTTACCCAACTCCAAGTGAACTCAGTCATGTCTTAATGTCACAGTACTGTTTTTTCCAGCACTACTGGTAGAGCTTCTAGTACTTGTGAGTGGAATATGTTCACACAATTTATTAGTATTTTGTGATAATAAAGCACAACATTTTTTAGCATTTAAGTGTTCTAGTGATTGGTCCCTGGGAAAGTAATCAGAAGTATGATAGATTATCCATTAATGTATTATGTGGAAAGTTCCCAGTGTTCTGTTAACTATAGTTCTCTCGTTCTTTAAAGCTTTGGTTACTTCAGTTCTGTTTCTGCACAAACTTTTATCAGTTTATAGTTTTGGAATTCATGTTAATGTTCTGCTGTCCACTGATATAGCCAGTGAAGTCACCGATGAATCTGTAGGGCTTTACACACTTGCTTTGCAATCTCTGTTTTACGTTGTATGCTCCAGTAACTCTTTATAACAAGTATTTCAATCATGGCAATACAGCCATTTAAAAGTGTATTGCTAGTCATTATTTTTCACATCCTGAAAATGAGCAACAACTGCTAAATTACATTCATATGAGCATTTAAAAATACAAAGAAAATCGGTGGTCCCAAGAAGGATAGGCTGCCCTCTTTGTTTTTAGAGCTTTTTTATATCGAAGACTGAAAATAGAGCAGGTTTTATAATTTTGTTGAGCAATGCCAAAAACATTTGGAGCATACTAATCATGCTAAATATTCTTAGCATCCCTTTGTGTTTTTATGCCTTTGCCATGAATTACAGGAAAAAGATGAGGGACAAAGTTCTTGTGTTTCTAACTGGCTATCTGAGAAGTGTCGAAGATAATCTATGTGTAAAATATTCCAAGCATTGCTTCTAAAAATCAATATTCTAAAGATTGTCTTTATCTCTAAATCAATCTATCTGTCATCTATCTATAATGTTGACTTCCCTCTCTTTCTCTCCCTTTATATATGTATAAATATATATAAAATGAATATATGTGTATATATAAATGAATATATGTGTATAATACATATGTATGTTGAAAATAGCGCTATGCTATTTAAAATAGGTGCCTGATTTTGAAAGACAACATCCAAATGGGTTGACAAAGTAGAATCGTTAGTTGCTAAAGATAAGTGTAAACGTTCCTGAGAATAAAAAATAGTTGGAGTTATTCAGAGGGGCCATGTTTTCTCACAGCCAAGCAGAAGCAAGGATTCCTTTCTGAAGCTAGTGAAGCTGAAGCATCAGGCTTTCAACCTTATCCCTGAGAGGAAAGCAACATAAAACTATGCTATTTCAGCTCTGCTAGAAGCAAGCAGTCCTCATTGTTTTTACAACTGGTCATTGTCATGAGGTATCATCAATGCACACTAAGGGCCAATGTGAATGTTAACAGAGCTTTGAGAATTTGGAGACAGTTCTGGAAAGAGTAACAGGTTCTGCCAGCTGGGCAACATGCATAGACAGCAAAGAGGAATTTTTATTAACTCATTCATTAACATTTACTAACTCACAGCCAGAGAACAATTTCTTTTTCCTTTGAGAGCTACTGATTTTCTTTCTTACACAAAACATTTAAATTAACTTTAATGTGATTTGAATTATACACACATATACAATATAGTAAGATGAAACACTATTTTTAAATTATACTGTTTAATTTTTAACACACTTTATTGAGCACCTTACAAGAAAACATTTATAATGCCTTGATTTCATTAGCTTGATTTGAATGTTATAAGAAATGAATATCTTTGTACATTAAAAATAATACACATAGGAATTACATGGTGGTTATTAATACCACTTTTTTCCCCACATGTTTACTTTTTAAATTACTTTCTTCCTGTGTTCTTTTAGTTTATTTCTATTTTTTCCTTGGTTTTCATTCTGGCATTCATTTTTTATTTTAAATTATTGCAAACACATACAGAAATTACTTGATAAGCACTAATCACATAGCTATGGAAATTAAAATATAGCACGCTTGGTATTTAAAATCTGAACTTTTACATTACATTTTTAACTGCCAATTCTGTCAGCACAGCTATTGATCTATGTGTTGGCAATATTACTGTCTTTCTATCAGAATGAGTGTTAGAATTAACTCCTATTTTTCTATTTATTAGTATCTAATATCTGTGTACCTTAGTTTTGAATACTACTATAGATATTAGAGTTCTCACAAAATAATAACATGTATTATAAAAATTTATAGTCTTATTTATTAATCTTAAAGTAAAATTAAATTCTTCAAATTGTTAATAAATCATTAAAATATATTTAAAAAATTAAGGTAAAGAATCCTGGGAGATTTATAATTAAAAGTATTTTCCTAAAGACATGATAAATCATGCCTCTTTATTTTAATACTATTTCACCATTATAGTAAATATTTTATTTTCCAGTTTTTATTTGCTGATGAAACAGTATAATTGAGTGTTCATTTCTTATAAATCACTACAGTTTTTATCCATGAGAGTGATAGGACTACTCAATGACTAGAAAATACCATTCATTCTTATATCTGAAAAGCATCTCAAGTATTACGTATGGTTCAATCCTCTTATTTTAGAATTAAGACGTTTAATTCAACGTTAATTTGTCTAAAGTTATCATAGAGCAAACTAATGACAGAGGCAAGATTGGAAAGTGCAGTTTCTGGCACATCTGATCAATCCCACACTAGGGGTAGAAGTTAGAAACCCTCCCTAATAGGAGAAATGGGACCTAGCTTATGAATGTTCAGATCAGGGCTCAGGACATTGGGCTCTCAGAGCACTGCCAGTCCCAGACACAAGACAAGGAATTAGGAAATGTATAAGAAGACCATCCAACAAAGGGGTGACATGCACGGGTCTGGGGCCAAGGCAAGGGCTCTGCTTGCCTGAATCTGAGAACAGTATTGCTACCAGGACACTTGGGGAGTTATGCATTTAAGCAACTCAAAGGAGGGAACAACTTGCTTTGTCTGGCAAAGGAGTAGAAAGGCTTCATGGAAGGTGTACAATTTGAGTAGGGTTTTCAGACATGAGTAGGACTTTTCTAGCTTTCCAGTCAGAAGGGCTACATGTGCAAATTCTGGTTGTGTGAATGGACTTAGATTTGAGAAATAGTAAAAGTTAGATGTGGCAGGAATGTGGATTAAGTCAGAGAGGGGTAGATGAAGACAAATGGGTGGGTGCTGAAGGGCTTCATATGCCAAGTGACATGACTGAGGGATGATGGGTAACAGCATTCCTAGAAACAGGATAGAAACTATAAGCTAGAATGAAGGATGTTGAGGGCATATGGTGGGGATGAGGTTGGAACAGTGGTAGGGTCCTGCCTTGAAATAGAAGGATCTGGTTTCTTATAGTAAAACAATTCTCATCATACTACATGTACTTAAAGGTTACCTTGAATGTGGAATAAACAAAATTTTACATTTTGATTGAATTAGAAATAGCCAGAGTCAACTTCATTTGACTATCAGTCTGCTGAATTGTTTTTTTCTGCCCAGAAGAGGAGAGGAAAAAATAGTGAGATAATTGACAAAGTAAATAACCAGCATATTTCATAAACTAGCAGTACTTCCTACAATAAACATGCCTTATGACTCATACAACGCTCTAAAACATATTTATAAATGTTGAATTATAGCACAAGCTTTGGGGTTAAAGGTTTACATGCCAGATGGGGTAAAGATAGGTTGTTTTGTATAAAAACAATTTGATATCAAGGGAGTCATATTTTATTCTTATCATTAGTAAAACACAACAGAAAATATCTGTAACTTAGGATAGACATGTTTGAATTTAATCTCACTCCAAACATTCGCCACAATTAAAGTTTCTTTTTGTTTACATCATTGGATTTTATTTATTCTGTATCAGACAGCTTATCAATTTTCAGCGTAGTACTTGAACTAACAAATAATTATTAGTATTGGGGGAACCCATCCCCAATATTTCAATGTAGGTTCTATTCTCCATAAATGTTGGCTGGCTGAGAAATAAAGAGAGACAGTACAAAGAGAGGAATTTTACAGCTGGGCCACTGAGGGTGACATCACATATCAGTAGGACTGTGATGCCTGCTTGAGTTTCAGACCAGCAAGTTTTTATTAAGGGTTTCAAAAGGGGAGGGGGTGTAAGAACAGGGAGTAGGTTCAAAGATCACATGCTTCAAAGGACAAAAAGCAGAACTACTAATAAAGGTCTAACAAAGATCACATGCTTCTGAGGGAACAGGACAAAAGGCCAAAGCAGAACTACTGATAAGGGTCCAACAAAGATCACAAGACAAAGGGCAAAAGCAGAACCACTGATAAGGGTCTATGTTCAGTGGTGCATGTATTGTCTTGATAAACATCTTAAACAACAGAAAACAGGGTTCAAGAGCAGAGAACCCGTCTGATCACAAATTTACCAGGGCGGAGTTTTCCCAACCCTAGTAAGCCTGAGGGTTCTGTAGGAGACCAGGGCTTATCTCAGTCCTTATCTCAACTGCACGAGATAGATATTCCCAGAGCGGCCGTTTATAGACCTCCCCCCAGGAATGCATTCCTTTCCCAGGGTATTAATATTAATATTCCTTGCTAGGAAAATAATTTAGCGATAGCTCTCCTACTTGCACGTCTGTTTATAGGCTCTCTACAAGAAGAAAAATATGGCTCTTTTTGCCCGACCCTGCAGGCAGTCAGACCTTATGGTTGTCTTCCCTTGTTCCCTAAAAGTCGATGTTATTCTGTTCTTTTTCAAGGTACACTGATTTCATATTGTTCAAATGCACATATTCTACCATCAATTTGTACAGTTAACACAATTATCCCAGTGGTCCTGAGGTGACGTACATCCTCAGCTTACGAAGATAACAGGATTAAGAGATTAAAATAAAGACAGGCATAAGAAATTATAAAGGTATTATTTGGGAATTGATAAAGGTCCATATTAAAATGAAATCTTCACAATTTATGTTCCTCTGCTGTGGCTCCACCTGGTCCCTCCATTCAGGGTCCCTGACTTCCCGCAACATATTAGCTCCAAGGAGAATATTTCTTCTCTGAGCAAACTTCTGGACTATTTTTTTACTTTTAATCATGGCTGAGGACAGTGATACATATTATATATATATGTACAAACACAACGTAAATTATAAAGCATAACAATAGCACAATTACTGGAGTCATTCTCCCAGTGGGTGAAGAAGCCATTACTGATACAGTATGAGGCTATTTGTGTATTTGTTTCCAATCACATTACTTTGCTCTTTACCGGAATAGTCACTACACTAAATTTTTGTTTATCATTCTTATGTTTTAAAATAATCTATCATGTAACTATCCATAAGCAATTATTTAGTTTTGTTTTTGAATTTTATAAAAATATTAGCTTATTTTTCATATCACTTCTTTGTATCCAACATGTTGATGTGTACAGCCATAGTTGATTCATTTTCACTGCTGTAAAGTATTCCCAGGCATGAATACAGATTATTACCTGTTCTTTATCCAATGGAAATTTAAATTCAGTTAAATTTTTTACTATTATACACAGTGAAACCATGAAAATTCTAGTATGTCTCTTGAAGCACAAATACAGCATTATCTCTAGGATATTTCTAAAAATAGAATTGCTGGGTTGTACAGTATGTGTATCTGTGGCTCTATCAGATAGTGCTGAATTGTTTTTCAAAGTAATTGCAAGAACCAATTTATATTCCCTACTAAGAGTGTTCCTATAGCTTCACATCCCTACCAATACTTGCTATTGTCAAACTCTTTTCTTTTTGCCAGTTGGTAGATGTGTAATATCTTATTATGTCTTTAATTTTTATTTCTTTACTTAAAAATTTTAAATTAAATTAATTTAGTTTAATGAAGCTAAATAACTTTAAATTATTTATTGACCACTCATGTTTCCACTTATGGAAATACCTATTCAAGTATATACATATACATGTGAATGTATATTAATGGTGTATATGCAAGCCATTTTTTCTATCAGGATATTTACTTTTTTCCTATCTGTTTATAGTATTTATTTTTAAAATACTGTCATAATATTAAGCCTTTATTAATTATATGTATTATAAATATATTCTTATATTTTGTGGTTAGAATTTTTACTTTTTATGGTATTTTTTGATAAATAGAAGTTATTATTTATATTTTCATTGACTCACTGATTCATTCACACATTCAACAACTATTTATTGAATATTGGAGTATTTTGGAAAACAACAAATACCTGCCTTTATTAATTTTCCCAGGGGAAGATAGACAATCAAGACTATGTTTGAAGATATAGTATTATGAGAAAAAAATAGAACAAAGATATTGGAAGCTGGATGGTGTGCACATAGGCCCTATTGAGAAAGTGACTTTTGAGCAAAACTTGAAAGAGGTAGGGTGTGTTAATCAGGAGATTACTGGGCGAAGAGCATTCCTGGCTAAGGTTAACAGTCAGTTCAAAGTTATATGGTGTGTGTGTTCCAAGAAAAGCAAGGAGGCCAGTGTAACTGAAGTAGACTAAATGAGGGAAAGGAAAGTAGGACAGGTCAGAAAAGTAACAGCAACCTTTTAGGCTTTTGTAGGGACTTTGACTTTTATTTTTATTGATATAGGGCTAATTGATTGTAATGGCCCAGGTTTATTATGATCTTGGTAACAAATAATGATGGCTTGAATCAGTGATAGTAAAACCACGTCTGCAAAAATTATGAGAGTGAGAGAAATCTAACATAACTGACTCTATCTTACTTCTAACCTCAGAGACTAATGCCCCTTACTCATTCCTGGGTGTAGGCCAAGCTAATTATTGGAGGAATGTAGTTTATAGTTTAATTTTAAAGCAAGGATGACATTGGTCTCTTTCCAAAACTACCTTCTTTTTTGTTTGGGGACCTTCACTGTTGTTAAACTAATGAAAGGTCACAAGGTTAGAACTGTGGGAGGGGTCTGAATTCTGCTGAGACCTTTGCTTAGAAAAATAACAACAGATCGTGTTTCCTAACTTGCTTACTGCTAAGAAATCATATAGTCAGTGATCACAAGATTGGTAACTACCCTAATTGCCCTGATTGATAACATCGTTATTGTAAAACCTAAGGCTGCTGTTTGAGATATTTTCAAGGATTTGCATTCTGCTGGAACGATTGACACCACTCAGAGCAGTGACCCTCAACCAGGAACTCTCTCAGTGCACAAAGACAGTTCCAACGCTTTTATGATTTCATCCCCAACCAGTCAGCAGCACCCATTCCCTAGGCCCTTGCTGGCCAAATTATCCTTAAAAAACCTGAGCTTCTTGTCTCTCAGAAAGGGAAATTTGAGAAATATCTTTCTTCCTACCGCTTAGCTGACTTGGGATAATTAAACTCATTCTCTGCTATAACACTGCTATCTCAGTATATTGGCTTTATCTGTGTAGTGGACAAGAAGAACTCTTTTGACTGTAACAGTAAATATGTGTTGTGAGAGGTCACTGGGTTCTGAATTTCTTTTTGTGAAGAGTTTGTGTAAGGAATGAGAGGAGGAAAGTCAAGTGTAGCTCTAAGTGACCAAGGTTTTTGGCTTAAGCAGTTTGAAGGATTAATGTATTAATTTATATGAGTATGATGATGGGTTGGGCAGGTTTCAGAAAAATATTTCGGATTTTATTTTGGAAACGTTAAGTTTGATATATGTATCAGAGTTTCAAATGCATATGTTGAATAGGCAGTTCCATATATGAATCTGGAGTTTAGGAGAGTGGTGATATGAATTTGGGAGTTGTAGGCAAAAAGTAGTATTTAAAAGTGTAGAAAATGATAAGATAATTAAAGGAGTGAGTATAGATAAATAAAAGAAGACAAGCAAAAGACTGAGTCCTGGGGCATAAGGTTAAGGGGCAAGATAGACAGGAGACTTGTAAAAGAGCAGTCAGTGAAGTACAAGGAAGTTCAATTCAATAAATATCATAAAAAAGAGCCAATGAAAGGGCCAGTGATCAGTTGTGGCAAATGTTGCTGGTAAGTCAAAATGAATAATGAGGATTGACCATTATATTAATCAATGTGAAAGTCGTCAATGATCTTGACAAGAAGTAATATCAGGAGAGAATGGTAGGTGGAGGTCTGATTCAAGAGGGCTAAGGAGAGAATGGAGGGAATCAGAGAAATGAGTACAGAAATCTATTTCATAGTGTTGTTGGGAAGAGGAGCAAATAAATGGGGGAGGAGGTTGGGAAAGTGGTATCATAAGTAGGTTTTAGTAAAATGGAAAAAAATAGCATACTTTCATGATGATGATAATAATCCAAAACAAACAAACAAAAGAGATGCAGTAGAGAAAATAAAATTGTTGGAATAATATTGAGTAGATGAGTAGAAATAGGAGGATATGGCTCATAAGTGGAAAAATTGGCTTTAGATAGAGGCACAGGTTATCTGCAGGAATAAGAAAGAAAGCATAGTACATGGCTGTAGATGTTGATGAAATAGTTATGGCTGGTGAACCTGGTTGACATTTTACTGCTTCAAGTCTTATTAAGGTTGAAACCAAAGCCATAAGCTGAAAGTGAAGGTGGGAGAGGAGTTATTATAGGTTTGAGGAGAGAAAAGTTGTAAAATAGATATCTAGCAAACTTGGAGAGTTGATACGAGGGAAATAGAGCATGAATACCTGCCATATTATTAATAATATCTTGAGAGGTTCATAATCATGAATTTAAAGTGAGATCCATCAAGACCGTTGTGTTTTTCTTCAGCCACGTTCTGACTTATGAGTGCCGGTGTGGCAAAAGTGAAAAGATGCATTTAAGAAGAATAGCTAGGTTAGCCAAAAGAGTATTGTAACTTGAGGGAGAGAAAAAGGAATTGAGTTTGTATGCAAGGGAGATCGTATAATGATTCTCTATGGAATTTTAGCTGGATAAGAAAGGAAGACAAGACCTAAGCAGGGGTGGGGCAATGCACAATTGGTGGAATCATTGAGTTGAAGGTCCCAGTAGGGCTGAATAATGGATAGAATCAGGATACTCTAGGGAATGAGATGGAAAGATAGAAAGAGATGGTTAGAGAGCCACATAGCATTGAGATAAGGGAGGGACTGTAATTTTTAGTAACGATAATTTCTAAGGCATGATGATGGGATTGGAGTGGCTGCAATATGATGGAGGAATAGCTAATTGAGGAGAAAAGTTCAAGAAACTGATAGGCTATAATATTGGATAAATCAATTAATCATATATACCATTCATCAAGAATAAAGGCAAGGAGAGTGTTAGAGAAAGTGTCAGTAAGTCAGGAACTAAACCATCAACAAATGAAAGTGACTTTGGGGCCAGGGTGAAGAATGATGCAGTCTGATGGCATAAGATTCAAAGTTGAGGATTTCAGAAAAAAGCAGAGCAAATAGTATGAAAGTATTAATAACATGCAATGGAAACAGTTACCCTACCTCCAGTTCCCAAAATATAAAGGGTGTGGGTAAAAAAAAATAACCACCATAAGAAAGGATGGCAGGAGTAGCAGTGGCCTGGAGGGAGAGCTAAGTTTTCCTCAAGAGAAGAAGGGAAAAGGAGTTTTAGAGATGAACTTGAATATACAGGAGATTTTTTGAGGATGGACTAAAATGCCAGAGAACACAGAGGGTACTTTTACAACCTATAGAAAGTGAAAAATAGGTCAGAATAGGGGACACACGTAGGCTTATGGGGATGAGAGTGAGGGAGATGGTTGATCTGAATCTGATTATTCTTGCAGTGAATGATGTAAATGCAGATAAAGAATGTAATGGAATTATTTTAATGAGGTCAAAGGTTTTTTTGCCTTTTTTGTGACTGGAGCATTTTGTGTCTTGTGAAGGACCCCAAAATAAAAACTAAAACATATTCCTCAATATTTTCTTCTATCATTAAGAAGCTCCATCTTTTTCATTTTTCTGTGCTAAGAGGTAGTTATCTATTTTCATTTTCATTTCATATTAATAAGTAATTGACCCAATATAATTTAATGAATTATCTATCTTTACCAAATGATTTTAGCGTTTTTGATGTGTGGGGGCTATCTTCTTGTGCTCACAGCTTAGCCCATTGATCTATTTGTCTTTCCTTGTACCAATATCATGCTGTCTTAACTACCTTTGCTTTGTAATAAGTCTTCATATCTGATAATGCCAGTCCCCTTCTCCCCCAGCCCACTCCTTTTCTTCTCCTTCTTCATCGTCTTCTCCTTTATCTTCTTATTTATTTTAAATTGAGGAGTCTCTTTATAGTTTTATCGCTTTCATCTTCAATATGAAATATTAAATTATTGAAACAAACTGTCAAGTTTCATAAAACATCCTCTTGGGAATTTGTTTATAATTCATTAAATCTATAGACCACTTTAAAAGGATTGACATTTTTACAAAAATGAGCTATTTATCATGGAGCATTAAAATGCTAATGGTAATATTTTTCACTCTATAAGTACTTTTGGATTATTTTTTGAAGACTTTTGATATTCTTTCCTCTCGTTCATGTTTTGATTTTCTCCTTTACTTATTTAAACACATTAAACACATTTATTTTCACTTGAATTTTTAATTATAGGACATTTTAAATATACACCAAAGGAGAGAGGCAGTATGTGAAACTCTCTTAAATCCATCATCCTGCTTAAACATTACTCAAATAAAAGTCAATTTTGGCTTATTAATCATCCACCCTTCCTCTGTTATTTGGAGGCAAACTCCAGATATCATACAATTTCATTTGTAAGTATTTAATTATTATTTCCATAAGATAAGAACTTTAAAGTATAACTATTTTTAAATTCTATTTTTCTAATTTTTAATTGATACATAATAATTGTACATTTTATGGGGTACATGTGATGTATTAATACATTTATACAATGTGTAATGATCAAATCAAGGTAATTGGGATATCCGTCACCTTAAACATTTATCATTTTTTTGTTTTACAACCATTCAAAATTCTTTCTTGGACCTATTTTGGAATATATAATAAATTATTGTTAATCATAGACACTCTACTGTGCTATAGAACAGTAGAACTTATGCCTCCTATCTGTGATTTTGTATTAACCAACCTCTTCCCATCTCTCCCTCCCCCACCCTTCCCAGGCTGTTCTAACTCTCTACTTCTGTAAGATCAACTATTTTAGCTTCCATATATAAAGGAGAACAGGTGGTATTTGTTTTTCTGTGCCTGGCTATTTCACTTAACATAATGTCCTTCAGGCTCATCCATGTTCCTACACATTACAGGATTTCATTCTTTTTTATAGGTGAATATTATTTCATTGTGTATATATATACTTTTCTTTATTCATTTGTCTCTTGATGGACAGTTAGGTTGATTCTATATCTTGGCCACTGAGAGTAGTGCTGCAATAAACATTCAAGTGCAGATATCTCTTCAACATACTGATTTCCTTTCCTTTGGATATATGCCCCGGTAGTTGGATTGCTAAATCATGTAGTATTTCTATTTTTAATTTCTTGAGGAAACTCCATAATGTTTCCCATAATGGCTACACCAATTTATGCTCCTACTAACATTGCACAAGACTTCCATTTTCTCCACATTCTTTCCAGCGTATGTTTTTTTTTTTGTCTTTTTAATAATTGCCATTTTAACTGGGGTAAGATGATATGTTACTGTGGTTTTAATTTTCATTTCTCTGATAGTGATGTTAAGTTTTTTTTGTGTGTATTTCTTGGCCATTTGTATGTCTTCTTTTGAGAAATGTCTATTACTCTTCTTTGTCCACTTTTTATTTTAAAGCATAATTATCTAAAATATCTTTAATATCATATGATATCCAATCGAAGTTCAAATCCCAAATTGTTCTGTACATTTTTAACTGTTGTTTTGAATCATGATCCAAACATGGACATGTTACATTTGTTTGACATATCTCTGAATTATAGGCTGAATTATGTTTCCTCCAAATTTGTATGTTGAAGCCCTCACCCTCAGTCTCCCACATATGACTGTATTGGAAGTTAGGCCCTCAGAGGTGACACTGCCACCCGCAGTGGACGGGGTGGGGCCACCACTCTGCTGGGCCTGGAGGACGGGGCATGGAGCCAAAGAGGGTTATCCATGAGCTTTAAAATCTGATGGAATTCCCCTTCCAGGTTTTGGACTTGCTTGGACCTGTGATCCCTTTCTTCTTTTTTATTTCTCTTTTGAAGTGGGAATGTCTGTCTTATGACTGTTACACCATTGTATTTTGGAAGCAGATAACTTGTCTGGTTTCACAGGTTCACGGATGGAGAGAAATTTTTCCTCAAGATGAATCATACCTCGAGTCTCACCCACACTTGATTTATATAATATTTAGATGAGATTTTGAACTTAGAGTGGATACTGGAATGAGTTAATGCTTTGGGACTGGTGGGATGGCAGTGAATGCATTTTGCATGTGAGAAGAACATGAATTTTCGTGGTCAAGGGAACAAAATGTTATAGGTTGAGTCATGTCTTCCCAGAATTTACATATTGAAGCTCTAACCTCTAGTAGTAGCTCAGAATGTGACTATATTTGGAAATAGGAACTTTAAGGAGGTGATTACATTAAAATGAGGCTCTTTAGGATTGGAGGCTAACCCAGTCTGTTGTCCTCATAAGAAGAGGAAATTTGGACACGGGGAAACACCAGGGGGTGCATGCCCACAAAGGAGAGACCATGTGAGGACATAGCGAGAAGGCAAACATTTGCCATTCAAGGAGAGAAAGCTGAGAAAGAACCCACCCTGACAAAATAAATTTTTGTTGTTTAAGCCAAGCAGTCTGCAGTATTTTGTTATCGTAGTCCTAGCAGGCTAATGTAGTCTCTTAATTCTCTTTAATTATACCTGCTATTTTCCCATGGTTTTTTTCTTATAATTTAAAGAGCAAATCAGGTCATTTATTCTGTAGAGTGTTCCAGTGTCTAGGATTTGCTCATTTTATCACTAATGTATCATTTTACATGTTTCTTTGCCTGTAAACTAATAGTTAGATATAGAAGCTTGATCAGATTCACATTCAATATCTTGGCAAGAATACAGATACTGAGTCTTGTGTACTTTCATCAAGAGGCTCATTATGCCTATCTATCTCTTTTTGTCATAAGACTGATTAGTCTATTCAGGTGATTTTAGCCTGATCATTCCATTTTAAAGTTTTCCATGATCTTTTTGTGTAGTGATTTTAACGATCATTGATAATCATTACATGGATTCATTATTTTATTAGGGGGTTGCTAAATGGTGATATTTAAAGTTTTTTTAAGTTCTTCTTCATTTATTGAATGAAATATTTTCTTTAAGATAAACTTCCAGTAACTCTTTGGTTACCTTGAGAAACAATTTGCCTTCTAGAATAAATGCTTGACTTTTTCCCCTTTCTTATTGATTTTCAGTATAATATGTTGGTTTCCTAGAATCCTCCACAGGCAACCTGTGAGTTTTTCTTTCAGTATCATTATGAACTGACACATTTTAACTATTTGATATTTCAATTCATTGAAGTTATTATTTTTATACTCAAATTGTGTTATCTTTGGCTAATGGGGGGGGGATCTCTTCAGTTCTTTCCCGAGTCTTTTGGACATGACTACAGTTTTCTTTAATAGCTGTATTGCTTTCTGATATGACAAGGTGTTCCAAATTCAACATCTATGCTTTCTTTCCCAGACCTCGCTCAGCCAATTCTCCAAGTAGCCCTCATTTCTGTTAGTGGAAGATAATACCTAGAGACCATAATCTGTTTGCTAATTGTAAACTTTGTATTATATATCTTTGTATTATATATCTATTTAATACTTTGTATTATATATCTATTAATAGCTACACTTAAAATCTTTCTGAACTTTTTTTTTTAAATGATGACTTACTGTAGTACTTTGTCTCTTTGTGTGTTTTATAGCTTTTCATTGTTAGATCATACTTGCAAATATATCTGTGGGAATCTTTTGTTGCCTGGGTTGAAAGTGTGTTTCTCTGAAAGAGATGTGCTTTGGGGATGCTACAGATTGCGTTAACCATAAAATAATTTTTTTTTTGCCTCACACAAATAGTGTAAATTTAAGCCATAAACTCACAGGAGGAACCAAATAGTGGTTATGGAGGCTCATAGAAAATGATTTTATTTTTCTCTTCTCATAACCAAGGCTAAGACATAAAATTATTTTTGTTATTTCTGAAGTTTGCTTTTGTCTTTTTGATTACCTCTTCTCTGAGACTTGGGTAAAGCTTTATGAAATTTTTGTGATCAAATTTCTCACTCTATTATGCCTCTTTGGATTCATGTTCTCTCTTTTTTTACTAGACTTGAAAGATTTCATTTAATTTTTTACACATTAGTCGATTCATTTACTAGTACTTTTAGGAATTTTTCATCATAGTTTTCAGGATTTTTCATTCATAATATTGCCAAATACTGAAATGCTCCAAAATGTACATAATTTTTATGGTTTATCTTCTCAGGAAACTTATTATTTCTGGATAAAAGATTAAAATATAGATTACAGGACTCAGACCCAAGGAGTTTGCTTTTGCTGGCCTGGACTGGTGCCAAGAATATAATATTTTTTTTTCAGTAAGGAAGTTCTGATATAGTTATTCTGGGAATCACACTTTGCAAGACATTGTGCTAGAAGTTTGTATTTTTTATTGCATAGACAACAGAGGAATAACAATTGTTATCAGTCAGTAATATAAAGTCATCAGTTTTAAGATTACTCTGTTAGTAATGTAAAGTGGGAGAAACAGGTGGTTAGAAGAATAGTTGGGAGACTGCCTCATACACACACACACACACACACACACACACACACACACACACATGCACATAGCAAGCAAGAGAGAGAGAGAGAAAGGATTTCTGACGTGAAATGGACATGATTTGATTTTGTAATTGAGTGGATATTGAGCATGAGGGAGAGGGAGGAGTCAATGATGACTCTGAGGGTTAGTCCTTTTGTATTTTGAAAGGTGTTTGATTTCAGGAAGATGAATTCTGCTCAGAGCTCAACTTTTCTATGTTTAGAATTTTTTCCTAGGAAATATACTTGAATATGCAATGAAAACTGCCTTATGACATTTTCTAAAAGAGTATGAAACACACACATGCGCATGCAGTAGGAAGATACTTTATGCCCTTGTGTATACTCTAAACTTGATATTTAGAAGGTAAATGTTATACAACAGCATTATAAGTGTTTTCCCTTTTGGCATTTGGGAGAACCACAACAGACCTTTCTTTAAAAAAGCAGAATCAGAAAAAGTCACGCAAAACCAAATGTCAAAGGAGATCAAAAGCTTAGAAGCTCTGTGACTCTGGCTCATGGGATAAAATCAGGACGATTTTCTGACAGTTCCCAAATAGAAGAATATGAGAAAAATATGGTTCCAAATACTGTACACCTGAGTAGTAAGCCCTAAAACATAGGCAATCAGTTGTGACACTTTTTGCTCTAAACCTTATTCTTTAGGGTGCTGAAAGCTAATCTTATTTACCTATGGTATTATCTGATCACTTGCTGTAGGGGAGCCTTCCAATACAGGGATACGTTTCAGGCAGCACAAAAAATACATTCTAGTAGTCACATCCCAGTTATGGTCTTTCTGCCTTGAAAAGGACGCTGATTTTAAAAAGCATTATTAAAAGTCTTATTACAATCTTTTCTGAAGTTTACAAACGAACTTGATGCATTGTTCTCTCCTTCACCTTATATTTCCTGAAACATATATTTTCCATGAGACTTTCTGTAACCACGCTTCATTTCAATAGCTTACAAATCCATACAAGAGACAAGTCCCTTACGAGGGAGTCTGAAATAACACCATGTGATGAAACTCACAATGCTTTATTTTTCATAGAAAATCATATTGAGCGAGATTCAGAGAAATAGACGTAAATTGTCTAGCCCATCTTTTTAAAAAAAGATAGATTTTTAGTTAGTTAACAGGTAAGTGTCAGCCTTAAATTTCAACATAAGTTTTTTTGAAAAGTTGGCAATAAGCAAATATTTTGTATTTTTTCCCAAGTATTTAGCCAGTCTATTTATACACTTTCCATTTTGGGGAAAGGCCTATAACTCTCTCTGATATGCTTTCTTTAAACTTGCTATCTCAGAGGAGCCCTCAAGTACTGAAAATCCAATGAGGTTCTTTAACAATGAGAATTTCATGAAAGACTACATCGCTGCCAGAAGGAAACCTCACTTGGCAATGATTTTACAGTGGATGTGGGTTTCTAACAATGGGAAGTTCACAGCTGCAATGAGTTGGCTGGGGTTTTGGAGACAGGCATGGGTGTTACTAGTTGTGGGACCATGTAATCGCTCTCTTCCTTGATTTACTTATGTGTAAAGTAGAGAGTAAAAATAGCTACCTCATAATGTTCTCTTCAAGAATGAAGGGGATTATCTCTGTAAGGTTCTTAGTGCATAGTAGACTTTCAATAAAATATAGCTGCCATATATTAAGTACTTTTCATAGTGCAATTGCAAACTTGTAATAAAGAGTTTATTTTTGGTTCTTGAGGTAATCATGTACAAAATTAGTGTTGTATGGTTTTAAAAATCAAGACATTAGTGGCTCTATCATTGCTGGTGATTGCTTTTCTCTGGGGAACCAGTGGGTAAACCCACCTACTTTAAAGAGCAGTAGTCCCTCTCCAGAGTGTCTCGTGGTTGTTGGTTTTTAGTAGATGCTTTGAATCATGGAATTTCAGAGCAGTAAGAAATGTAAGGCTCATAGTTCCATTTAACCTCCCTCCCTGTCACCTTCTTTTTTTTCAATTTTTCACAAGAGAATCCTGAAGTACACATTAAGAGAAGAAAGCAGCATAAATTTTGGAATCATACCTGAGTTTGATTCCCAATCTGTCATTAATTAGTTGTGTATCATTGGTTAATAACTTTATTTTTCTGAGACTATTTATTATTATTATTTTTCATTATTTTTTGTCCAAACAAAAGGCAGATAGTTGTAAAGAATACATAAGAAACTTAGGAGAGAGTCTGATGTTGTAGAGTTTAATGTTAATCTCAAGAAATTTACCCAAAATCATAGTCCTAGAATGTCAGTCCCTAAAATGTCAGAGAACTTTTACTGTAACCCAGAAATCCTTATTCCAAGTCCAGCATTTCTTCCATAGACTTTTAGGGAAGACATTATGGGCAACAAGGTTGGCTTTATAACAAAAGCATGTATAAAGTGGTGTCAGATCACAGAAGAATGAATGCCTCCGCATTCCATAAATAAATGTAAAAGACAAATAACAGATCAGGAGAGGATATTTTTATCCCGTATAATCAATAAGAATTAATATCCCTTAAAAATCCTTCATTAAATAAATAAGAAAAGGACAACTTGTTAGATAAATGGATCAAGACTTTGACTTTGGAAAGAAGAAAGTCTGGTAAAGTACAATTTTATAATAGGACTTTCAGGGTTAAAGTATTACTGAGTTTAATGAGACAGCTCCTTTTTTTCCACTGTATTTGCCATAGCCCCAACACCTCTGCTGTCTCATTGCCAGCCAATAGAAGGTCTAATGTAGCACCTCTGTATTAGTCTGCTTTCATGCTGTTAATAAAGACGTACCTAAGACTGGGTAATTTATACAGGAGAAAGGATTTATTGGATTTACGATTCCACGTGGCTGGGGAAGCCTCACAATCATGGCAGAAGGCAAGGAGATACAAGTCACTTCTTACACGGATGGAAGCAGGCAAATAGAGAGCTTGTTCATGGAAACTCTGCCTTATAAAGCCATCAGATGTCATGAGACTTATTTACTATCACAAGAACAGCTCAGGAAATACCTGTCCTCATGATTCAATTACCTTCCACCAGGTCCCTCCCACAACATGTGGAAATTCAAGGTGAGATTTGGGTGGGGACACAGCCATTCCATATCAACCTCTTTAATAAATATTTCTTGAATAAATAAATGAATACATGGACGAATGTTTCTTCAGCCTTTACTGCCTGGTGCAAGTTGAGTGGGAATTCTGCCTCTAGTGCATCCTTGTTGCTCAGAGAGATATAGTTCTGCTGCTGCCACCAGGTGATGCATTTCTCTGCCAATGTGTTGGTGTGGGCTGATGGAAACTGCCCTGCTGCTCCTACACCTTCCATGTGGATCTTCGTCCCCTTTCCCCATGCTTTTCAAAAAATGAGACGACTGCTTCTCTCTTCTATATTATTTATTCTCTGCTTGACTGGGGGTGGTAGAGTGGGTAGAATTCTCACAGCAAGATTACTTGGTTCCTAAATTTTTTTTAGCAATTATTGTGACAGCTCTTTCAATGAATATCTATGGTTCTATTACTCTCCAGAGAGCACACACACCTCCACAGTGTCTTCAAAAGGATTGGGTTGGATAAGAACAGCAGCCATGCTCTGCCTTGGTCTACCTCTTCCTTCTGACCTTTGTGCATTGTTTATAAGTCAGGTTCACTGTGACACATTCATTCTTTCCTTCTGATGAATTTTCTTTCAGGGGTCTTATAATCTTGTCTTCCAACTGGCTTCTGTCAATACCAGCATCTTAGTCTGTTGGACACATCTTGGACAAGTTTGTATTATTCAGGATTCAAGCTTTCTCTCTGAAGTCTCTTCATCTCTTATGTAAACAACTATAGCCAAATGGAAACATAGGTAAAACTATAGACTCACTCCATTCACTGAATATTTCTGAGCCTCAGCTCTAGATGAGATAATAATAACTACTGGCAGAGTTGTGAGAATTAGTGAGATAACATAACACCAGGCATATGGTAGGTAGGCTTCTCAGTAAATGGAAACCATATCATCAGGGTCTGTGAACAGATTTTCTAGAGCTAAATAGGGTACTCAGTGTTAGAAAAAAATGAGAATTATGGCAGACTATCAAGGCAAGTCACAGAGAAAAAAATAATGGATTACAAAGAAAGAGTGGAATAGTATTGAGAAAGCAAACATGAAGTTGTTAGAATTTGGTTGTAAGGCCAGTATAGGACCACTTGTTAGATAATTCACTGCTGAATCTACTAAATATTGAGCTAGAGTTCTTTACCATCTTGATGCAGGGACAATGCATCAGATTCACCAATCAAGAGACTGTCCTTTTTGCCTGCTTGGTGGTAGGTGAGCCATTCCCATATCTCTATTATACTGTTTGTTTTCTTGGACCACTTCTGCTGCCATTTTTGTTAGGCTGGGGTCTATGAGAAGCAGACTCCAAGATACAATTAGACATGCAAGTTATTTCTGAGGGGAAATACCTGTGAGGAAAAATGGGAAGCTGGAGGAGGCCAGGAGAGCCATCAGATTTGGATGACAGTCTGACACTTGCAAAGAAGAGAGGGAAGGTTGAATGAAAAAAAACTTACACAGCACGCAGTTATACAAAGATTAAAAGGTTGATGCTGACGTCTTGAGGCAAACCTCCTCCTTCAGAGGAAGACTGCATTTCTCAGACTAGACCTGACTTGGTATCCTCACCAGCCTTGTTTATGGCCTCATTGCACATGCAGTGATGGATTTCAAAGTAGGAACGCTAGGGTCTTCAGTCCATTATTTTCTCCACAGTCAAACGTATAAAAAATTCACTTGACACCATAGTGGGTATCAAAATTGATCTTCTGGCTAGGTGCAGCAGCTCAAGCCTGTAATCCTAGCATTTTGGGAGGCTGAGGAAGGAGGATTACTTGAGCCCATGAGTTTGAGACCAGTTTAGGCAACACAGTGCGGCCCCATCTCTACAAAAAAAAATTTTTTAATTAGCCACGCGTGATGAGGCACACCTGTGGTCTCAGCTGCTCAGGAGGCTGAGCGAGGAAGACTGCTCAAGCCTGGGAGTTGGAGGCTGCAGATAGCCATGATAGTGCCACTGTACTCCAGCCTGGGGGAATCTGGGGGAAGAGCTAAACCTTCTCTCCCAAAACAAAAAAACACCAAAAAACAACAACAAAGAAACAAACAAAAACCAATGAAAACAAAACAAAAAAGCTAGGTGTTCCTATTGTTCTTTTCTTGTTTAGAAGTAGAGGAAACAGTAACATATTTATTTAAGTGTACATATTTAAATGTTTTAAAGTAACTAGTAAAACAGGAAAGGGACAAATTTAAAAAATGCAAAAGAATATAAGAAGGAAAGAAACAGGAAACGAACAAAAACCCCTAGTAAACAGGACAAATAGAAAGCACATAAAAGATAGGACACACAAATGAAAAATTAGTAATCCAAATAAATTGAAATGGAATAATTTCTCCATCTGAAAGACAAAATTTGCCAGATAGGAAAATAAACACAAATTGAGACTATATGCTTTCATGAGCATCACACCTAAAACATAAAGATATAAAACAAGTAAAAGAATGGTTTGTTAGTATGTTTTCATTCTGCTGATAAAGACATATCTGAGACTGGGAAATTTACAAAAGAAAGAGGTTTAACTGGACTTACAGTTCCACGTGGCTGGCTAAGCCTCACAATTATGGTGGAAGGCAAGGAGGAGCAAGTCACATCTTACATGGATGGTGGCAGGCAAAGAGAGAGAATGAAAGCCAAGTGAAATGGGTTTCTCCTTATCAAACTATCAGATCTCATGAGTCTTATTTACTACAACGAGAACAGCATGGGGTAAACCGCCTCCATGATCCAACCATCTCCTGCTGGGTCCCTCCCATAACACATGGGAATTATGGGAGTACAAATCAAGATGAGGTTTGGAGGGGGACACAGAGCCAACCTATATAATTCTCCCCCTGACCCCTCCCAAATCTCATGTCCTCGCATTTCATAACCAATCATGCCTTCCCAACAGTCCCCCAAAATCTTAACTCAACAGTCGAAAGTCTCATCTGGGACAAAGCAAGTCCCTTCCAATTATAAGCTTGTAAAATCAAAAGCAAGTTAGTTACTTCCTAGATACAATGGGGATACAGAAATTGGGTGAATATAGTCATTCTAAATTGGAGGAAGTGGTCAAAACCAAGGAGCTACAGGCCCCATGCAAGTCCAAAATCCAGCAGGGCAGTCAAATCTTGAAGCTCCAAAATGATCTCCTTTGAATTCAAGTCTTAAATCCAGGTCATGTTGATGCAAGTAGTGGGTTCTCACTGTCTTGGGCAGCTCTGCCCTTGTGGCTTTGTAGGGCATAACCTCCCTCCTGGCTGCCTTCATGGGCTGGCATTGAGTGGCTGTGGCTTTTTCAGGCACACGGTGCAAACTGCTGGTGGATCTACTATTCTAGGGTCTGGAGGATGATGGGCCTCTTCTTACAGCACCACTAGGTGGTACCCCAGTAGGGACTGTGTAGGGGCTCTGACCCCACATTTTCCTTCTGCACTGCCCTAGCAGAGATTCTCCATGAACACCCCGCCCCTGCAGCAAATTCTGCATGGGCATTCAGGCATTTCCATACATCTTCTGAAATCTAGGCAGAGGTTCCCAAACTCCAATTCTTGACTTCTGTGTACTTGTAGGCCCAACACTACATAAAAGCTGCCAAGGCTTGGGGCTTGTATTCTCTGAAGCCATGGCCCAAGCTCTACCTTGGCCCCTTTCATCCATGGCTAGAGAGGCTGGGATGCACAGCACCAAGTCCCTAGGGTGCACATAGCCTGGGGAGTCTGGGCCAGGCCCACAAAACCATTTTTCCCTCCTAGACCTCCAGGCCTGTGATGGGAGGGGCTGTTGTGAAGACCTTTGACATGGCCTGGAGACATTTTCTCCATTGTCTTGGGGATTAATATTCAGCTCCTCATTAATAAGTAATGCAAATTTCTGAAGCTGGCTTGAATTTCTTCTCAGAAAATGGGTTTTTCTTTTTTATTGCATTGTCAGGCTGCAAATTTTCCAAACTTTTATGCTGTGTTTCCCTTATAAAACTGAATGCATTTAACAGCATCTAAGTCACCTCTTGAACGCTTTGCTGCTTAGAAATTTCTTCTGCCAGATATGCTAAATCATCTCCCTTAAGTTCAAAGTTCCACAAATCTCTAAGGCAGGAGCAAAATGCCACCAGTCTCTTTGCTAAAACATAACAACAATCACCTTTGCTCCAGTTCCCAAGTCCTTCATCTCCATCTGAGGCCACCTCAGCCTGGATTTCATTGTCCATATCATTATCTGCACTTTGGTAAAAGCCATTCCACAAGTCTCTAAGGCGTTCCAAACTTTTCCACATTTTCCTGTCTTCTTCTGAGCCCTCCAGACTGTTCCAACCTCTGCCTGTTACCCAGTTCCAAAGTCGCTTCCACATTTTGGGGTATCTTTTCAGCAGTGCCCCACTCTACTGGTACAAATTTACTGTGTTAATTTGTTTTCATGTTTCTGGTAAAGGCATACCTGAGACTGGGCAATTTACAAAAGAGAGAGGTTTAATTGGAATTACAGTTCATATGGCTGGGGAAGCCTCACATTCATGGTGGAAGGCAATGAGGAGCAAGTCACATCTTATGTGGATGGTGGCAGACAAAGAGATAGAATGAAAGCCAAGCAAAACAGGTTTCCCTTATTAAACCATCAGATCTTCTGAGACTTATTTATTACCACAAGAGCAGCATGGGAGAAACCGCCCCCAGGATCCAACCATCTCCCACTGGGTCCCTCTCACAACACATGAGAATTATGAGAGTACAATTAAAGATGAGGTTTCGGTGGGGACACATTGTCAAATCATATAAAATGGAAATACATAAAAGACAAACATAAAGATATGACTTAATTGTATTAAAACTGTATCCTTAGCAAACTGTGTCCTTAGCAATAAATGGTTCAACTTCTTAGGATGGTATAATTCTTAACTTCTTTGCACATAAGAACATATATTCAAAATAAATAAAACAAAACTTGATAGTCTTCAAGGGAGAAATTAATTTATTCATTATGTTAGAGGAAGGTTATGACATGCTCTCTCAATGTATGAGTTCAGACAAAAATATATAAGTAAGGATAGATAATATTTTAGCATGAATCAGAATCTTGACCTAATGAACATATATGGAATGCTGGAATAATTGAAAGCTTTTTATGTACACATAGAACATTTAGGAAAATTGACTTGACTCAAACTAAGCCATAAAGCATGCTTCAGTAAAGTTCTTTTTAAAAATAGAATTATTTTGTAAGCTGATGTAATAATTATACATATTTATGAAGTATGTAGTAATATTTTCATACATACAATATGTAGTGATCAGATCAGGGTAACTAGCATATCAATCATCTCAAACATTTATCATTTTTTGTGTAGGGAACACTTGAAACTGTGTAATATCTTATTGTCAACCATTGTCATCCTGTAGTGGTATACAATTCTAGGCCTTATTCTTCCTGATTAGCTGTAATTTTGTGTCCTTTAACAAATCTCTTCCTATGCCTCCTTTCACCTTACCCTTCCCAGACTCCAATATCCTCTGTTCTAGTTTTCACTTCTATGAGATCAACTGTTTTTTAGCTTCCACATCTGACTGAGAACATGTGGTGTTTAACTTTCTGTTTCCACCTTATTTCACTCAACATAAGGTCCACCAATTCTATCCATACTATTGTGATGACAGGATTTTACTCTTTTTAATGAGGAAATAGTTTTCCATTGTATATATATACTACATTTTCTTTATCCATTTATTTATTGTTAGAAACCTAGGTTGATCCCATGCTTGGCTATTATAAATAGTTCTGAAATAAACATGGGGACACAGATGTCTCTTCAATTTACTGATTTCCTTTTCTTTGGCTAAATGTCCAGTAGTGGGATTGCTAAATCATATGCTGGTTCTATTTGTAGTTTTCTGAGAAACCTCCATACTGTTCTCCAGCTTACATTTCCACCAATAGTAAAATAGAGTTCCCTTTTCTTCTAACACTCACCAGCATTTTTTGCCTTTTTGATAACAGCCATCCTCACTGGGGTGAGATGATACCTCAGGGTGATTTTGATTTGCATTTCCCTGATGATTAGTGACATTGAACATATTTTCATACTTTTTTTTTTAACCATTTGCATGTCTTATTTTGAAAAATGTCTGTTCTGATCATTTGCTTATTTTTAAAGTAGAGTGTTTGTTTGTTTGCTGCTGAGATATTTGAGTCCTGTGTATATTCTGAATATAAACCTCTGTTGAGCAAATAGTGTAGGTTACTCCCATATTGTAGGATGTCTTTTCACTCTGTTGATTGTTTCCTTTGCTAGGCAAAACTCTTTAGTTTGATATAATCCTTTTTGTTTATTTTTGCTTCTGTTGCCTATGCTTTTGAGGTCTTATTCATAAAGTCCTTTCCCAGACAAATGCCATGAAGCATTTTCCCTATGTTTCTTCAAGTGGTTTTATAGTTTTGGTTCTTACACATACATCTTTGATCCATTTAGAGGTAATTTTTGTTAAAGTGAGGAGTGAGGGCCCAGTTTCATTCTTCTTTATATGGATATTCAGTTTCCCCGGCATAATTTCTTAAAGAGGCTGTCCTTTCTTCAATGAATGTTCCTGGTGCTTTTGTCAAAAATCAGTTAGCTGTACATACATGGATTAATTTATGGGTTCTCCATTCTGTTCCATTCATGTATGAATGTTTTTATGCCAGTATCATGCTGTTTTGGTTACTAAAGCTTCACAGTATATTTTGAAATCTATATTTTGAAAAATAGTGTGATGCCTCTAGCTTTATTCTTTTTGCTCAGGATTGCTTTGGCTATTCAGGGTCTTTCACCGTTCCATACAAATTAAACACTTTTTTTCCTCTATCTTTATGAAGAATGTCATTGGTATTTTGATAAGGATTGCATTGAATCAGTATATTTCTTTGGGTAGTATTGTTATTTTAACAATATAAATTATTCTGATTCATGGGCATGAGATGTCTTTCCATTTGTTTGTATCCTCTTTAATTCTTTTATTAGCATTTTGTAGTTTCCTTGTAGTGGTATTTCACCTCTTTGGTTAAATTTATTCTAGGTATTTTATATTATTTTGTGTTACTATTGTAAATGGGATTTCTGTGTTGATTTCTTCTCTCAGGTAGTTTGTTGTTTATATATAGAAATGCTACTGATTTTCGTAGGTTGATTTTGTATACTGAGACTTTACTGAATTTGTTCATTAGCTTTAAGAGGGGTTTTTTTTTGGTAGAGTCTTTCGATTTTTCTGTGTATGAGATCATATCATCTGCAAACAGGGTCAATTTGACTTCCTCCTTCTTAATTTAGATGCCCTTTCATTCTCTTTCTTAATTAGGATTAAGATTTAATTAGGATTTCTAGTACTATGTTGAATAAGAGTGATGAGAGTAGGCATACTTATCTTGTTCCAGTTCTTAGAGAAAATTGTTTCAGCTTTTTCTCATTCAGTATGATGTTAGCTGTTGGTTCATCACGTATGGCTTATGTTCTGTTGAGGTACTTTCCTTCTATAACCAATTTATTGAGAGCTTGTATCATGAAGAGATGTTAAATTTAATTGAATGCTTTCCCTGCATCTATTAAAATAATATATTTTTGTTCCTCATTCTATTGATATGATGTATCATTTTTAATTGATTTGCATATGTTAAACCATCCTTGAATTCCTTGGATAAATTCTACTTGAATTCCTTGGATAAACTCTACTTGATCATGCTATACCATCTTTTCAATGCATTTTTGGATTTGGTTTACTAGTATTTTGTTAAGGATTTTTGCATCTGTGTTCATAAGGGATATTGAACTGTAGTTTTTGTTATTGTTGTTGTATCCCTGTCTGGTTTTGTTATCAGGGTTATGCTGTCCTCATAGAATAAGTTAGAGAGAGTTACCCCCATCTCAGTTTTTTGGAAGCACATTCCAATTGTAATAAAACAATCAACTCAGCAAGAGAGCATAGCAATTGTAAACACACCTTAACCAAACACTGGAGCACCCAGATATATAAAACAAATGTTATTTGATCTAAAGGGAGAGGCAGACCACAATACAATAATAGTTGGGGACTTCAACATCCAAGTCTCAGCATTAGACAGATCACTATACAGAAAATCAACAAAGAAATATTTCATTTTAACTGCACCATAGCCCAAATGAACCTAACAGACATTAACAGAACATTTTGTCCAACAGCTGCAGAATATATATTCTTTTCATCAGCTTTTGGAACATTCTCCAGCATTGACTACATGTTAGGACACAAACAAGCCTGAAAAAGTTTTAAAATATTGAAGTAATATCAAGCATCTTATCTGAACACATGGAATAAAACTAGAAATCAAGAGCAAGAGGAACATTAGAAACTATACAAGTCAGGTGTGGTGGCTCACGCCTATAATCCCAGCATTTTGGGAGGCTGAGGCGGGCAGGTCACCTGAGGTCAGGAGTTCGAGACTAGCTTGGTAAACATAGTGAAACCCTATCTCTACTAAAAATACAAAAAATTAGCTGGGTGTGGTGGCAGGCACCTGTAATCCCAACTACTCAGGAGGCTAAGGCAGGAGAATTGCATGAATCCAGCAGGCAGAGGTTGCAGTGAGCTGAGATCACACCACTGCACTCCAGCCTGGGCAACAAGAGAGACGGTCTGTCTCAAAAAAAAAAAAAAAGAAAAAAGAAATTATACAAATGCATTAAAATTAAACATGTTCCTAAACGACCAATAGGTGAAGAAAGAAATTATGAATAAAATTTAAAAAAATCTTGAAACAAATAAAAATAGAAACACAACATACTAAAACCTATGGAACACAGCAAAAGCAGCACTAAGAGGCAAGTTTACATCAATAAATGTCTACATTTAAAAAACTAGAAATATTTTAAATAAACAACTTAACAAAGTATCTTAAGAAGCTAGAAAAGCAAGAAAAATCCAAACACAAAATTAGTAGAAGGGAAGAAAATTGAGATTAAAAAATACAAAAGATCAATAAAGTAAAAAGATGGTTTTCTGAAAAGATAAACAAAACCAATAAACCATTGGCTAGACTAAGAAAAATGAGAAAATATCCAAATGAATACAATCAGTGATGAAAAAGGAGACATCACAACAGATACCACAAAAATACAAAAAATTATTTGAAACTAGTATGAATAAGTATATGCCAATAAATTAAGAAAACCCAGCGTGCATGAATAAATTCCTGGACACATGAAACCTACCAAGACTGAAGAAAGAAGAAATAGAAAACCTAAACAGAACAATACCAAATAAGGAGAGTGAATCAGTAATAAAACATCACCCAACAAAGAAAGTTCAGGACCAACTGACTTCATTGCTGAATTCTAGCAAAACTTTAAAGTAGAATTATACAAATTCTTCTCAAACTGTTCCAATTTGAAATAAATCATAATATATTGGAAGTCAACAACAAAGACTACTGGAAAAAATGCATCCAGGAATAAAAAAAAGATTTCAAAGTAGCTCATACACTAAAGAAGTAGACATTATGGAATTAAGTAGTCAACTTCAAAAGTTGATAAAATAGAATAAATACAGAAAGAGCAGAATAAAGGTACTGATAATGGTAAGATAAATTTAATGTAAGCAATAATGAATATACAATATGCAGAATCAAAAAAGACAAAAGTCATTATTCTGGGCAAAAATAAAATTGACCAATAAATAATAAAAATGGCAAGATCCATTAATAAAAACAGAATGAGGATGTAAATAAATATCATTGGGAATAAAAAGTGGACATAATTGTACATGTTATAGAAATTAAACAAATAATATAAGGATTTTATGCTAATACATTTAAAGCTTAGATGGAATGAAAAAATTCAAAGAAAAATTTAATCTACCTTAAAAGAAATAGAAAACCTGAATATTCATATAACTGTAGAGAATCACAAGACCAAAATGGTTGTATCAATAAATTCTACCAATCATTGAAGGCAAAAGTAATTCCAAAATTTCACAATTCCAAAAAAATAAGAAACATAAGACAAAACAAAATCCCACTTTAAATTTATTTTATGAAGTGACAGAAATCTGATGATAGGAGATCGAGAAGCAATAAAGGAAACTGATAATACTCCCACAGCAGACATATCCAGGACATGGATAAGACCAAAAAGCAAAGTAAGGGGATGTGTGTGTTTCATTATTGTTGTTGCTAAGGGGAATGTCTTCACATTTGTTTTGTTTGTAAAGTAAACATGCTGCTTCCAAAGAATAAAAAGTCTCCCAGTGTCTTATGCTAAATCCTCTGGCATTAACTGTCAGAGGAATGCAATTCTTCTAAAGGTCAGCATTTTTGACCTTTAATTTTGAATCATAAGTTTCTTAAGAGACTGAATCTTAAGTTTCTTTGTGAATGCCTGCCTTTTTGTTGTGAATCTTACTAATAAATTAATAATATAGTTAATTTGTATGTTTATAATAATTAATTAATTAAATTTGAGCTGAATTGCTTTGGTGAGAAAAGTAGTTTCACTGCCCTTTGTACATATTTAGTATTTCCCAATTTTTAAATCTCCGTTTGCTTAGATTCTTTCTTTCTTTGAAATCTCAGTTTATGTTCCATCGCTTCCAGAGTGTCCACTTCAACTACTCTAGCTCAGGTGGACTTTGTCTTCCTTAAAATCACAGTTGCCCTTACTATTTCTACCAAATTGATGAATAAGAGTAGTAGCCTACAATCAGACCAATTTACTGCAACTAATTTACCAAGTGACCAATTTGCTCAGTTTGCTAGAGTTGAAAATTTTCCTAGTTCTACTTGCCTGAATTTCAATTTTTTATGAAATTCGTATTTTAGAACACAAATGTGTTTCCATATTCAAGGGGTGGCCTTTTCCTTAAATACACTTCTCATTTTTTTATTTCTTCTTCTTCTTTTTTTTTTTTTTTTTGGTTCACACCCTGGACCTGTCTCTGCCCCTCAGAATGAAATGGCTGTGAAAAATCAGTTTAAGGTGGTTGGTAGTTTTTGATGAATTGATCATTTGGCAAACTGCCTTTTGAAAAATTGATGTTTTAGTAAATTAACAAAATGTCCCCCTTTTTAAATGTTCCAAATGCAGCACTCATCAGGAAACACAAAGATGGATAAGATATTGTCTCTGTCTTTTGATAAAAGACCTTTGAAGCCTATGTTCCTAGGCTTTGCACACAATCTAGTATGTTGTGAGTAAGAAATAAAAGTTTGTTGAATAAATGAGTAAATACATGCAAACCTCAATGCCTGGTGAGGGATATAATCCATGAATAACTATAATTTAAGGTGATATTTGCAATGATAGATATATGTTAAGGCAATTGCATGTACATAAAGACTGATGATTGAAGCATGAATGTAGGGTAGAAGGACCAACTGGAGAAACTTTTCAGAGACTACGTTTGCACTGAATCTTAAAGGATGCTATATGTTTTGCTACATTGTATTTTGCAAAACATACAGCAGGTAAATAAGAGACAGACATTCCAAACGAAAGACTACGTTGTACATGGCATGGGGGCCATGAAAATGTGCTCAGCATATTCTATGGCTGCCTAACACATAACCACAAAAACAGCACACTTCTATTCTTACACGGTTTTCAAAGTTCAAGGCATGGCTTATCTGAGTTCTCCTAGGATTTCACAAGGCTGTAATGTGTCAGCTGAGCTGTGTGCCTTTCTGAAGCTAGGGATCCTCTTCTAAGTTCAACTGGCTGTAAGGAAACTTTAACTCCTTATGGTCACAGAATGAAGGCCCTCAAAATCCTAGGAGCTGCCTCTGGTTCTCTACCACGTGGACTTCTCCATTCGCATCGTAACAACGTGACTTGCTTCTTCAAGTCCTGAAGGAGGATCTCTCTACTGTGTGAATAAAAGTTCTCTGAAAAGAAATTTGGATGAAAGAGGTTTTACTTCAGTGAACAGTTTGTAAACCAAGCAGACATTGACTTTGGTGTAAAATCAAGGTGCTGTTCCAGAAAACACAGAAAGGGCTTGTTTTAAAGTGAAAATTCCCATCCAGGTTTCCAATCAGGTTGATTTATGCAAATGAAAGATTCAAACTTGTTTGGTTCTGATTGATTGATGCAGCTAAGTTCTGATTGGTTAACACAGTTGAGCCCTAATTAGTCAAAGCAGATGAGCTCTGATTGATTGGTTCAAGGGAACTCTGATTGATTGATTCAGGTGAGTTATGAAAGACTCAAAGTTAAACAGAGGTGTGACTTTCCTGAGAACTCAGAGTGCATGTGTTACTTCTAGTCAGCAAATGGCCACGTGGCTCTGTTTTAATTTAGATCCAGTTAGTCACTTGGGATCTGTCTTGAAGCATTAGCTCCTTCAAGTTCACATTTGTTCACAAAAGCACACTAGCAAGGCAGAGTCATATGTATTTCATAACCTAACCATGGCAATGATATTGCACAACCTTTGTCATGTATATTATCTACTCACAGAAGTGACATCCAATCACCTTTGCTACATTATATTGGTTAGAAGCAAGTCACAGGTCCTGCCTACACTTAAGAGGAGGGGATTACAGAATAGCTTGAACGCCTGGGGCAGAAATTTTTAAGGCCTACCTTAAGGTATATCCACCACAGTGAAAATACATGTGGCAGGGGAACCATAACACATGAAGCTGGTGTTTTCAAGGGTGGCAGGAATTGGATCTTAAAAATACTTGGATACCTACATGAAACGCAAAGAAAATAGGTTTAAAGACACAGTAAGCTTTAAGTTTATTCTTTTTGGAAAAGCTTTCTTAAGAAAATTAATGGCGTAAATAAGTTTGCAGAGAACACATGTTAATGTTTCTTGGATTACTAAGAGTATTTGAAAATATGAACCTATTTCCTTTAGAGAAAAAATTATAATACCATTTTAACTTTCTGCTTACAGAGTTCAAATTGGTTCACTTCTAATAACTTCTTAAGTCTTGTTCAAAAACAAGATGCACAAACTTTGCACAACCTTTCCTGTCTTTGAGTTATACAACATCAGTTCATTTAGGGAAATGTTCTAGCTGATCTATTAGAGCATTAGCAAATCATAAACATCTGACCTTGCATGTTGACTTTTTTCTTTCATTACTCTCTCTGTCTTTTTTTTTTTTTTTTTTTTTTTGAGACGGAGTCTCGGTCTGTCACCCAGGCTGGAGTGCAGTGGCCGGATCTCAGCTCACTGCAAGCTCCGCCTCCCGGGTTCACGCCATTCTCCTGCCTCAGCCTCCCGAGTAGCTGGGACTACAGGCACCTGCCACCTCGCCCGGCTAAGTTTTTGTATTTTTAGTAGAGACGGGGTTTCACTGTGTTAGCCAGGATGGTCTCGATCTCCTGACCTCGTGATCCGCCCATCTCGGCCTCCCAAAGTGCTGGGATTACAGGCTTGAGCCACCGCGCCCGGCCCTACTCTCTCTGTCTTTTAAAAGCTGTAAGGCAAATGTGGCTGCCACTCATTCATTCTGAGATACCTTTACTTTGGGCTTCAAACAGTTAAGTTCAAATAAATTGTAGTTATATTCGGCTCCTATGTGTCTCATAGAAAAACACAAGACAAGAGCATGTGTGTTGTTTTTAAATAATTTGATGAATCTGTGCTTCCCTGATAAGTCTTTCAATGATTCACCAATAATTAGAGTCTACGTCTTCTTTCCTCCAAGTTTTTTAAATTATGGAAAATGTCATACAAATATACAAAGTTATAGAGAGCAGTTTAATTGTCAACCTTGTTAATCTATACTCTTATCTCCTTTATTTTCTATTCCTTAAATTGTTAGAGCAAATTCCAAACTATCTGAATTCATCAGTAGTATACTGTAATACACACATAAAAAAGACAAGTACTCCTTTAAAAAATAACCACAATGCCATTAAAACACCTAAAAATTAACACTAATTTCTTATTATCATCGAATAGCTAAATAGTTTTAAAATTTTCTTAATTCCCTCTCTCTTGTTTTTGACAGTTGGATTGTCTGAACAAGGATCCTAATAAGGTACCCACTTCACTGGCCCCCTGTGTTTCATCACAGTCTTTTTTCACCTATGAGTACTCCCTTCACTCCTTTTAAATTTTCTTATACATTTTTTGTTGCAGAAATCGGATGATTTGTTCAGTCTGAATTTTGCCAATTGCTTCACCACGACATTTAACTTAACATGTTTTTCTGTCCCTCTATTTAGGTATTAGGCTGAATCAAATAAAATTTCATCTTTGTAGGTCAAAATGGCAATTTTATATGGCTTAACCTGATACTTAGATCTAGAGGTGAGATCAGATTTAGCTTCAAATTTTTGACAAGAGTACTTCACAGTTGTCTCACATTTTGTTACTCCAGGCAGAATCCAATGATAGTTTCTCTCTTTTTTGGTGTGTGTGATGTTAAGATTAATCTGACTATTATAAAATTCTCCAATAGCTTTTCATCTATTGACTTCAGGAGGATTAATAATCATTACTCTGATCCACTGTTTTATTAGAGGCTACAAAATGGTATTATTTATTAATGAATGTAATTCTTTTAAAAAGATTAACTTTCTATAATCAACTACTTGGTTACAAACTAAAGGATAGTTCATAAAGGAAAGGCAGGACAAATGTTTGGTTATCTGCATTTAGTTAACAGTTTTATCAATTATGCTTTTGTTCTCCTGGCATCCTCCAGAGGTGACCATTGAGCTGGTTTTTAATTTTCATTTTTAGAATAATTTAGACATATATAGGACAGCTTTAACTCTCATGAAGGTATTCATTGATTTTGATGCTCAAATTGTCCTCTCTTTGGTAGTTAAAAGTCACTTCAAGTTAGCTTTTGAGTTATTTTCATATAACTTCAGCAGACTTCAATAACTTCTTTGATTTTCAGAACTGAAAAATATGGTACATTTATTGTCCCAGGCACAGAGTTTCTTGTAGGTACCATAGTTTGCTCCAGTGAGAAGTGTTATATGGAGAAAAGCATAGGGAATAAGGATGCCACTGGTATTTAACTGGTCATCATTTCTAGGTCTGTTTAGTGGGCAGAAGTAGAAAAAATGTGTATTTTAAAAAAGAAAATACATCATAAATGTATGTGGACATCTATATAACTAAGCATTTTGACTTAATTTCTCTCTGATGGTACACATATCTCTTTTCTCCCATGGAAACGTTTTATTCCCAACACCACCAACATAATTGTCCCCTTGTCTTATCCTACACACACATATATCAGTTCAGAATAACAACATAGATATTACCACCAAAATTATGAATAGCAAACACTGATCAAAATTTCTTTGCAATTATGTTTTCTGTTAGACTATATCCCCCTAGGATGTACAGTCACATGGCTGTGTTTTCAAGTCACTTGAAATAATTTCTATGTGGGATTAAGCCAATCACTTAATACAAAATTAAGTTTGTTTTGTTTCCAATTCTTAAAATTACTTTATTTTTTTAATAACTTTTATTTACAGTTTTGTAAAACACTAAGATGATTCCAGATAGAATGGCAGTATTGGGGATAATCTTTGCTCCTTCTTACAGCTGGTAATACTCCAATGTGTAAATAAATGTATTAATACTATAGTTTATTCAACCAATCTTCTATTGAATAGACATTTAAGTTGTTTCCACTCTTTTGCTATTAAAAATAGTAACACAATGAATAGCCTTATGAATATATCTTCTTTGGGGGAAGCAGGTCATTGTATAATTGAGTTATAATCCTCCACATGAGATTGCTGATTAAAATGGTAAAAGCATATGTAATTTTATTGGATGTTGCTTAAATCTGTTCTCTAGGGGTTGTACCACTTGACATTCTAGCAGCAATATATAAGACTTATTTCTTGGCCAGGCACAGTGGCTCACACCTGTAATCCCAGCACTTTGCGAGGCCGAGGTGGGTGGATCACTTGAGGTCAGGAGTTCGAGACCAGCCTGGCCAACATGGCGAAACCCCATCTCTACTAAAAATTCAAAAAAAAGAAAAAACAACTGGCCGGGTAAGGTGGCGCAGGCCTGTAATCCCAGCTATTTGGGAGGCTGAGGCAGGAGAATTGCTTGAACCCAGGAGGTGGATGCTGCAGTGAGCTGAGATCATGCCACTGCACTCCAGCCTGGGTGACAGAGTAAGACTCCGTCAAAAAAAAAAAAAAAAAAAAAGAAAAAAAGACTTATTTCCCCAAAGAATATACCATTAAACTTTTACGTTTTTGACAGTACGATAGGTGAAAATGATAACTCTGTAGTTTTAATCTGCAGCTCTATTATTACGAATGACATTGAGTATATTTTCATGGTAAAGGGCCATATGCCTTTCTTTTTTCTGTTAAGTTTATATTTCTTGTTTGTTTTTCAATAGGGTTATTGGAGTTTTTCTTCTATTAGACAATCTTTCTATTTTAGGGATACCAACTCTTTTCTGTCATGTAAGTTGCAAAAATTTTTTCCAGTTTGTTATTTTTTCATTATACTTAAGATTTATTTTTGCCGTATTTTAAAAATTGTTATATCTCATATTTATTAATCTGTTCCTTTATTGCTACTTAAGTTTTTCCTCTTCCAGATTATAGGGGATTTACTTATACTTTCTTCTAGTATTTTTATGTTTTCCATGTTTACATTTAAATATCTCATAATACCCTTTTTTTTCTATCTGGTGTATGATATGAGAAACAACCCAGTTTTATCTTTTGTTATAATATGAATATCAAATTACTCCGACATCATTTACTGTTTTTCTTTCCCCCATGGATTTGCAGTGCTGCTTATTAAATATACTAAATATCCATATGCAGTTGATTCTATTTCTAGACATTCAGCTTTGTTTTATTGATTTCTTTGTAAACCCATTTACCCATACCATATGGTTTTACTTTTAGAGGATTTATGTTTTACTACATGGTAGGGCTAGCCACCCCTTTCCCTATCCTATTGCTCTTGTGCTGTCCAAGATATTCTGGCTATTAGTGCTTATTATTATTTTATTTTATTTATTTTATTTTTTACCTCTATGCTAGGTTTAGGGGTAAAAGTGAAGGTTTGTTACATAGGTAAACATGTGTACATATTATTTCATCACCCAGATATTAAGGCCAGTACTCAATAGTTATCTTTTCTGCTCCTTTTCCTCCTTCCTCCCTGCCCCATCAAGTAGACCCCAGTGTCCGTTGTTTTCCTTTTCATGTTCATAAGTTTATCATTTAGCCCCCTCTTATAAGTGAGAATATGTGATATTTGATTTTTGCTCCTGAATTATATTATTATTCTTTTATTTATTTAAACAATTTTAAAATTCTTCTTATTATTTCAGTAGTTTTGGGGGAACAGGTTGTATTTGGTTATATGGATAAGTTCTTTTGGTGTGATTTATGAGCTTTTAGTACACCCATCTCTTGAGCAGTGTACACTGTACCCAATGTGTAGTCTCTTATCCCTCACCCATCTCTCACACTTCCTCCTGCGGTCTCAAAGTTCATTGTCTGGTTCTTATGCCTTTGCACCCTCATATCTTAGCTCCCACTTACAAGTGAGAACATACAATGTTTGGGTGTCCATTTCTGAGTTAGCTCACATAGAATAATGGTCTCCAACTCCATCCAGGTTGCTGCAAATGCATTATCTCATTCCTTTTTATGGCTGAGTAGTATTCTATGGTATATATACATCATATTTTCTTTATCCTCTCATTGGTTGATGGACATTTAGGCTGGTTCCATATTTTTGCAATTGTGAATTGTGCTTCTATAAACATGTGTGTGCAAGTGTTTTCTTCATGTGATGACTTCTTTTCCACTTGATAGGCACCAGTAGTAGAACTGCTGAAGCAAATGAGAGATCTAATTTTATGTCTTTAAGGAATCTCCATACTCTTTTGCATGGTGGTTGTACTAGTTTACATCCCCACTAGCACTGCAAAAGTGTTCCCTTTTCAACACATCCACATCAACATCTTTTTTTTTTTTTTTTTTTTTGTGGCCATTCTGCAGGCTTAAGGTGGAATTGCATTGTGGTTTCAATTTGCATTTCTCTGATCATTAGTGATGCTGAGCATTTTTTCATATGTTTGTTGACCATTTGTATATCTCCTTTTGAGAATTGTCTATTCATGTCCTGAGCCCACTTTTTGATGGGATTTTTTTTCTTGCTGATTTGTTTTAGTTCCTTGTAGATTCTAGATATTAGTCCTTTGTCAGATACATAGTTTGTGAAGATTTTCTTCCACTCTAAGGGTTGTCTGTTTACTCTGCTGATTATTACTTTTGCTGTGCAGAAGCTTTTTAGTTTAATGAAGTCCCATCTATTTGTCTTCATTTTTGTTGCCTTTGCTTTTGGGTTCTTGGACATGAATTCTTTGTCTAGGACAATGTCTAGAAGAGTTTTCCTGATGATATCATCTAGAATTTTTATGGTTTCAGGTCTTAGATTTAAGTCTTTGATCCATTTTGAGTTGACTTTTATATAAGGTGAGAGATGAGGATCCAGTTTCATTTTTCTACATGTAGCTTGAAAATTATCACAGCACTATTTGTTGAATAGGCTGTCCTTTCCCCACTTTACGTTTTTGTTTGCTTTGTCAAAGAACAGTTGGCTGTAAGTATTTGGCCTTATTTCTGGGTTCTATATTCTGTTCCATTGGCCTATGTACCTGTTTTTATACCAGTATCATGCTGTTTTGGTAATTACAGCCTTGTAGTACAGTTTGAAGTTGGGTAATGTGATGCCTCCAGATTTGTTCTTTTTGCTTGGTCTTGCTTTGGCTATGCAGGTTCTTTTTAGTTCCATATGAATTTTAGGATTTTTTTTTTCTAGTTCTGTGAAGAGTGATTATGGTATTTTGATGGGAATTGCATTGAATTCATAGATTGCTTTTGGTAGTATAATCATTTTCCCAATATTGATTCTACCCATCCAGGAGCATGGGATGCATTTTTATTTGTTTGTGCCATTTATAATTTCTTTCAGCAGTGTTTTGTAGTTTTCTTTGTAAAGATCTTTCACCACTTCTATTCAACATGGTACTGGAGGTCCTACCCAGATCATTCAGATAAGAGAAAGAAATAAAGGGCATATAAATTGGTAAAGAGGAAATCGAACTCTCACTGTTCACTGATGATATGATCATATACCTAGAAAACCCTAAAGACTCATCCAAAAGGCTCCTAGATCTGATAAATGAATTCAGTAAAGTTTCAGGATACAAAATCGACATGCACAAGTCAGTAGCACTGCTATACACCGACAACGACTGTATTCATTCGTTCTTATGCTACTATGAATAAATACCTAAGACTGGGTAATTTATAAAGGAAAGAGCTTTAATTGACTTACAGTACAGCATGGCTTGGGAGGCCTAAGGAAACTTACAATCATGATGGAGGGTGAAGAGGAAGCAAGGCATCTTCTTCACAAGGTGGCAGGAAAGAGAAGTGCCTAGCAAAGGGGGAAAAGCCCCTTATAAAACAATCAGATCTCTTGAGAACTCACTATCATGAGAACAGCATGGGGGCAACCACCCCCCCTGATTCAATTACCTTCCCCTGGGTCCCTCCCATGACACATGGGGATTATGGGAACTACAATGCAAGATAAGATTTGGGTAGGAACACAACCAAACCACGTAACTCTTCCCTGGCCCCTCCCAAACCTCATGTCCTTACATTTCAAAACACAATCATGCCCTTCTAACAGTCCCTCAAAGTCTTAACTCTCAAACTCATTCCAGCATTAATCCAAAGACCAAGTCCAAAGTCTCATCTGAGACAAGGCAAGTCCCTTCTACCTATGAGCCTGTAAAACCAAAAGCAAGTTAGTTACTTCCTAGGTATGATGGGAATATAGGCATTGGGTAAACACATCTGTTCCAAATGGAAGAAATTGGTCAAATCAAAGGGGGTACAGGCCTAATGCGAGCCCCAAATCCAATATGGCAGTCAATAAACCTTAAAGTTTCAAAATAATCTCTTTTGACTCCATGTCTCACATCTAGGTCATGCTGATGCAACAGGTAGGCTCCCATGGCCTTGGACAGCTCTGCACCTGTGGCGTGGCAGGGTACAACCCCCTTCTGGACTGCTTTCATTGGCTGGCATTGAGTGTCTGTGGCTTTTCCACAGTAGTTGGTGGAACTACCATTCTGCGGTCTGGAGGACGGTGGCTTTCTTTTCACAGCTCCTCTAGGTAGTGCCACAGTGGGGACTCTGTGTGGGTGCTCCAATCCCACATTTCCCTTCCTCACTGCCTTAGCAGAGGTTCTCCATGAGGGCCATGCCCCTGCAGCACATTTCTGAAGCCATGGCCCAAGTTGTACCTTGGCCCCTTTTAGCCACAGCTGGAGTGGCTGGGACACAGGCCACCAAGTCCCAAGCATGCACATAGTAGTAGGGCCCTGGATTCGGCCTAGGAAACCATTTTTTTATTTCTCTTAGGCCTCTGGGCTTGTGATGGGAGGGGCTGCTGGGAAGGTCTCTGACATACCCTGGAGACATTGACATGCCCTGAAGACATTTTCCCCATGGTCTTGGTCATTAACCTTTGGCTCCTTGTTACTTATGCAAGTTTCTGCAGCTGGCTTGAATTTCTCCCCAGAAAATGGGTTTTTCTTTTCTACCACATTGTTGGGCTGCAAGTTTTCCAAATCTTTATGCTCTGTCATCTCTGGAACACTTTGCTGCTTAGAAATTCCTCTCTCCAGGTACCCTAAATCATCTCTCTCATGTTCAAAGTTCCACACATCTCTAGGGCAGGGGGAATATGCCACTATTCTCTTTGCTAAAGCATAGTAAAAGTCACCTTTATTCCAGTTCCCAATAAATTTCTAATCTCCATCTGAGGCCACTTTAGCCTGGACTTCATTGTTCATATCACTATCAGCATTTTGTTCAAAGCCATTCAATGAGTCTCTAGGAAGTTCAAGTTTTCCCACATCTTCCTGTCTTCTGAGCTCTCCAAGTCTCTAGGAAGTTCCAAACTTTCCTACATTTTCCTGCCATCTTCTGAGCCCTTCAAACTGTTCCAACCTCTACCTGTTACCCAGTTCCAAAGTCACGTCCACATTTTTGGGTATCTTTATAGCAGTATCCCACTCTCTGAAGTAACAAATTACTGTATTAGTCTGTTCTCACACTACTATGAAGAAATATCCGAGACTGGGTAATTTATAAAGGAAAGAGGTTTAATCAACTCACAGTTCAGCATGGCTGGGGAAGCCTCAGGAAACTTACAATCATGGTGGGAGGGTAAGGGGAAGCAAGGAAGCTTCACAAGGCAACAGGAAGAAGTGCCTAGCAAAGGGGGAAAGCCTTTTACAAAACCATCAGATCTCATGAGAACTCACTCACTATCCTGAGAACGGCATGAGGTAACTGCCCCATGATTCAATTACCTTCCACCTCTCCCTCCCATGACATGTGATAATGGGAACTACAATTCAAGATGAGATTTGGGTAGGGACACAGCCAAACCACATCAGTGACCAAGCTGAGAATCAAAGCAAGAACTCAACCTCTTTTACAACAGCTGCAAAATAAATAAATAAGTAAATAAATAAATAAATAACTTAGGAATATACCTAACTAAAGATGTTATAATATTATTTTTAATATAAAACTTTGTCACTAACTTATTTAGCTTCAGAAAAAATGGTATAAGGTATATGTATATATACACATTTATGTACATATGTATGTATATAAGTCTATGTATGTATGTATATTTATATATGTGTATATATACCTATATGTATATGTGTCTATATGCCTATATGTATATATGTATGTATATATGTGTATAGGTATATATACCTATATGTATATATGTATGTATATACGTGTATATATGTATGTGTGTATGTATGTATATATGTGTACATATGTATGTGTATATATATTTTTTATCTAACTGAAATCACACTGCATTTATAATTTAACTTAGTGGGAAGGGGCAACTTTTTCGCATTGAGCTTTCCTACTGCAAAACATGGGTTATCTTTCTATTTATAAAAGTCTACTTTTGTGCCCTTCAGAAATATTTCATATAGTTTGTTCAGGAGATTTTGGATATTTATTGATAAGTGCTTTGCCTAGGTTATTTATTTATTTATATCATAAATGGGAGGTTTTCCTTTTCATTGTTTTTTCTCAGCAAGTTTTGTTTGTGTATATGGAATGGAGCCTGAATCATAACATGGCATTCTAGGCCTTCCATCTCTCTCTTTTCTGTTTCATTTATTACATTTTTCTTGTGCTAACCATATGTTCTTCAAGAAATATTTTCTATAAATGCCCCTAAAGAGCCTTGTTTTTTTGAATTCTTCAGCACTGCTTAAGTATCCTTCTTGATTCTTAAGATTCTTGATTCTTGACATTTTTTTGTCTGTAATTTTGTAAACTCTTTTACACCTTCTAAGTCCTTTCTTCCACAATTTCTCCTACAGCATTTAGGTCTGCATTCAAATGCTACACAACACAAGCTGGTTTTCAGTTACCTTTCTGGGTGTGCTTGTCTATTATATAAAGCAAGCCTCTGAGATACAGAGTGGCAGGAACTGTGCTTCACACTTTGATTTTTTTTTTTTTTTTTTTTTTTTTTGGTACTCAGTGAATTGAACCTAGTGCATGCTCAGTAAAATTTATCTGTTGATCTTCACCAAATATTTTAAATTATCTCTGGTAACTATCACTTTCATTAGAAAAGCTTGATACATTCTAATTCTGGTGATCTAATATGCATAACGACCCTTAGGAGCTGAGTCAGAAGAGAACTTTCATCCCACCTCCAGGAGACAGCCCATTGGAAGATTAAGAAACCTGCCCCACAGAAGGCCGAGTCTAAGCCAGGCTTGAAGTCAGCTCTTCCAAGAGTTCAGGGCTTTTTCTACTGAACTTTTTGGCCCCTTTCTGCTCAAAGGGCTGAGTCATAAGTTGTCCTAAATAGCCCTCAGGAGTGTCTTCTCCAACTTTGGGAACAAGTTGCTGGAGATCGAAAAAGAAGGAGAGTTTGAAGTCATTGCAGTTTCAGTGTGCCTACAGTAACACAGGTCTTAAAATTTCTGCCCAGTTCAAACACACAAAATAAGTTTATCTCCCTAATTACTGTTGATTTTGAAACAAGAATGACCAAACTGCTTGTTTTATAAGTAAACCACAAAACCTGGAAGTAGTAACAACTCTCTAATTCTTTATTGAAATCCTTCACCGATAATTAGAATAATAGTAGTCTCACTTGAATAACATATCTGGTTCACAGCCACAAACAGACCTTGAGAGACCACAGAAAAGTAGAATGCTACAGTTCTTCCTACCTGTGTTCTGTACTATGAGCTCCCACACACATTGCTTTCATGCCTCTTCCTTCTTGGGAAGGCATTGTGACTCCATGAATAGAAGCAATGGCTTAAGCCCAGAAAGACCTAATTTCATTTTTGTTTATTTCACTACTGTTTATTGGGAATGTAACTTAACCTCTCTTACTTTTAAAATATTTTCATCCTATAGGGAGAGACTGTAGTAAATTTTTTGCAGAGTGTTTTATCATCTGGAGATGAAACGCACTATGTAAAACCACCACAAAGATGTTATTAATTACAGCCAGGACTCAAGTCAGCTGTCAGTATTGCAAGGAGGAGCAAGTCCACTGCATAAAATGACAATCACTTCATGAGCTTTCAAATGCATAGAACTTGCTGACACGAATCCTGCAGCACACCAAAGGGTAGAAAATCAAGGTAATGACTGCAGTGGAATAGAAAGATGTCTGCTGGTGTAGTATCAGAGAACTCTTAGTTAAAAAAAGAATAATCTGAAATTTGTTTTAAAAACTGAAGACTGTTGTGATGGTAGAGCTGCAGAATCCTTTCTGTCTGCTTCCAGCCCTATGAGAACCTGGATAGCCTTCACATGTACTGACATCTGACAGGAAAAAACAGAATTACTGCAGAGGCTGTTGGAGAGTTCATTGTATTATGACTAAGCTCACTCAGAATAAAATTCTATCCAGTTTCATTAAAGGGTTTTGTGCCTGGTGTATCATAAGTGCTCAGTAAATGTTAGTCTTATTATTTTGCTTGGAAGAAGAAAAATACTGCTCACACGGGTCACCACAGACATAGGATGATGCACATAGCATTGCTTTCACAAATAGCAGAAAGTGTACATATCTGTCTGTACCTGAGCCAGTGAAGAATATCTCCAATTCTGTCTTTTGTTCCCCAGAAAAGGACTTGGAGGTTTTTGGAGCTCACCATGTTTTATCCCTGAAAATAGACTTGATTCTAGTGTAGACCGGGTTCTTCAACCATTGTCTCCAGACAAAAAATCATTCCACAGCCATGGTAGAACATTCATTCTCTGAACCTTTTTATAGAATCCACTTTTATAAAATCCGCAAAGGTTTTCTCTATCAAGCCAGGTGATTAGAAAGAGCGTAGAAAAGGCTGGTAACTCTCCTCTAGACTGCAGCCTTACATGCATGTTAGATTTTCACAGTGTGTGTTATTCCACAATTTCCCCTGCTGCTTCTTCTCCTACCAGCTGGCTTGCTTATAATTTGGGCAGCTGGGCTTCAGTGGCTCAGACCTTCTCCTTCATGGAATGCTCTAAGCCTCCCTAGTAAATTTCCATATTTTTATTATGTAGAATTGACCACCAGCTACAAAAGAACTTTTTAGATTTACCTAGGGAAATAAGCAAGGGGCAAACGTATGCTAGTCACCATCATAATGTTTTAGTTTTTCCCATTACATTAAGCCCTTTTTCTTATTTCCAGTTTAAGATGATCTATTTTAGGCTATCTCTCAAGACAGCTTTGCCAGCAGAGTGACCACAGAGGACGACAATAACAGCAGGCGTTATTTATTGAAAGCGCAGCTGGTATCTGGTGCTGTGGCGAGTATTTAAAATGCACTATCTCACTTAAAACATAAGTCATCCCTGAAACTCAGAGAGGTTAAGCAACTTTCTCAGCATCATACAGAGGGAAAGTTATCAGGATTCACACCTGGGCTTATACATCTTGAATTTTTTGTAATTATTCTATATGCTATTGGTAATGTCAATAATAACATCACCAGGAATTAAATTGGTCATATTTTTCCCTTTGATGTTAGGCAGTGAATACGTAAAGCATCCTAAGATTAAAAATCAAATAAACAAACAAATGGACAGAAACCCAGATAATTATTATTACTATTATTATTATTATTGTGAAAGAGTACACTCTATTGGGAAGCAGACTGCTGCACAGTGACTGACAAAGGCCACCCAATGGGCACTTACACATCATACTCCAAAAGACATGGGATGTTTTGCTAAAAAAAAGCAATGGGAACAAGGATTCCTCTGGGCAACTCCCCCAACCTCATCCTTTTTAGGGGTGGAGAAATCTCCCAACCATTTTCCTGATGGCAGCTATGGTTCACTAGAGATAGAGTCCCTCAGGGGTGCCTTCCTGTTTCTTATAAAGAACACTTTCTTTATATTTTTTGAAGTATTCATTTGTTACTTTCATTCTACATTCTCTTGAGGCCGTCAGACCAGCTTCTATACAGATTACCTTGATGTCAGCACCAGAGAGGTCATCTTTAACCATGATCAAGTCGTCCAGGGTTACATCATCGGCCAGTGTCATCCTGCTTGTGTGATTCTGAAAGGTGCACTTCTTAGTCCTTTCATCAGGCAGGGGGAACTTGATTTTCCTGTCAATGTGGCCTGGTCTGATAAGTGCTGGATCCAAAGTTTCTATTCGGTTTGTGGCCATGATAACTTTCACATCTCCCCTAGAATCAGATCCCTCCAACTGGTTCAACCGTTTCAACATTGTTCACTGAATTTCTCTCTCACCACCAGAATTTGAGTCATACCTTTTTGTCCCAATGGCGCCACTTTCATCAATAAACACGATGGATATTTCATGTTCTTCAGCAACTCAAAACAATTACCATACGAGTTTGGGCCCATCACCTAGGTACTTCTGAATAAGTTCAGAGCCAACCATTCTCAAAAAAGTGGCTGAGGTTTGGTTTGCTACTGCTTTGGATAGCAAGATGTTGCCTGTGCCAGGTGGACCATAGAGAATGACCCCTTTAGGAGGCTTTACACCCATCTCTTCATAATATTCAGGATGAGTGAGAGGAAACTCCACAGCTTCCTTAATTTCCTGAATTTGGTTGTCCAACCCCCCAGTATAGGCATAGGTCTCCTGAGGGGCCTTTTCCATCTTCCTCACTGTGACCAGGGGTTCCGTGTCATCCATCAGCACCCCTATCACAACATGCACCATGTGGTTGAGCAGGACAGAGCAGCTAGTTTCCAGCAGATCCTTGTCTACAAATGAAAGAATGCTGATGCAGTATTCTGAACCCACAGATGTAGACATGATGGCATGATTGCCATCAAGGATCTCTTCCAAGGTTCCTACTGACATCAGGGTGCCCCTCAGATCATCCACTTCTGATCTTTCCTCCTCTTATTTTTCTTCTAATGATTTCATTCGTTTCTGATTTCTGATGAATTCTTCCTCCATGAAAAGATAGTCTTTAATTCTCTCTAACGTCAGTAATTTTAACCAGCACTGAGTGTGAGGTGTCACCAGTGGCAGTTTGCTGGCTACATCTGGTCCCTTTGTTTTCTTCTTCTTTTTCCTCTAGTTGGTACAGAGGTTCATATTTCTTTTTCTTGTCCTTGTCATCCTTTTTGCCACTTCCAGGACCATGAACACCACTCTGACTTTGACCCATCTTGCCTTGGCCACTTGAGCTAAAAAACCTGGATTATTAAGATGCCTGTTGGTTACTTAACAATTTTAGTTTCACTATATTATTTAGCAACAAATAGCAGTGGGTTCAAACATTTTCCCTTGCTGGGGATATAATTTCTAGAAAATGTTCTTTGCAGTGAAACTGAACTTGAAGCCATTAAGTAGTAATTAATATTAGCTCCTGCTTCGAAAGCATTATATTTAAGAAGGCTTCATAGGAATAATAATAATAATATGAAATGGGGTTTTGGTTTATAGTTTAGTTCCAGGAAGAAAGTATGGTTTTTAAAATTTACCAGAGTATTTAGTAACATTGTTTCCATCTCCAGTGAGCACGCATTGCTGATTTTAAAGAGACAATGCAGCTGCAAAAAACAGAAAAACAAAACAATTGCAGGACAGAAAGCTCAAGTTTTAGAGAAAGAGAGCTATAGTATCACGTAGTGGAAGTTACCCTGTAGTTCCAACAGAATGCTGAACAGTGAGTTTCATGCTGTTTTATCTAAGCAATAAATTGGCAAAAATATAAAACACAAGCCTAGAAAATGAACAGGAATCTAGTGAACAAATCACTTAACAGAGGTCTTATTTTCTGTGTAACTCAGGTGTGAGCAAGGGTGGTCCCCTCAATCTTGGTGTCAATTTCACACTCTGTGACAATCCAATGTCCTGTTGAAATGTTTGCAAATTCACAGGTGAAGAAGGCTAATGTTCTCATGGTCGTGAGTTCATTCTTCCTCCAAACCTAGTAGCACATTCGGAATCAGTTCTCAAAAGAATATTGCTGATTTGTTAAAGGGTGTATGATTATGATCTCAAACTGAAGGGACTTTGGCTCCAGTGGATATAGTGGGTCATAAGGGCATATGTTAGAGCTTTCTGCACTGAATGCAAGATTAGGTTTTACATCTTCTGTTGGCCTGGGCCTCTTTGAGAGCTATCGACTTTTGGAATCACTTGGTAAATTGGTCAAAGTAGAATACCTTGCCTTCCTCTTGCAGAGTCCAGCAAACATTACAAGGTTTTTTTTTTTTCCTTAAGCAGCTTGCTGCTCTATGTCTTATCAACATAATGTGTTTAATTGAATAAATCAGCATGATGTCTTACAGGATGTTGAGTGGTTCTTGGGAATTAAATTGTGACACAGAATTGGGGAGTTGACAACCGACAGTTGGCATTCTTATGACAGTAAAGGCATGCTTTTGTCTCCACCAAGTTAAAACACACTATTCTTAGTGTTCTTTGTTTTTGGGAGTGGATAAACATGCATGCTATCTATCAATAACTGCAAACTAGGTGGCAATAACCCCTGTAAGAAAATCAGTCTGGCAGGCAGCTGTAATAGGCAATATCACTATTCTTCTCAGGGTTTTGCACTTGCCAAAGAGAAATGCATTATGTTCTTTGAATCTTACAGCCTCCTAGAAATGAAAGCAGAATAGTTTTTTTCCCTGTTTTACAGATATGAAGACTGAGAAACAGAGAGCACATTTTGTTGGGAAAACATTTATGAGGGCCCTGAGACTCTGAGGAGCTTGTTCTGAAGTGTCATTTTCCTTGAGCAGTTTTTTTTTTTTTGTGTTTTGCCTTATAGATTAGCCTATGTTGCATTGCAGGCTGAGGGCAAGGGGCCTGAAGACAGACTGCCTTAGTTGGAACTTGAATTCTGCCACTTGTCTTGGGCAAATTGCTCAGCTTCTCTGTGACTCAGTTTTCTCATCTGAGGATTAAATGGGGCTTAATTATATGAATGCAAAGTAAAGTACTCAAAACAGAGCCAGACACTATTAGCATTCTATCTATAGTTAATGAAGAAGCAATAACTGACAACGTTAAAATCTTACACCCAAAGTCAAATGTAGAAAATTTAAAAGATTCTACATTAAAAATGTAATTTCTATCAGGTCCTGGGCTACCTTCACCTTCTTCAGTGAATGGATCAAGTAGGAAACTATATCTCATTGGTTTAAAGTTGAGGTTACTTGTGTGCTAAGTGCCTCTGTTAGCATGCAGAGAACCCTTTGCATGACTAGCACTGACCTGACAAATTGCTGCATACTCTCCAAGTGATTCAGCCAAGCCATTTCCCCAGTGCTGACAAAGCACCAATCCCAGGTACTGCTCAACAGGGCTGCCATTATCTACCATTTCAGGAAGACAAGGAGATTAGATGGAGAATATTACAATTATTTTCACAAATTAGATGACTGTATTTGAATCTGAGGGCAAAAATTCATGGGTAATATATGTCTTTCTATGTCTATCTCTCTTGAATATAGAGAAGGTAGTTACAATTGGTAATTGAAACATTGCCTATCAGTGTGAAATTTATGAGATAAATTTTAATAAATACATGGACATTTCAAGTGTCTTTTGCTGATGAAAACAGCTGAATTGATTAAAACTAATTTGCACAATTTGTGGTTTATGGTGAGAAATTGACAGCAAAAAAATGGAACATTTTTAATATAAGTACATCTTTCAACTGGGGTACTTTTTGTTTACATCATGTTGGTAAATGTTTAAATCTTATACTTCAAGAAATTTGCATTTGAAGGGTGTCAGACTTTTCTTTGCATCAGTTCAAGTGATTTAATTATAGTGGAGACATAATTTATCTTATTTTCATGAACCCATTACATTTTCATTGAAGTTCAGAGATTTGAATTTTTTTCAGTTATAACTTTTATTAAATTGACTTGATGATATTTTGTTGCATATTTTTTCCTTTAGTATTATGGTGAAATCCTTTTGCTTTAAGTTTTGTCACTGCTATTTATATTCCTAATGGAATATAAGACCTTGGAGGCTTCTAGGGTTTCTCTTACTGCAACTGTCTATGATTAAAAGATTGAATTATTGGTCTCTTAGGATAGAAGCACATTCAGACTTCTTACTTGTTATAGCTTAATATCCATCTCATAAGAACCACTGAGAATCAATCTCCAATTTGCAAATAACTTGGATTTGAGGCATTGGTTTGTGAGTAATCTGTATCATTTTTGGGAGTTCTTTTTTTGTACCACAACAGTAAGTCAGTATCAGTTGCTGCGTTTTCGATTTGTTTAAAAATATTGGAGTATAAAATTGGTTGTCAGGTGGCTTAAGGTTTAGTTCCAGGTTTGCTTTTAGCTCACTTTAGTAACTTACTTAACCTCCATGTGCCTTGGCATTTTCATCTATAAAATAAAGAGGGAGGAATTAGGTCAGACTGGAGCATCTTAAAGGTTCTGTTTCTCAATTTCTCTTTGAATTTATCCAGGTAGATTCTGCACTAGCTTTGGCAGACTCAGGTCATAAGGTTGGTTAAGGTTAGAAAAGAGGATGAATGGGAGAGAGCACCTCAGATCAATTGAGAGTTGGGGAAATTAAACTGTTTATAAAGGAAGGTCCTAGTAGAACCTGCATAGAGGTCCTACACATGGACCCTTAAGGCTTGGCAAAATTAAGTGAAGTTTGGTAATATGTCACTAAGATGATTGTGGTGATAGGGAAGTGGGGGTATATTCTCAGAAGAAGCAGTGCAGAGAACAATTGCATTCAGCTGGTAATAAATAACACTCAGGGCCAGGCACTGGAGATGCATGGCTCTGGATAATGGGGCACAGAGGGTTTGATCACAGGGAGATCGGTCAGAGCAGCACAAGACAAAATCATAGGAAATGCTGTAACTGGGAAGCCACAGGGTTGTCTGAAGCTCACTCAGCCCTATGATATTGATATTGGGTCTGTTGTAGAAAAATATCAATTCTCAGCTCTCCCAGCCTTAGGTAACACTGTGTCTAAATGGCAGTATGTCTTCTTAGGGATTATGAATGACAAGAGGAATGAGAAATGACCAGAACCATCATGCCTCCTCTGCTCCTTCTGTAAAACCTTACTAGTGCTTTTATTTTATATTTTATTTTTATTTCCAGTAGGCAAGAAGAAAATCTGAAAAGTGATGAAGGAGGAGGGCAAGTACTTAGGGAAGAAGATTTTAAGAACTGAAAGGATCTGTTTTAGTTAGAATGGGAAAGATGTTTCCTTGGTTACAGATCTTTATAGGTGGTAGAATTATGGTGAAAACACTTTAAGGAAAATTGCTTGATTGCTGGGAGGTATCAGAGTTTTTCAACAAATATTTCATTGAATAGAAATGGATTGAGCACCTGCTATGTGCAAAGCTTTGAACTGAGTGCTCTGGGGATATGAGCAATTATATTCCATCATTTCCACACCTGAGGAGTTCACACAAAAGCTGAAGAGACAAAGCACACAAAGCAGTGAATTAAATGATAGAGCAAGACTTAAATATCCATACAGAATGCCGTGGCATCAAGAGGGACTCCCCGTCCTCCTGAGTTCTGGACCAGTTGAGAAATAAGCCAAATAGAATGCATATAGGGCAATAGATTACCTTTATTTTTAGTAGATAAAAGCTAACTTGAAGTACGCACAGCTTAGTACAGTTCTCAGTGAGCCGCTTGACACTGAAATCCAGAATTAGACTTACATTCTTAGCCATGTGGTGCCTCTGTCCCCATGGAACAGAGAGGAACCACTGTTTGTGGAAGAGCTTGTTTCCAAGAAGAAAAGAGAGGAGCTGAGTCTAAAATCATAAGTTTATTCTTTCCTACTTGGCCCTGAGATGAAGCAAACAAGGCATAGAGGAATATCAATAATTAAGCTCCTTGTTACAGAAGGATTTATCAAGAGTGGGGAAGAGGCATTTCCCTTGACAATAGATAACAGTATCAGCAATGAAGAAAGAACATGCAAAGTGACAAAGAAGGATCCAGACTTTAAGGGTTAGAGATAGGAAGGACAAGCTGGGCCACAGTGTGTTGAAAGGATTTTCCCAGGGGAATGATTTGAGCTGGCTTTTTTTGTGTGATGATAGCATATATATAGGCAAGAAGAAGAGCCTGCTGGTGGGAGTGGGAGGGATGATATGGGCAAAGTACTGAGAACACAAGAAAGAATGTAAACTCCAAAGCAAGGTGATGACAGTGGAAACTGCAAGAAGAAAGGGTCGAAGTAGCAAATATTGAGAAGGGGATACCACTGTGGGGAGATAATATGTAGGAGGAGAAAAAAAGAATATGAGTTCAAGGGCAGGGATCCCAGTTCTCCTTTCCCTTTGGTACCATAGTGTGTCAGTTAACCTCTCCAGGACTGTCTCAATTTCGTCATCCACACAATGGGAGAATTTGGATAGCAGATTTTTCTAGCCATTGGTTAGCATGGCTGCCACTGCTAAGAGGAGCTATTAAGCTTGTCAGGTAGAACCAATGGCATTCTTCCCAGAAGTAGAAAAAAAATTCCAAATTTATATGGGATCACAAAAGACCCAGAATAGTCAAAGTTATCTTGAGCAAAATATACAAAACTGGAGGAATCACATTACCTAACTTCAAATTACACTATTGAGCTATGGTAACCAAAACAACATGGTACTGGCATAAAAACAGACACATAGACCAATGGAACATAATGGAGAGCCCAGAAATAAATCCATGCATGTACAGTGAGTTCATTTTCAACAAAGTTGCCAAGAATAAACAGTGTGGAAAGGACAGTCTCTTTAATAAATGGTGATAGGAAAACTGGATATCCATATACAGAAGAATAAAACTAGACACCTGTCTCTCACTGTCTACAAAAATCAAACCAAAATGGATTAAAGACTGAAATTTAAGAACTCAAGTTATGAAACTATGGCAAGAAAATAGTGGGGAAGCTCTCCAGGACATTGGACAGGGCAAATGTTTCTTGAGAAATATCCCACAAGCACAGGCAACCAAAGCAAAAATGGACAAATGGGATTATATCAAGTTAAAAAGCTTCTGCACAGCAAAGGATATAATCAACAAAGTGAAGAGACAACCCACAGAATGGGAAAAAATATTTACAAAGTACTCTTCTGACAAGGGACTAATAACCAGACTATAAAAGGAACTCAAACAATTCTATAGGAAAATAATAATCTGATTTAAAAAACGGGAAAAGATCTGAATAGACATTTCTCAAAAATAGGACACACAAATGGCAAACAGACATATGAAAAGGGTTCAACATCATTCATCATCAGAGAAATTCAAATCAAAACTACAAAGAGATACCATCTCACCCCAGTTAAAATGGCTTTTATCCAAAGGACAGGCAATAACAAATGCTGGCGAGGATGTGGAGAAAAGAGAAACCTTGTACCCTGTTGGTGGGAATGCAAATTACTACAACCACTATGGAGAACAGTTTGGAGGTTCCTCATAAAACTAAAAATAGAGCTACCATATGATTCAGCAATACCACTACCACTGCTAGATATATACCCAAATGAAAGGAAGTCAAGATATCAAAGTGCTAACTGCACTCCCATTTTTATTGCAGCACTATTTACAACAGCCAAGATTTGGAAGCAACCTGTGCTCATCAACAGATGAATTGATAAAGAAAATGTGTTACATATAACACTATGGAGCACTATTCAGCCATCAAAAACAATAAGATCCTGTTATCTGCAACAACGTGGATGGAACTGGAGGTCATTATGTTAAGTGAAATAAACCAGTCATGGAAAGGCAGACTTCATATGTTCTCACTTATTTGTGGAAGCTAAAAATTAAAACACTTGAACCCATGGACATGGAGAGCAGAAAGAGGGTTACCAGAGGCTGGGAAGGGTAGTGGTGAGGAGAGCCAGGGAGGTGAGAGGGAAAAGTAGGGATAGTTAATGGGTACAAAGCATAGAAAGAATGAATAATATCTCATATTTTATAGCATAACAGTGTGACTACAGTCAATAATAATTTAAGTGCACATTTTAAAATAACTAAAAGAGTATAATTGAATTGTTTGTAACACAAAGGATAAATGCTTGAGGTGATGGATACCCTATTTACCCTGACGTGATTATTACACATCGTATGTCTGTCCAAATATCTCATGTACCCCATAAATATATATACCTGTTATAAAAATTTGAAAAAAGATTGTCAAGTAGAACCAGAAAGGTAAAGACCAGAACGCACATGTGGCATTGCTCCCTATACCCCTAGGAGATGCAGAGATATGGAAGGCGTTCAGGAGTCAGAGGAGGTCTCTGAGAAGGAGGCTGTGTTATATCCCTGAATGCTGCTGACATCTCTGGTGAGAACTAGCCTCTACAGCACATTACACAGACTGAGTGTGGAGGGTGAGGAAGTTGAGTTAAAAACCTTCTTGGCCTTCAGTGCCTAGGTCTAGTTAAGAAGTACCCTGGGTAGATCCTGACTCACACCTGAAAGGGCACAGCAGAGACAGGGAGGCTAGTGGAAGTCCACCTTGTTTTACTTACTCACCTTTCCCCAGGCCAACCCGCTTTAATATGGATTCATCTCTGGGAAAAGATTTTTCTCTTGCACCCTAAGGTTATGCACTGAGAACATCCATTTAAATCTCTTGGCATTTCTAAATTCATACACCTACTAAAATTTTGGGAAAAAACATATTCAGTGTAGTGACTGACCTTCAACATCCTTACTGTATTCCCTTGAATAATCAGGTTTTTATTACCTTCAGTGCACATTGGTGAGATTTATTACTCACTTTAAAGACGCTGTCTTTTATCTAAATTAAAAAATGCATATATATTCCATTTGACTCTCACCCCAAAGAAGGGGAAAATGGGGCTAAGTGGGGAGAAGCCAATCCATAAAATAGTTATTTTCAAATATGATGTACTTGATGCAGTGTGTGCAATGGATGGACTTTTAATATGAATTGATACCCAATTTAGCTCAATCACAAACAAATAACTATTCCTTCTTAATAGGTAGCAATGAGTGATCTGACAGAGCTGGTCTCACTTCATTTATAATTAATTCATTCATTTATTCCTTGTCAAATATTTAGTGAGCTTTACTGAGCAATAAGTCCTATGTTACGTGCTGAGAATATAATGGTAAGCAAAACAATTGGGATTTATGCCTTTCTGGAGGTTTAGGATGGTGTGGAGGTGAAGGGAGACAAATGGAGCAAATCTTACAAATATGTAATTACACACTATGAGACTTGGTATAATAGAAAAGTACAGGCTGTTTTAGTAATTTCTAATCAAACCAACAATGTATTTCCAAGGTGTGACAAGGCAGATACCTGTGCCCTCTGTGTTGCAACCTCATTGTGCCTAGCTCTCAATGTGCACTGTCAATCCTTGGTCCTTTTTCTAGAACATTCCACGATACCTCTCTCTCTTCTGCTTGATGAACTCCTATCATCCCTGCAGATCTAGCTCAAATGTTAATTTCTTGTTAGCTAGCATGAGATGGCCACATTGAGCCCGCAGTGAAGATGTCCCCTGCCCCAGTTAACCTACAATTGTTCTAATAACCATGTCACCTTAGTTTAGGCCTACAACCTGGCTCTTTTCTGACCTCACTCGGCTGTTTTTCAGTCAGGCATCTTCTTAGGCTTGTATCCAGTTCATCTAAAAGCGGTATCAGGTTATTTAAGTATAAATTAAAAATGAGGGATGTGGTTGCCATAAGCCACTTAAGCCTGGAATTAGAGGTCTCAGAGTTTTGCTCCTTGGCACTCAGGTTCTGCTCTAAGACTTCACCAAGTGGTCTGGGGGCACTCCCTTGCTTGTAAGCTTTGCATACCTCAAATTGTCATTTTAGTTCTGCTCATTCTGACCTCCCTGTACTGAAATTGGGTCTGTAATTATATGTGCCCAATAAATGTTTGCACAACCAGAAATTTTTTTTATGACCAAGAAATGACTATAGGAGAAAAACATTACATTCTAGAAAAACCTGGTAAATACCCAGGAGTTATGTTGTCCTCAGGGAACGAGCCTTCATTGCCCTGTCACAAGAAAATGGAACCACAGTCACAGTACCTAAAGAGTGGGCAGGGAGGACCCATGTGCTGGATGCACTCTACTTGCTGACACAGGCCTGAGGTCTCTTTCCATGGGCGACAGGTCTCCATCCTGTGCTGAGAGATGAGGCTTGAGATAATCATCTTCTTCAGGGTGTGGGGCAGGGCCAGGAAAATGTGGGCCATTTGGGACTGTAACCGACGATTATGAACACCCTCTCATGGAAACAAGTTATATTTTGGAGGAGGAGGAGGGCACTAAGATAACTTGAAGTAGGAAAAGACTTGGGATGGGCACTGGGGAAGGGGAGGGGAGGGCTTTTAGAGGTAGTTTATAAAGTGGCCTCTTGTAGCTAAGTGCCAGCTCTGTTTTCCTGGGGTCCATTTTATCTTGGGAGCTTCATATATAGCTCAGCTATATGGGAAGGGACGTGTGGTTTCATTTCTAGGGAGAACAGGGGCTAGGGAGTAACCAAAATAACAAGGTTCCACCAGACAAAAGCTGCTGTAGAAATGGCTCAGAAACTTTTTAGCAACATGTATCCTGTTGTTTTTGTTAAGCACTGCCCCCTACTCTTTCTGTGATAAGCATTGTCAGTGCCTCATCATTCAGAGTACAAGACAGTGAACCGCATGACTCTGTTACAGCTATTCTGTCTGCTCTCTGCAGCCTCTCAGCCATTCCTTCCACACCACCGATTGCTGAGCCATCATTTCCTAGAGTGAGCAAGCTGAGTGCTGCATTGCAGTAGAACCATTTAAAGAACCTGGGAGTACTGTGAGTTCCTGTCATTTCCCTAACCATTTGCATGAGTGTACCACACGGGGACTGTCTGGGTTTCAGGGAACTCAGTGCATGGGTGCACTGGAAATAGGGACTCTTGCTATGCTGGGAGCAGAACTAAGCTACAGTTGGCTGAGGTTTAGACACTGCGCAGGGTAGCAGAAAATAGGAACCTCTATTAGCCCAAGGATCAAAAGGAGCAGCAGCTCAGAGACGGAATGTTGGCCCTTTGTGTTTGGTTCTCTATTTAGCAAAGTAGAGGGTATACTCTGGATTGTGCCAAGCAGGTGTGAGATTCTGGGGTAAGGCTCAAAGTAGAGTTGCTTCAGCATCTGACTAGATTGAATTCAGAACCCTAATCCCGGGCAAGCTACTGTGAATTAATCAGTGTTTATTGGGCACCTATTAAGCATGAAATGTTGCTCTGGATTATGCTGGAAAGAGGTAGAAGAATAAAAATTGGTTTCCATGGAATTTGAGGAGAAAAATAAAGTAAATTTTAATTCAAGTTGTGAGTGTTCACTACTCAGAGTGAGATACGTGCATCAGAAAGAATTCAGGAGGAGGAAGAGAGGAAGACTACATTGGAGAGGTCTCCCTGAAGGAGGTGGGTCTTGGTTAAGCCTTAGAGGATGAGAAGACTTGGGTAGAAAGGAAGTTCAAGCCATGCCAGGCTCCAGAAGCCCCTCTGCCGACCCAGAGCCAAGGAGGCTTCTTCCTTGAGGACTTTGGCCCTATAGGAAGAACTCAATTCCTCAGCTCCATGAATTCAGAAATTGTGTAAAAACAAGGTGGTGTTAACCCAAAAGATGGCCAGAAGGATATTTTAGTACCATTTTATACAATTATTCAGTGCCATTTTGTTCAGTACGAGGAACATTTATTAAGCACAGTCTCTGTGTGGAGCTGTGTAGAACACAGGAGTAATTAAGACCTACTTTGCACTCGAAGAGCATCCAGTTTGCAGAGAAATGTATGCCAGTGGACTGTGAGAGGGGCTAGAGTTGGAACACGAGTTCCAACTCAAAAAATGAGGGTTTAGAGGCAACAGATGATGCTCAGGTCCTGGTCCTGTCCGTTCCTTGGTAGTCTGTTTTTCTAAATTGATTCATAATAGTTGCACATTTTTATGGGATGCATGTAATAATTTGATAAATGTATACAAGGTGTAATGGCCAAATCAGGATAATTGGGATATCCATCACCTCAAATATTTATCATTTCTTTGTGCTGTTTGTTGTCTAGTTTTTAACAAATCATTTAACCTTATGGACATTTAGTTTGTATGTATGCAAAATAGGATTAATGATGCCTTTTCCTCTCTTGATATGGGAGCTTGAGATTCAAATGATATAAAGTATGGAAGGCATTTTTTTAACTGTAAAATGAAACAGTAACATTATCATTACTATGCATGTGAGTCATCATATTATTAGAAATGCAGACCTAGCATTTTAGCCATACTTATGGTTTGTGGTTAAAATGTGGTCATTTCTAAGACCTTATATCAAAGCGAGCACTCTCTCTTAGGGAGCATTTTGAAAGTCTACTTTGAATTACCTATGGGTCTAAGCAGAACAAAACTGAATTTCTTTAAAGAGATTCTACCACATCTTTTTGGTAATTTAGGATGGCCTTTGCATATAATTAGCTTGAATTTACATTGCATTATGTGTTGTAGATGCAAAATAAAAGAACCATATTCCTATGTAGAACAGTTTGACAGAGTATGAGAGGAAAGAGAGAAAACAAGAGGAGGATGGTTAAAAAATTACACAAAAATGAGCATGGGCACATGAAGCAAATTACACACCCATCAGCAATAGCAGAGAAACCCTGGACCAGGGTCAGACACTAGGATTTTAGTCCTACTCTGCTTCAAGCTCTTGTTACTTGGCTACATCACTTAACTTTTCTGGAGATCTGTCTTTCTTTCTTATTTTTTTAAACAACAAAGAATAAGGGTTATGATTTCTGCCATCTTGAAAATTGATGATTCTAAACTTAAAGGAAAAGATGACTGAAAGCCATAGTAAAGAACATTGTAATGTCTAATGCAGAAGCCTAGGCCACTGAGGTCAGAGACTCTGAATGTCAATCCAAGTTTTTCCAGTTTCTTGGGTAAGTTTCCATTAGTCATTGGCATTCTGAGCAGTCCTCCATTCAGAGTGGGTGTAATTATGACTTACTGAATGTGTCCCAGAAGAGCTATGAGTTTATGTCTTTGAGACAGCCTGAGCTGCTCAGATGAAAGGTGGCCCACATAAATATGTGGCTAGAGAAGCCTGTTAGGAAGTTGCTGGGTTTTGAGAGATGCTGCTTCAGAAGTTATTTGAAAAAGGCAGGATGGAGGACAGGGTATTCAGCATCAAATAAACTATGAAAGAGAAAAAGAAAATCTAATCAAAAAGAAAGAGAGAAGAATGGCGGATAGGAGATAGGACTAACTTGCAGCTCCTAGTCAGATGGACAGAACAGTGTGTGGAGACTCACTTCTTGAACTTTTGCTCCAAGAACATACCAGGAAAACCAAAATAATTCATATACCCTTTGAAAGAAGTGGCTTGCCACTGCAAACTCCATGATACAGCCAAAAACACTCAACCGCAGCAAGCCCCACCCAAGAAGAGTCTGAGCTCAGATACGCCTACTCCTGCCCCTACCTGATGGTGTTACTCTACCCACTGTGGTAGCCGAAAACAAAAGACATAATCTCTTGGGAGCTCCGTGGTCCTGCCTATTGTGTGAGAAACCCAAATACTTATCCAGGTGACCTTAGGGCAAGCTTGTATCAGCTGATGTTCTCTTGAAAGTGCCACCACCTGGCTGTAGGCAAACCAACTGCTAGCACAACCAGCATTTGAGAAAACCAGCACACTAAACAAAATTACAACCAAGGACCCTCATAGAGTCCACTTCACTCTCCTACAGCCTCCGTCAGAGCAGGTGCTGGTATCCAAAGCTGAGAGACATGAACACAGATCATATCACTCTTTGCAGACATTCCCCAGTACCAGTCTGAGGTCCAGTAGTTTTGCTGGGTGGTTAGACCCAGAAGAGAAAGAATAATCACTGAAGTCTAACTCTCAGGAAGCTCTATCCATAGGGAAATGGGGAGAACACCACATCAAGGGATAACCCAATGGCACAAAAGAATCTGAACAACAGTGCCTGAGCCCCAGATATTTCCTCTAATGTGGTCTACCAAAATAAGAGGGAACCAGAAAAATAATTCTGGTAATATGACAAAGCAGGTTTCTTTAACATCCCCCAGAAGATCACACTAGCTCACCAGCAATGAATCCAAACAAAGAATAAATCTCTGAACTGCTAGAAAAAGAATCCAGAAGGTTGATTAGTAAACTACTTATGGAGGCAACAGAGCAAGGTTAAAACCAACTTAAAGAAATTTTAAAAAGGATACAGAATATGGACAAAAAAATCTCCAGAGAAGTAGGTAGCATAAATAGAAAACAACCAAAACTCCTGGAAATGAAAGTCACACTTAGAGAAATGCAAAATACACTGAAAAGTCTAAACAACATAATCGAACAAGTAGAAGGGAGAACTTCAGAGCTCGAAGACAAGGCTTTCAAATTACTTCAATCTGACAAAGGCAAAGAAAAAAGAATAAAAAAATGAAGAAAGCCTCCAAGAAGTTTGGGATTATGCTAAATGATCAAATCTAAGAACTACTGGTGTTTGTGAGAAAGAAGAGAAATCTAAAAGTTTGGAAAATTTATTTGAGGGAATAATTGAGGAAAATTTCCCTGGCCTTTCTAGAGACCTAGACATCCAAATACAAGAAATTCAAAGAACACCCGGGAAATTCATTACAAAAAGATAATCACCTGGGCACACAGTCATCAGATCATCTAAAGTCAAGGTGAAGGAAAGAATCTTAAGAGCTGTGAGGTAAAAGTGTTGGGTAACCTATAAAGGACAACCTATTAGATAAATAGTGGACTTCTCAGCAGAAACCTGAGAAGTTAGAAGGGATCGGGTCCTATCTTTAGTATTTTTAAACAAAACAATTATCAGCCAAAAATTTTGTATCCAGAGAAACTAAACTTCATAAATGAAGGAAGAAAGATACAATCTCTTCCAGGCAAATAAATGCTGAGAGAGTTTGCCACTACCAAGCCAGCACTACAAGAACTGCTAAAAGGAGTTCTAAATCTTGAAAGAAAACCTCAAAATTCGTCAAAATAGAATCTTCTTAGAGCATAAATCTCACAGGGCCTATAAAACAATAAGACAATGAAATGGCCTAAATGTTTCATTTAAAAGACACAGAATGGTAGAATGGATAAGAATTCATCAAGCAAGTATCTTCTGTCTTTAAGAAACTCATGTAACACTTAAGGACTCACATAAACTTCAGGTGAAGGTGTGAAAAAGGATATTCCATGCAAAAGGACACCAAAAGTGAGTAGGACTAGCTATTATTCTATCAGACAAAACAGACTTTAAAGCAACCACAGTTCAAAAGACAAAAAGGGACATTATATAATGATAAAGTCTAGTCCAACAGAAAAATATCACAATCCTAAATATATATATATATATACACCCAACACTGGAACACTCAAATTCATAAAACAATTACTAATAGACCTAAGAAATGAGAGAGACAGCAACACAGTAATAGTGGGGGACTTCAATACTCCACTGACAGCACGAGACAGGTTGTCAAGACAGAAAGTCAACCCAGAACCAACGAACTTAAATTATACCTAGAACAAATAGACTTAACAGATATTTACAGAACATTCTACCCAACAACTGCAGAATATACATTCTTTTCATCAGTACATGGGACATTCTACAAGATAGACCATATAACAGCCACAAAACAAGTCTCAATAAATTTAAGAAAAATTTAAATTATATCAAGTACCTTCTCAGACCACAGTGGAATAAAATTGAAATCAACTCCAAAAGGAGCCCTCAAAACTATACAAATACATGAAAATTATAATAAGTAACCTGCTTCTGAATGATCTTTGGGTCAAAAATGAAATCAAGATGGAAATTAAAAAGTTCTTCAAACTGGAGGATAATGGTGACACAGCCTATCAAAATCTCGGGGATACAGCCAAAGCAGTGCTAAGAGGAAAGTTTATAGCATTAAATGACTATATCAAAAAGTGTGAAAGAGCACAAATAGACAATCTAGGTTACACTTCAAGAAACTAGAGAAACAAGAACAAACCAAACCCAAACCCAGCAGAAGAAAAGAAGTAACAAAGATTGGAGCAGAACTAAATGAAATTGAACCAAAAAAGAATACAAAAGATAAATGAAACAAAAAGCTGGTTCTTTGAAAAGATAAACAAAACTGATAGAACATTAGCAAGATTAACCAAGAAAAGAAGAGAGAAGATCCAAATAAGCTCAATTTGAAATGAAACAAGAGATATTACAACAGATACTACAGAAATACAAAAGATCATTGTAGGCTACTATGAACACCTTAACATGCATAAACTAGAAAACCTAGAGGAGATGGACACATTCCTGGAAATATACAACCTTCCTAGATTAAACCAGGAAGAAACAGAAACTCTGAACAGACCAATAACAAGCAGCAAGAATGAAATGGTAATAAAAACCTGCTAACAAAAAAAGTCCAGGACAAGACAGATTCACAGCTGAATTCTATCAGACATTCAAAGAAGAGCTGGTACCAATCCTATTGAAACTATTCCAAGAGGCAGAGAAAGAGGGAATCCTCTCTAACTCATTTTGTGATGCCATATCACCTTAACATCAAAACCAGGAAAGACCAGAACAACAAGAAAGAAAACTACAGACCAATATCCCAATGAACATAGATGCAAAATTCCTCAACAAAATACTAGTTAACTGAGTCCAACAGCACATCAAAAAGATAATCCACCATCATCATATGGGTTTCATACCAGGTATGCAGGCGTGGCTTAACACATGCAAGTCAATAAATGTGATATATCAAATAAATAGGATTAAAAACAAAAAAATCACATGATCCTCTCAATAGAAGCAGAAAAACCGTTTGACAAAATCCAGCATCACTTTATGATTAAAACCCTAAGCAAAATTGGAATAGAAGGGACATACCTTAAGGTAATTAAAACCACCTATGACAGACCCACAGCCAACATTATACTGAACAGGGAAAAGTTGAAAGCATTCCCCCTGAGAATTGGAACAAGAAAAGGATGCCCACTTTCACCACTTCTATTTAACACAGTACTGGAAGTCCTAGGCAAAGCAATCAGACAAGAGAAGGAAATAAAAGGCATCACAATCAGTAAAGAGGAAGTAAAACCTGTTGCTGTTTGCCAATGATATGATTGTATACCCAGAAAACCCTAAAGACCCGTCCAAAAAGCTCCTAGATCTGACAAAAAAATTCAGTAAAGTTTCAGGATACAAAATCAATGTATGTAAATCAGTAATCCCAGATAACATCAGAAAAACCCTTCTAGACATTGGCTTAGGGAAAGACTTCATGACCAAGAACCCAAAAGCAAATATAACAAAAAGAAAGATAAATAGATGGGACTTAACTAAACTAAAAAGCTCTGCACAGCAAAAGTAATAATCAGCAGAGTAAACAGACAATCCTCAGAGTGGGAGAAAATCTTCACAGACTATGCATCCAACAGAGGACTAATACTCAGGGTCTACAAGGAACTCAAACAAATGAGCGATAAAAGAAGTGAATAATCCCATCAAAAAGTGGGCTCAGGAAATGAATAGACAATTTGCAAAAGGAGGTATACAAATGGCCAACAAACATATGAAAAAATGCTCAACATTACTAATGATCAGGGAAATGCAAATCAAAACCACAATGTGATACCATCTTACTCCTACAACAATGGCCATAATCAAAAAATCAAAAAATAATAGATGTTAGTGTGGATGTGGTGAAAAGGGAACACTTTTACACTGCTGGTGGGAATGTAAACTAGTACAACTACTATGGAAAACAGTATGGAGATTCCTTAAAAAACTAAAAGTGTATCTACCGTTTGATCCAGCAATCCCACGCCTGGGTATCTACCCAGAGAAAAAGAAGTCATTATATGAAAAAGACACTTGTACACACATGTTTATAGCACCACAATTTGCAATTGCAAAAATATGGAACCAGCCCAAATGCCCATCAATCAATGAGTGGAAAAAGAAAATGGAATACTACTCATGGAATACTACTCAGTCATAACAAGGAATGAAATAATAGCATTTACAGCAATCTGGATGGAGTTGGAGACCATTATTCTATGTGAAGCAAACTAGGAATGGAAAACCAAACATCATATGATCTCACGTATAAGTGGGAACTAAGATATGAAGATGCAAAGGTATAAGATTGAGACAATAGACTTTGGGACATTGGGGGAATGTGTGGAAAGGGGGTGAAGGATAAAAGACTACACATTGGGTACAGTGTACACTGCTCGGGTGATGGGTGCACCAAAATCCCAGAAATCGCCCCTAAAGAAATTATCCATGTAGCCAAACACCACCTGTTCCCCCAAAATCTATCAAAATAAAAACAAAAATCTATGAGAGGTTAAAAAAATAAAGTGAAATGATAAAGAGAGAGCAATGCTGAAAAAAAAATAAATTATTTTAGTGTTTCATAAACAAAAGAATGTGAATATGGTGCAGTCACATCAACATGTGATGTTATTGGCATGGTTCTACACAGATGTTTAAAGTTATAAATAATCGAAATTTATAAAGCATCTAGCATTTTCATTGCTAAAGGAATTTTACTGCCAGGCAAGTTTTTAAAAAATAAGTCTAGTTATTTTATTCTGTAGAACTCCTTCTTCCATTTTAACAGCCTTCTAATCTACAACCCAAAGCAAATGGCTCAAGCAAATGTTGGTAGGGTTAGGATGTTTGTGGTGTATTCCCATTTGTAATGGTGAATTACGAGCATTAATTTTCACTCACTAATTCTGGAGAGTTTCCAAGAGGTCCAGAAGAATATAGCTCCTTCTCTTCTTCATTGAATAAGGAACAATTTTAACAGTCAAGAGCTCCTAAGTGGGAAAAAATATAATTTGTATAAGCCAAACCCTCTGGTCACAATGAAATAAAACCAGAAACAGTAACAAAAGTTAACCAAAAATTCCAGTGTCCAAGATTGATAAACCATACCCAAACAAAACCAACTCTTCCAAATAACACTTGGCAAGAGAATAAATCTAAATCACAATTGCATTCTGTTCAGAAATTAGTAATGACAGTGCTACGTCTAAAATCTTACAGAATAAAGCTACAGTTGTAAACAGAAAAATCAATGGCACTTATTATGTTTATTACTAAAGAAAGCAATTACCTAGAAAGTAGTCACTGGCTTTCTACTGATCAAAGATTGCAGAAGATTTATTATTAGGAAATTAAACTAAAATGATACACACTCACATGCCAAAATTGAGAAACTGTTAAGTAGTAAAGCCAAATTGTGGGTCCTTGTCTCCAGGATCCAGACACTAAGTTCCTGCCAACACATCTTTCTGCCTCTCTTTAGGAATGGTTGGATGTTTATCCACAGACTTCCATCCATCTGGACTAAGTACAGACAAATAGCTCTGTTTTCCGTCTTCACATAGAGGGTCACTGTGAAGCCAGCTGGGATTTACATACACATAGAAAGCTACATTGCCCATTGTCAATTGTGGAATAGGTAAAACCTGTTTCTAGTGTTTGCCAATCTTTTTTTCCTTTTTCTAAGTGTCTTTCTCTGTTCCCACTGCTACAACAAAATACTTAAGATTGAAAACTTCATAAAAAACAGAAAATTTGTTTCTCAAAATTCTTAAGTCTGGAAGCCCAAGATCAAGGTATCAGCACATTCCATGTCTGCTGAGGGCCACATCTCTGCATCCTAGATGACGCCTTGTTTCTGCATCCTCATACGGTAGAAGGCAGAGGGCAGAGGGCCTGGCTAGTTCCTTCTGGTCCTTTTATAAGGTCTCTAATCTCTTTCGTGAAGGCTCTGCCCTCATGACTTAATCACCTTCTAAGCCTCCACCTCTTAATACTATCGTATTGGGGCTTAAGTTCTAACATATGACTTTTGGCGAACACATTCAGATCTTAGCACTGAGCTTCTTATGTCTCCGATGCTACTTACCCCTGCTCCTCATCTTCCAAAGGTGTTTATGCTTCTCTGCTTGTTTTTAAAGTTTAATATCTAAAAAAACTTTCTAAGAATCTAAAATGTATGCAATCAGAAATATATAAGACCATCACCTTTTCTTTTCTGTTATCACTCAGAAATTGATGGGGACTTTTTAGGCAATAGTTTGTGATGGGAGAAGAATAAATCCCTTAATTTATGCCAGAAAGACAGTCTCCTCGTCTACCAATAGATTTCTTGATCATGTACATGCTGCTCAGGAGAAAATGAAACTCTGAAACCCTGAGATCAGCTTTATCGTTAACTCATTGTGTTAACTGCTGACTGTGTCTTTCTCCATCTGAAACTTGATTTTTTTTAAAAATATCATTATTATACTTTAAGTTCTGGGATACATGTGCAGAACGTACAGGTTTGTTACACAGGTATACATGTGCCATGGTGGTTTGTTGTACCCATCAACCCATCATCTACATTAGGTATTTCTCCTAATGCTATCCCTTCCCAGCCCTGGGCCTATCCGACAGGCCCTGGTGTGTGATGTTCCCCTCCTGGTGTTCTAATTGTTCAACTCCCACTTATGAGTGAGAATATGTAGTGTCTGGTTTTCTGTTCCTGTGTTAGTTTGCTGAGAATGATGGTTTTCAGCTTCATCCATGTACCTGCAAAGGACATGAACCAATCCTTTTTTATGGCTGCATAGTATTCCGTGGTGTATATGTGCCACATTTTCTTTATCCAGTCTATCATTGATGGGCATTTGAGTTGATTCCAAGTCTTCGCTATTGTGAATAGTGCCACAATAAACATACATGTGCATGTGTCTTTATAGTAGAATGATTTATAATCCTTTGGGTATATACCCAGTAATGGGATTGCTGGGTGAAATGGTATTTCTAGTTCTAGATCCTTGAGGAATCACCACACTGTCTTCCACAATGGTTGAACTAATTTACACTCCTATCAACAGTATAAAAGCGTTCCTATTTCTCCACATCCTCTCCAGCATCTGCTGTTTCCTGACTTTTTAATGATTACCATTCTAACTGGCATGAAACGGTATCTCATTGTGGTTTTTATTTGCATTTCTCTAATGACCAGTGATGATGAACTTCTTTTCATATGTTTGTTGGCTGCATAAGTGTCTTCTTTTGAGAAGTGTCTGTTCAAATCCTCCACCCACTTTTTGATGGGATTGTTTTTCTTTTGTAAATTTAAGTTCCTTGTAGATTCTGGATATTAGCCCTTTGTCAGATGAATAGATTGCAAAAATTTTCTCCCATTCTGTAGGTCACCTGTTCACTCTGATGATAGTTTCTTCTGCTGTGCAGAAGCTCTTTAGTTTAATTAGATCCCATTTGTCCATTTTGGCTTTTGATGCCATTGCTTTTGGTGGTTTAGTCATGACATCTTTTCCCATGCCTATGTCCTGAATGTTATTGCCTAGATTTTCTTCTAGGGTTTTTATAGTTTCAGGTCTTATGTTTAATTAATCCATCTTGAATTAATTTTTATATGAGGTATAAGAAAGGGGTCTAGTTTCAGTTTTCTGCATATGGCCAGCCAGTTTTCTCAACACCATTTATTAATAGGGAATCCTTTCCCCATTGCTTGTTTTTCTCAAGTTTGTCAAAGATCAGATGGTTGTAGATGTGTGGTGTCATTTCTGAGGCCTCTGTCCTGTTCCTTTGGTCTATATAGCTGTTTTGGCACTAGCACCATGCTGTTTTTGTTACTGTAGCCTTGTAGTGTAGTTTGAAGTCAGGTAACGTGATGCCTCCAGCTTTGTTCTTTTCCTTAGGATTGTCTTGGCTATACTGGCTCTTTTTTGGTTCCATATGAAATTTAAAGTAGTTTTTTCTAATTCTGTGAAAAAGTCAATGGTAGCCTGATGGAGACAGCATTGAACCTGTAAATTACTTTTGGGCAGTATGGTTATTTTTACGATATTGATTCTTCCTATCCATGAGCATGGAATGTTTTTTCCATTTGTTTGTACCCAAGCAGACCTAATAGACATCTACAGAATTCTCCATTCCAAATCAACAGAATATACATTCTTCTCAGCACCACATAGCACTTATTCTAAAATTGACCACATAATTGGAAGCAAAACTCTCCTCGGCAAATGCAAAAGAATGGAAATCATAGCCAACAGTCTCTCAGACCACAGTGCAATCAAAGTAGAACTCAGGATTAAGAAACTCACTCAAAACCACACAACTACATGGAAACTGAACAACCTACCCCGAATGGCTACTCAGTAAATAATGAAATTAGGCAGAAATAAATAAGTTATTTGAAACCAATAAGAACAAAGACACAATGTACCAGAATATCTGGGATACAGATAAAGCAGTGTTTAGAGGGAAATTTATAGCACTAAATGCCCACAGGAGAAAGTGGGAATGATCTAAAATCAACATCCTAACATCACAATTAAAAGAACTAGAGAAGCAAGAGCAATCAATTTCAAAAGCTAGCAGAAGACAAAAAATAACTAAGATCATAGCAGAACTGAAGGAGAAAGAGACACAAAAAACCCTTCAAAAAAACAATGAATCCAGGAGCTGATTTTTTGAAAAGATAACAAAATAGATAGATTGCTAGTCAGACTAATTAAGAAGAAAAGAGAGAAGAATCAAATAGACACAATAAAAATGATAAAGGGGATATCACCAGTGATACCACAGAAATACAAACTACCATCAGAGAATACTATAAACACCTCTATGCAAATAAACTAGAAAATCTAGAAGATATGGATAAATTCCTGAACACACACACCCTTCCATGATTAAACCAAGAAGTCAAATCCCCGAATAGACCAATAACAAATTCTGAAATTGAGGCAGTAATTAATAGCCTACTAACCAAAAAAAGCCTGGAACCAGACGGATTCACAGCCGAATTCTACTAGAGGTACAAAGAAGAGCTGGTACCATTCCTCCTGAAACCAATCTAAATAATAGAAAAAGAGGGACTCCTCCTTAATTCATTTTATGAGGCCAGCATCTTCCTGATACCAATACCTGGCAGAGACACAACAAAAAAAGAAAATTTCAGGCCAATATCCCTGATGAATATCGGTGCAAAAATCCTCAATAAAATACTGGCAAACTGAATCCAGCAGCACTTCAAAGAGCTTATCCACCACGATCAAGTTGGCTTCATCCCTGGGATGCAAGGCTGGTTCAACATATGCAAATCAATAAATGTAATCCATCACATAAACAGAACCAATGACAAAAACCACATGATTATCTCAATAGATGCAGAAAAGGCCTTGGATAAAATTCAACACCACTTCATGCTAAAAACGCTCAACAAACTAGGTATTGATGGAACGTATCTCAAGATACTAAGAGCTATTTATGACAAACCCACGGCCAGTATCCTACTGAATGGGCAAAAGCTGGAAGCATTCCCTCTGAAAATCGGCAGAAGACAAGGATGACCTCTCTCACCACTCCTATTCAACATAGTATTGGAAGTTCTGGCCAGGGCAACCAGGCAAGAGAAGGAAATAAAGGGTATTCAAATAGGAAGAGAGGAAGTCAAATTGTCTCTGTTTTCAGATGACATGAGTGTATATTTAGAAAACCCCATCGTCTCAGCCCAAAATCTCCTTAAGCTCATAGGCAAGTTCAGCAAAGTCTCAGGATACAAAATCAGTGTACAAAAATCACAAGCATTCCTATACCCCAATAACAGACAAACAGAGAGCCAAATCTTGAGTGAACTCCCATTCATAATTGCTACAAAGAGAATAAAATACCTAGGAATACAACTTACAAGGGATGTGAAGGACATCTTCAAGGAGAACTACAAACCACTTCTCAAGAAAATAAGAGATGAGACTTGATTTTTTAAATCTATAAAATGAGAAAGCTTTACTAGATTGGGATTATAATTTTGTGATATTCTGTAATACACAATGATGGCTTTCTAGCACATCTAATATCTTGGACAGGAAGTCCTGGCATTTCAAAATAATTTCTATCCTTTCTCTAACATATGTGGTTTTTAAAAAATTAATGATGTATATACATGAACAGATGTACAAATATTTAAAAAGGAGTTTCCATAACACCAGGCTTATCTTGGCCTTGTGCATTAGTGCAGTGATGAGCACAGGTTAGGTAGGGCCTCCTCAGTCCCTAACTGTCTATTGGTGAATGAAATTGTTGTAACAAGGAACAAATTTTTTACTTTGCAGAGAGATTAGAAAAGAGCTGAGGAGAAGAGAGAGGCTTCGATGCCTACAAACAGATCAACTCCTATCTGCTTAGGTGCCCCCATTAATGGGTAAGATCAGTGGGGCAGTTTTCTGGAGCACTAGTGTATAAGACAGAATGCTCAACATCACTAGAATAAAAGGGCTGAATTGAATGTAAATTCTTCCCACTCCCATTTACATTAAAAATGCTATCCAGTGGAAATTTACTTGCACTCTTTAAGTAGGAGAAGGGGTAATAGCACATTGATTGTTCTGCAACATGCACATGCATTCATCTTTGGCATTCCGAGGCAGCTGGAGTTTTGAAAGCCAATAATGCAGGCTATGCTTCTGTTTATTGGGAATTAATGACTTACTGTGTTATTTAAATTCCACACCTTTAATAAGCTTCTCAAGATGTGTCTGGTTTAAAAAATTGCAAGGACATGAACTGCAAGAAAGTGAAGGAACTGTTTTGATAATATTTTTTCAGAAATTAAATATTCTTCAGAAATTAGAAGTGGATGAATAATTAAATCTGTTTCTACATATAGTTCTTAGAAGTACAAAATACCTTGTTGCTTTGTTCCCATTGAACACATATGAAATAAATGTTGGTTTGAAAGGGGTCCGAGACTTCTACATTTTTCAGTTTGTTTCTGACTTCCTGTGTCTGGTAAGGTATGATTGACAGTGACAGAGCCACCCTGACTCACAGCCTTACCAGAGGAAATGCAGAGGCCCAGAATCCTTAGTTTCTCTGTTCTCCACTCAGCACTCTGGTCCTAGCAGCTACCTCTCAGGAGGCTAGACTTTGGTATATTTGATATTTCTTAGAGCTTGCTTAGAGTCAAGAGAATTCTTGCCTGCCAACCTAATTTGTCTTTAATGACGAACTGTTGGTCCATGTCCTTTCCCTTGACAGATGCTTTTTGTGGCCAACTCGGCATAGGCCACTGTGGGGATCAAAGGTGTATATAATCAAATCCTATCTCCCTACTGATGTTGTCATTATGACCCTAAAATGACAGTATAAAACGTTTATCTTAGCTTTATTTATTTATTTATTTATTTATTTATTTATTTATTTGACACAGGGTCTCGCTCTGTCATCCAGGCTGGAGTACAGTGGCACAATCTCATCTCACTGCAGCCTCTGACTCCAAGGCTCAAGTGATATTCCCACCTCAGTGGGACTAAAGGCATGCACCACCACACCCAGCTAACTTTTGTACTTTTTGTAGAGATGGTGTTTCACCATGTTGCCCAGGCTGGTCTTGGAACTTCTGGGCTCAAGCAATTCTACTGTCTTGGCCTCCCAAAGTGCTGGAATTATAGGTGTGAGCCACCATGCTCAGCCTAGCTTTGCATGTCTTCATCTGAGCATGTGCATGTGTTTCTGGTTTAACATCCATTTCAGATATCTAATTGATGCCTCTAATTGATGCTCTGTACCAGGAGCTTCAAGAGTTCCAAGAAAAATGAAGTGCTTCATTCTCAAGTAAAAATTTTATTCTCTGTTATAGCAATTCCAGACATAATGGAGAGGTAGGATTGGGGAAGGAGGTCTAATTTGTAGAGTGTGAGAGACTTTATCTAGCTCTCTGAATTTGCGCTCACAGGGGCAATGAAAACTATACACACTATAAAGGATGACACCGGGTGTTCAGTATGGCAGAGATCACACTGCTTTTTGGGGAGAATAGCTAACAATAGAAGCTTTATCAAGCAAGTGACACTTGAGTCACTTGAGCCATTTCTAGAAGCTGGTTGGAATTTTGACTAATGGAAATGAGCAGGGAAGGTACAGCAAGTAGAAGAGAAATGAAATAGGCAGCAGAAAGATGGGAGAATGTTCAGGAATGCTGAATGGACAAGACTGGCCAAAGCACAGAGCCAAAGTAAGGGAATGGCTGGAGATTAGGCTACAATTGTTGGTTTTGGCCACATTGTGCTGTGCCTTGGATCTGAAGAACTAGAAATTAATTCAGTAGTTAATGAGAGTCATTAAAGACTTTTGTACAGAGAAGTGATAGGATTAACATTCCACATCGGAATTAATTCTGAAAGGATGCATATGATATATTGATGGGGCAAAGAAAGAAGGAAGAGATTAGCTAAAACATTACAATTTTTCATTTCATGTCAGAAATAATGAATAAGGCAGTAGGAGCGGAATTGCAAAAGAGATGATGGATTTTTTGGGCCATTACTAAAAGTGGAATGTTTGGGAGTTTTCAATTGGCCATAAGGGATTAAGTTGGAAATACAAAGTAATTCCAAGCAATTCATACCTTGATAATAGGACTGAAGGTCAGAATGCCATTTGTGGAGTACCGCTTTCTGCTTGGAGACTTCCTTCCACATCCTATTCTGCTCGTTACTTAGAAAGGCTTTTCTCTCTTCTGCATTCTCGTATATTTTGTTCATAATTCCATTAGAGCATTTATAAAGCTTTTCATCACTTAAATTGGACTTTACTTACTGGTGATTTTGATTGTAAGTCTCCATGAAGGCATCCTCCAGACCTCTAACAAAGTAACTTACATGAAGTAGGTCTACTGTCACACTTACCTTTCTCAGAAGATTGTATGAAGGTGAAAACGTTAAGGAGAGTTCAGTTCAATGCCATATTTGTTGAGTACCAGTTATGATGTGAGGTGTAGATTTGGAGATAAAATAAACATGATCACTCCCTCAAGGAGCATTAGGAGCCACAGGCACATAATTAAGTCATTGCAATACATGGAAAGGTATTGTAAGAGAGACTTGAGTGGGGAGCTGTGGGAACAGAGGAGACACAGTTTCACAGAGTGAGGGAGGCTGAGTTGGGGGTGGATTTTAGAGGAGTCAGCAGCACTGGATGTGAACTAGTTTAAGAGAAGCTTTATGGTGGAGAAGGGGTAAAGAATATAAGTGATATTTTTGTTGTTTTGGGGAAAAGGATCCAGAGTAAAGGAAGAAAGCAAATATGAGAAAGAGAGGAGAGAGAGACAGAAATTTTTATTCTATGGGGCTAAAACCTAGAGATATCTGGTGTATGTGTGGGGGGGTAGAGTGAGGGAGTTACAAGACATCACTATATACTGTAATTGACTGCCACAAATGCTATTTTCCTGAATACATTACTAAGTGTCTTTCTACTTTCAGTTAGATATGTAAATGATCATCATCATTTTTCTTCCATCCAAACTGGGGGATATAATTGTGGGTTGGTGGGAGCTCACGTAAGGAGAGGAGATGTACCGGCAACTGAATTTTTGTTAGATTCCTGGTCAACTTACATTTTTTTTTTTTGGAGGAGCAAACTGGAGAATGGTGGAAGAACGGTTGTGCTGTTCACCCTCTCAGCCTTTAGAAAAATGAGGCAATTATTAACTTTAGAAATAATAAAGTCATCATTCTGTAGATACATAAGTCAAAAGGAAAAGCAATTCTTATTTTAGGATGGTGTCCTGAAAGCAGAATGGAAATGACTCAGCAAAATGAAACAGAAATATAAGGAATGTGTTTTGATTCACCCAAAAATTTTTACTAAAGAGGTAAATATTTGGAAAAACCTTTAACCTCTTATGGATTAAAGTGATGATTCTGTGTGAAGAAGAAAAAGAGTTCTTATCTAATTTCTGAGGAAGAAGAGAGGATGATGTGTTGAGAAAAGTCAGATCACAAAACGTTAGCTGATAATGTAACTATTTTCTGAGAAGACTCAATCCCAGAAATAATGTTCCCATTTGCAATCTGGCACCTAGAACCTACCCAACACAGAAAATAGTCTAATTCTAGTATTAAAACATATTTAGAAATAATAAATCAAACCTTTTTAAATGCAAAAATCAGTAATAAAATAGATTATTTAAAAAATCTGTATGTATTGAGTTGGTAGTGGGATGGAATTGATATATGTTTATTAAACCTTTCATTTAATTTTATAAAATTGGTAATTAAAAAATTACCTAATTAACTGAATAATGGATTTTAAAAATTCTTTAACAACTCTATTTTTAAATATCACATCTAGTGTTCTTTTCACTTAAAAGATTTAAACTTCCTTCACTAGAGCTTCTGTCTTAGCATCTTTGTGAAGCATTTTCTGAGTCATCCATTTTTAATGATTTCTCCACTTTGAATACATTTTCCCTACTTTTATTGTTAAATATAACATTCTTATATGTGTATTAAACTTATATGTGCATTAAACTTATATGTGCAATTTAACAAATAATTGTCCACCTAACACTGGAATAACCATTATCCAAGTGAAGACATAGTGGATTGCATTGCCAGCTTTGTGATAATCACTTACTTGGTTTGCATTATAGTTTTTTATTTATGTTTGCATCTGTAAATGGTATAGTTTAATTTTGTCTATTTTGAGACATTATACAAATCAAGTCATACTGAATGTGTTGTGTCTTACATCTTTTTGCACTGTATTATATTTTTGAGAGTCATTCCTATTATTGCCTGCAGCTATAATTTATATTCCTTGCTGCATGGTAATCCATTGTATGATTTCACCACAACTTGAGCATTATTCTATTGATAGTGATTTCGGTTGTCTACAGTTTGGGTCATTATGAAAAATGCTGCTGTGCACATTCTTGTTCATGTGTCCTGGTGCATGTGTGTATAAGTTTCTCTAGAGCAGTGGTTCTCAAAGTGTGGCACATGAATCCACAACATTCACATCACCTGGGAACTTGTTAGCAATGAAAATTCTCAGGTCCCACCCCAGACCTACTCCATTGGAAACTCTGGAGGTGGGACTGAGCAATCTGTGTTTTAAGTAGCCTTCCAGATGATTCTGATGCGTATTAAAGATTGAGAACCACTATAGTGTATATCCAGGACGAGAATTAGGTCTTAAGTTATGCATATCTTAAACTTTGCTAGATAAAGTCAACTGTTTTATCGAGTGGTTATACCAACTTTTGCTATGACTAGCAGTGTATTATATTTTGTCCATGACTTGAATGACTTGATTGCATGGAAACCTGGTGTCCTGTTGTAAGATGCAAGGTTTTTGAATTTCAAACTGGCTTACAAAAATTCAAATGCATTATTATTTATTCATGGGTACTAATGCATTCTTATTTTTCTTGACTATGAATAAGCAGATATTAGACAGTTGTTGCTTTTTACTCCAGACAAGGATTAATTTTTTAAATCAATTTTACTCCCCATTTTATTTTAAATTAATTAATTAATTTGTGAATAGGTGATGTATGTGAAGGGTACACATTTCAAAAGTTGCAAAAATGCATGTACACAATGAAAATAAGTCTCCCTCCAATTCTGTCTTTTGGTCACATATTTCACCTCCTAAGGAAACCATGGTGATCAGTTTCCCAGTAAGGATTTAAAAATTGTTTCTTTATGTGCTTATCCTGAGTCATGGAGGATTAGAAGTTCCTCTTTTATCCTCCCATAACTCTATGGCTTATCTTTATCATGGAATTTATAACATTGAATTGCAATTATTTACATTTCTGCCTCCCATTCTATACTGGGAGATCTTTGGGTGTGAAGATTAAATTTTATTATACTCCTATCCTTAGTACAGGTGGTGCCTGGTATAGCAAAGGCAATTAATAAAAATGTGACACCTAAATGAATTACACCCATCGTTTTTTCCTTTTGGCTCTGATGCTCTCTTAAGTTTGAATGTCTGGATTGCTCACCTGATTTTTCTTTCCCAGCATGTTTCCCTTTGGGTGATGTTTGTAGAATAGTATCTCATGATTAATGTGACTCTGTGTACATAGATAAATAGCTAATGAGCTTTGTTGGCCTTTAAAGACTGGAGTCAGGAAGGTGGCCATCTTCTCTATCTCTGCTTTCCTCTGAGAGGCTGCAAAGGACAGTGTGGCTTCCCTGCTTTGAAAAGGCTTCTAAATACTGCAGTTTGCAGAATGCATCCATTATCATTGATTACACAGCAACAGGACATCCATTTGATTAGGGGAAATGATTACTAAGGATTTTGTACTAGTAAAGCCAATGTTTGCTAAATAAGAGTTTGCTAAGTGAGATTTCTTTTCCAGCAAATCTACTGAGTTGAATGTTTCTGAGCATTCTGGGGTTCAGTCTGTCTTTATTGGTCTCACTTTTATTGAAACTTTTTTCTTTGAATCTAACAAGGCAGCATTTTAGGGACCTTGCTGAGTTTAGGAAAAGGATTTTAGTTCTGTTATCTCTGGCTACAGTTGAAGGTTGGAAAATTATCTTTTAAAGTCTGTATTTGTCAAAATAACAGCTCAGTATTATCACTAGCAGATTGATCTTTCTATCTTTAGTGTGAAGAAAATGTAATTTTTTTGCTTTTTCTTTTTATTATTGTGAATTTGAGGGTATTTTTCTTGAGCTGCAAGGTCTGAGAAAAAGTTACTTGAAGCTTGTGTTGGGTTGACACAGCCAATTAATAGTTTAGGTCTTTGATTTGTGTTGTGTATGTATGAAAGAGAGAGGACATTGCCTGGAATTGTCCTATTTCTGGTGTGTTGCAACACAAACCGCCTGCAAGGAAACCCCTTTCCTTTGAAAAAAAGAAAGTCTGTGGCACGGCTGGGTACTGATAAAATACTGTTCTTCAAGTTAGGTCTGGTTGAAATTGCCATTATGACCTTATTTTCAATACAAGTTTTTGAATCTATTAAGGAAGAGAGTTACTTGGCTTGGTAGAAAGGACAACAGTTACCAAGAGCCAGGAAAAAATGAGATTTTGGCCCTTATGAAATTGACGTGTCGTTAAAAAGAAAGAGGTAGAACTACATATACTGTTCTAGAAAACTGTCCAAAGTATATTGCTACTGATACTAGAAGGCTACAACATACTGTTTTTAAGATCATCTCATTTATATGTTTAAAAGGGGTATTTATATACATCAATGTTAGGTGCCTGATTTTTCACAAGGACCAGACAAGGCTGGTTACTTCTGGGTAGTGGAGGCAGGACTTGGGCTAAAATTGCAGAGAGAGATTAAACAACTTTTTAAAAAAAATTTTAAAAGAAAAATGTTTTGCCATGAGTTAGTATCATTTGTATGAAAAATAAAAATAACATTATATAAGTGTACACAAACCCCAACTGTGTGGTACCTTATATAAGACACTTGATGGTTTAAACTTTACTTGCCTTATCTGAAATGATCAATGATAATTACTTCAATAACTATTGCTTGGAATTTTCCTATTTTTTTTGGTATGCTGCATTATAAACAATGTAAATGAAAACCTTTCCTTTGAAAAGGAACATGACCATCTTTGTGGCATGGCCAGATACTGATAAAACATTGTTTTTCAACTTAAGTCCTGTTGAAACTGATATTATGACCTTTTCCTCACTTCAATTTTATGAAACTGCTGAAGAAGAGAGGTATGTCTTGCTCGTGAGGCTGTTGTGAAGGTTAAATGGAGAAACTATTTTAGTAAATATTTTTGAAAAGACATTGTACTTCAACGTTGTGAGGAGTTCAAACAGGCCTGCTTCTTTAAAGAATACAGGCTGAGAAGGAAGCAAAGACATTCAAACACATAGCCTTTAAAAATAACTCTTCTTCATTTCATCTCTTCCCTAGTGCTAAGCATCTATGAATATTAAAGCCTGTCCTTATATTCTATGCACCTATTTTTCTCATGTATTCAATGGATATAATAATGGCCCATGCCTACCTGTGCTGCTTTTTCCAAAAAGAAAATGACCGAATAAATAGGAAAACTCTTAACATTAGTGGTGCTCTACAGAGGGAGGAAATAGTAGTTTTTAAGGAAGAAATAAAACATTATCTGAAGCCAGTTGTTGAAGGCTAGAACCATGTCTGATTAAGCAATTTGTGTAATTCCAGCACCTAGCATGATTCCTGGAAAATTGTAGGTGCTTATGAAATGTTTGTTGAATAAATCAGTAACTGTTTTGATGAATGCTCTTATCTATCTTAAGTTTTAAGGACATACAGGGAAAATAATAGTTAAGGAAGCTAGGCATTAGCATTTCTTGTTCTGCAAATATTTGGAGAAGAAAGGGGGTGGAACAGTATGATGGACTGGATGTTAGTATCCCTCGTGCCAAAAATTCATATGTTGAAGTCCTAATTTCCAGTATGATGGCATTTGGAGAGATGGGGCTTTTGGGAGGTAATCAGGGTTAGATGAGGCTGCAAGGGTGGAGCACTCGTGGTGGGATTAGTGCCCTTATAATAAGAGACAACAGAGAGCTTGCACTCTGTCTGTCTCTATTATGTGAGGACAGAAAAATGGAGGTTGTCTGCAAGCCGAAAGAAAAGCCCTCACCAGAACTGAATGGGCCAGCATCTTGATCTTAAACTTTCCAGACTCCAGAACTGTAAGAACATAAATTTGTATTGTATTAAGCCACTCAGTCTATGGCATTTTGTTATGGCAACCCAACCAGACTATTACAGATAGGTAAGGGGAACACTAATTAAGATCTAATTCATGCAAAGTAAAGTACTTTGCATAAATTATTTCATTTAACTATCATATCTAATTTGGTATATATTATCTATTTTACTTTACCCAAAAGGAAACTGAGGCAAAGAGAGAGACTAAGTAATTGCTTAGTAAGTGGTAGGGCCAAGATTTTAGTGAAAATCTGTCTAATTGAAAAATCCAATTTTTTTTTTTCTTTAAATTCTCACACCACTGGGGACAGTTGAAATAAATTTTTCTCTCTAAGGTCTGGATGTTTCTTCTTTTATTGTCTTTTTGATCTTGTGTTTAGGTTAGATACTAATGACATTGGAAACCACAATGCTCACAGACTATTATCAGTGAATTTGTATTTTTTTAAACAAAAAGGCTTTTCCTTAGGAATCTTGGAATATTGTTTTAAATGCACATATCACTTTTGTCTTAGATATAAAGTGAGAAGTAGGAATCTAATTTATTTTTGAACTTGTGAGCTGCAGCTGTGTCCAATAGTATTTATCTAATAATTCTTCCTTTTCTCTCTAATTTGAAGTAACATTGTCTTTATCATATAATTTCTTCTTTTACATATGTGAGGGGATATATTTTGTTCTTTTGGTCTGTCGTATTCAAATAACAATGCTACTCTTTTAAATTATAGTTACTATACAATAAATTTTAATATCAAATACATAATTACCCCTCATTGTTATAATTCTAGAAAAGTCTTTTATTTTTATGTTGTCACTCTTTAAAATTTTTTAAAATTTACAAATTAAATACAAACATATATTGAAATTTCATTACAGTTGTAGATCAATGTGTATATAACTGACCTCTTTAAAATATTATCATCTTCTCTAAAAAAATAGCATTTATTCTATGCTTTTATTACCCTCAGAGAAGTCTGTGGTTTTCCTTATATAGGTTATATGCCTTTCTTATTGAGTTAATCTAAAGAAGTCTTGTTTTATTTTCTCTTTTGTTATTGCAAATATATAGAAAAATACTGATTTCTAAACATTTATTTCATAACTAACCATATTATTAACTGCATTTCATTTTTGTAGTCTTTCACTTGGTTTCTCATACAGGCAATCAAATCATTACCAATAATAGTAATTATATTTGCTTATTTTTAGTACTTGTGCCTCATTACTTGAAAAAATAGTAATGTTAGCAATCATCTTTATTATAATTGGGAAAGTGTGTTTTCATCATTACATGATATTGTTTATTGATTTAAGATAGATGTCATTTAGGAGCTGTTTTTCTGAATACTAAAGTAATCCACAACAATAAAATTTAGCAATATATAAATAATACAGATTATTTATGTTGAAAGATTTCTCATAATTCCCACACCCAGAGGTAACTATTGTTGATAATTTAGCATCTAGACTTACAGGTTTTTTGTAGTTTGATCAGTTTTTAGTACATGTTTTCAGTTGTACAATTATCACTACAATTCAGTTTTAAGACATTTTCATCAACCCCTAAAATTTTTCTTGTACCTTCTTGTCCCCAGCTCATGCAACTAGTGTCTGCTTATGTCCCTATACTTTTACCTTTTACTTGTCTTTTTAAATGACTGCATAGTGTTCCACTACATGGATGTATTGAAATTTATTTAGCCAATCTTCTATTATAAATAATACTGCAATGAACATCATGGCACAAGTACATTTGCATAATTTTGTATTTTTTTAGGTGATAGGGTTAGGCTTTATGTCCCTGATATGGTTTGGCTGTGTCTCCACCCAAATCTCATCTTGAATTCCCATGTGTTGTGGGAGGGACCCAGTGAGAGGTAACTGAATCATGGGGCAAGTCTTTCCCGTGCAGTTCTCGTGATAGTGAATAAATCTCACTAGATCTGATGGTTTTAAAAAGAGAAATTCTCCTGCACAAGATCTTTCTCTTTGCCTGCTTCCATCCGTGTAAGATGTGACTTGCTCTTCCTTGCCTTCCACCATGATTGTGAGACTTCCTAGCCACATGGGACTGTAAGTCCAATTAAACCTCTTTTTTTGTTTTTTGTAAGTTGCCCAGTCTTTATCAGCAGCGTGAAAACAGACTAATATAGTCCCTACCCAAATCTCATCTTGAATTGTAATCTGCATAATCCCCATGTGTCGAGAGAGAGACCAGGTAGAGGTAATTGAATCATCAGACAGTTTCCCTGTGCTGTTCTCCTGATAGTAAGTTCTCACAAGATCTGATGGTTTTACAAGGACCTCTTCCCCATTTGCTCAGCACTTATCCTTCCTGCTGCCTTGTGAAGAAGGTGCCTTTCTTCCCTTTTGCCTCTGCCATAGTTATAAGTTTCCTGAGACCTCCCCAGCCATGCTGAACTGTGAGTCAATTAATTCTCTTTCCTTTAGAAATTACCCAGTCTCAGCCACTTCTTTATAGCAATTTATATTTGCACTAAAAATCCATGAGTTTTCTCATATCATCAGTATCACTGAGAATTAGTACTCATTTTGATCTTTGCCATTCTAGAAGGTGAGCTCTGATAAGGTAGTGCTTTAGTGCATGGACTCAGAAAGTGGATGAGATAAGTCTAAATTTTGTTCTAATACTAGCTAGTTGTGTAATTTGAGTAATATTTTATAGTTTTATTATATGAAATATGTCACATTATTGTTATTTATTCAGAGATATCTGTTGAAATTCTAAATGAGAACTTCCATAAAATTTTCCAGTGGTTGTTTTGGTATGTATATGTAGATAAGATTTAGATATGTTAATATAGATATACTATGTATTATTGTATCCTACTTTCATGCTATCTTACTAAACTCTGAGTAGGTAATAAAACTCCTTAACATTTTCTTCCACTTGCTTGAGATTCTATTACCTCCTTTATGTGATTCAGCTCCAAGGGCAGGATAATACTTTATCTTTGAATGTCCAGAATCCACTACATTTTCTGAATATAACAAGAACTTACTATTTGCTTAATCATTTATTGATTGTATGAATGAATACACAAATAAAATATTTTTGGGCATAAAGAACTTTCATTCCCTTTCATATGAGATTATACAAATAACTGCCAATGTTGTTTGGAATTAACAGCAAAAGTTCTGAGAATACAAACAAGCAATATTTCAGGTGTTCCTTCTGCCATCCTACTATTGAAAGAAGAATATTTTAAAATATCCTAAACTTCATTTTGGGAGCTCTTGAAAGGCCATTTCTATTTATTTTCAGGAAGAGTGCAATATTGGCAGCAGTATGCAATTTCCTTTCTTCCTGTGTGTGACAAACAGCATAACTTCCTCACTATCTGGTTTGAAAGTTGAGGACACTGCTCTGGCTAGAGAATTGACTTTGATGATGAGCCTCTGGTCAACATTTTCAGCTAAGACATTCATGAAGCTGTGTAAGAGAGAGGGGCTCATCACCTTTGCAGATGACACAAGCCTTTTATACGAGAATCAAAGAAGAACATGAGAGGCCAGAACACTGGATTGAAACCAGCAATTTGACCTTTAAAAGGTATAGTGTAAGGTACTGCTTTTAGGTTTAAATAGTTAACTGCACAAGCCAGAGACACACAGCTTGGTAGCATACTTCTAGCAAAAAATCCTTTGCTTTTAATTGACTGCAAGATCAATTTATCCCCAAGTAGCCCATGACTGCTAATATATGAAACCCAAACTTAGCTTTACTAATTGGTACTTTGTAGGGGTGCTACTCTTTTCTGCTGGCGTGAAATCATACCTGAAATATTGGACTATTTCTAATAAAAATTTAGGAAGAAACTTAATCAATTGTATCTGCAGAAAAAATCACATAATTTTGAATGAACTAAATATCATGTTTTCTCATTTTATACGCTATGGTTAAAAAATTGGATATGTCCCAGAAAAATGAATTCTTAGAAATTCGATGGAACTGTGATGAGAGAAAATGGTATGTGAAAATGGGACAATTCTCATTTGATTTTCAGTTTGTCTCCAGAAGACAAAGATAACAAAAATAAAGTTAGAGGGGGCAAATTTTGCATAACAGTAAACTATCAATAGAGATAATAAGTGACAAAACTTTCTGAGGTTAGTGTCATCATGACCTTTGTACACAGAAAGATTCCCAAGCTGATAGGAGAAAGGCTCATGGCCCATGGGTTTCAGAGCCCAGCCCTCCTAACTCCAACTTTTATGCTTTTATCACCACTTGCCCTCCAGACATGGAACTGGCTGTCCCCTGAGCTAATGAATATTTTTCTAGTCATGGAATACGGTTAAGCAGAGTCTCAACTCAATATCCTTCAGTCAGTGATGTTGTATAGGCTGTTTTTGGACTGGGCAGGTTATAGGGCCAGATATTTTAATAAGAACATGTTGGATGACAGTGTTTCCTAAACCAATGTCAGGTGGACCTCTTCTGCAGGACCTTAAAAAGTGCCATGAAAACAAGCTACTTTCATCAAATAAGGTTAAGCTTGGGGAGTATTACGTTAAGCTAAGTTTCACAGGTTTCTTTACTGTAGAACATCTAAAACCCTTGTATCCTTCAGTACATTGCAACCTCTTAGACGTATTTAAAAAAGAGAATCCTCTTGTAGTACTCACCAATATTTATTGTAAGTACTGTGCTGTGGAACACAGTCTGTGTGTCTCTAGTGGCTCTTTCATTTCTAAGAGATTATAACAGATAAAATAATCCAGATTGGTTTGATAATGGCCACTTTTCCTAAAAAAGCAGTGCTAAAAGTGTGAAAACAAACCAACTCAGCCAAAAAAAAAAGACTATGGTAACTAGATAATCTGCTTATTCTTCTTGAATTGCTCTCATGGTAATGAACATGAATTTGAGTAACAACTTGAATCTGCATCCTGAGAGCTTATAACCAAATGGAATATATATTCTATTTTTTCCTTCTCTCTCTTCTTGGGAAGTTCTGAGGGGTATCAGGGAAGTCTCCAAATGTGTACACACACACAGGAGGAAAACTGAAGGGTAGAGGGTACCAGAGGATGTGGTGAAAGAAGAATAATTAGTCCAGGTGCCCTGTATCTAAGTTGAAGGCACTTTCTACCTAAGGCAGCACAGCCTCCAGTGAGCCAGAATGGTTCCTGTGAATTTAACAGAACAGCTGGAAAAGCCACTGGCAGTTCAAGTGAGTCATTCTCCAGTAGCAGAATTATTGAGCAGGTGAAGTTGTTCAGTTAGGCTTTGTGATAGTTAAGTTTATGTATCAACTCGACTAGGCCACTGGGTGTTCAGACGTTTGATCAAACATTATTCTGGGTGTTTCTATGAGGGTATATTGGGATGAGATTTACATTTGAATGGGCAGATTTAGGAAAGAGGATTGCCCTTCCTAATGTGGGTGTGCCTCATCCAGTCAATTGAATACATGAATAGAACTGAAAGATTGAGTAAGAGGAAATTCTTCAGCCTGACTGCTTGAGCTGGAACATCAATCCTCTCTTGCCTTCAGGCTCAAACCGTATCATGAAATCTCCTGGTTCTCTAGCTTGCCAACTGAAGATCTTGGGACTTCTCTCCCTCCATAATTGTATAAGCCAATTGCTTGTAATATGTATGTGTGTATCTATCTACCTATGTGTGTATCTATCTATCTACCTATCTGTCTGTCTGTCTGTCTGTCTGTCTGTCTGTCTATCTATCTATCTATCTATCTATCTATCTATCTATCTATCTATCTATCTATCATCTATCTACATACCTATTCATCCTATTGATTTGATTTCTCTAGAGAATCCTAAATAATACAGGCTCTCTTTGGATACAAGGAACAGGGACTCACTTAAGTAGTCACATGTTATTTGATCATTTTCATGGGAATATGTGTACCCAGAAAACTAGAACAAACTGAACACTCTGGTCTTGATAGAGTGGGGCTACAGATGGGATGCTGTGTTCTTAATCTACGCAGCTACTTCATGGATGCCTGTTCAAATCTCCACTTGTTAGAGACTTGCTTATTCACATTCTTAATCCTATATTCATTTTTTCTGTGCTTCGTAGACCTTGTTTGCTCTTAGATTCTGCTTACTTATAACTTTCTTTTTTATATGATAAAACTCTATCTCATTGCATCTCATCAATTTAGCCTCTACTTCTGTCTCATTCTTCAGGATATAGCAGTTCACTTTTCTGAAGGAGAAAATGTAATAGTCCCTGCTTCATCTTTTCACAACAGACCACATTATAAATAACTCATTTTACTATGAACTGAGTTTCTTTGGTTAGATTTTAAAGATCTATCTTGGTCCAATAAGCTAAGACTGGAAAGTACGGGGTCATAGAATATAAAACTTAGCCACTTGGGGCTTTCTTTTCAGTAGAGATTGTGTACTGGCAGCTTCTCTTAGAAGAACTGTGGTGTGGCCTCAACTGTAATTGTCATGGCTGTGTCTGCAACACAGGGAATAACACAGAGAAATGTGGGCATTTGTTGGTGGCTTGGTGGTAGTGTGTCTCATTTCACTTTATACGGTAAAGACACATGTGTTTGGCTCTGGTTCCTCTTTTTTTTTTTTTTTTTAACTTGAATGATCAGAAACATCTTAGCAGGGTTCAGATAGGTGAAATTATAGAAACAGCCTGCCCCAAGTATCAAAGAAGCAACATATTTAATAAATGAGTCACTATCTATATGTGTTTATTATCTATATTTATATAAGTATTAAATACATTTTTTTTCCTTTTACTATGCTCACTCTCCCATATTTCAAGGCTTAGCTTCTGCTCTTCATTCCTTGGGAAATATTCCCAATCTGCTGGTGCTCACTGGCCTCTTTCTCTGAGCTCCAACAGCGGCTACAGATTGCAGCAGAAGCTCAATCCATAGAAGGGACCATAGACTCTTCTGCCTCTATGCCTTGGCTCACTCACCCACCTACCTCATCCACACTCATAGTTGGCTGTGTCTGGCAGGCCAATGTGGCTTCTACGAGAAGCTAGGGGACTAGGTAGGTTCCATCACCACTCTTCTTTCCTAACCCTCCTTGTCTAACAGACTCAGAGCAGAAGTCCAGATTCTCATAATATTCTTTCTTCAGGGATCTCCTCTCAAGTGTGCTAGCATTCTTTAGCTCAATTGGCTGGAAGTCTTGCTGAAAACGTGGTCTTATTTTAATCACATATTAAATTGTTCTATGTCAAAAACACTTATTCTTTTAGCAGGAAGGAGTGGTAATGGCAGCAATAGGGAATTTTCTGTAAGTGGATAAGCCAGTGTCTACTTCAGTATCAGTGTTGGCCTCTTTTATGGAGGGGGCTTCTCACCATATCCACTAGCAAAACACTGGGATATTGGCTTCTCAGCAGCTCTCCTCCCTTGTTTCTGCTTGTTAAGGAGAAAACATGCATAACAAATAACTCTTTAAAAATGATAGAGATGTTGCTTTCAGCCTGTCTTCTATTTGTAGAGACCATTTTAATAATTACCATCTGAAATAGTTCTTTACTTGTCTAATCAGAATAATAAAAACAATAGGTAACATTTATTGACAAACTACTATGTGCAAGGCGTTGTTCTCAGCTTCACATACTGTGTTTTTTTCCATATTAATTTTTAAGCATAGAGAAAAGGTAATTGATGTTTTATCCCTTTTACAAATTAGGAAGTCAAATTCAAGAAGATAGAAAAGAAAAAAACAAAAAACAAAAAAAACCCAAGCTGATTGAGGACACTTATCTAGTCAGTGGCAGAAGTAGAACTTGAATCCAGTTCTTCACAATGCCATGTCCAGCATTCATTCCATTCTATGAGGCAGTAAAGTTTAAGCCATACTCAAAACAAAAGAATCTTCACTGTTATAGTAGATTGCTATCCTAAACAGAAAGCATATTAATGTCAAGTTCTCAAGTAGAACATAAATGATGTAGTCCTCTTCAAATCCATCTTGGTTTATAACCTTTATATCTGGGCTAACTTTCCATGACGTCTTCTGTAAATTATAGAAGACAGATTCTTTGGGAGCTCTATCTGGCATTGTTAGTTGTAAGCTCCAAATCAGTATTTGTCAAAATAAAACAAATCTCAATCACATTTTGTGCAAACAGAAGACGAGCCAATGTAGAAGATCAAGTGGTCAAACTGAAACACAGATTGCACTTGGCCCCATGTAGGCATCCTGGACAGATGACAGAACTCCCTGTTGTAGGGCCTGCCTGGAGCCATCTGGAGGTTTACAAGTCACAGCAGCAGCATCCCAGGCTCAGAAGCCCCAGGAGGGAGCCTGATACAGGGAGTCTGAATTCTAAACCATTTATTCTACACCTCTTTGATTTCTCTCTACCCAGATTCCTGAAGTCCCCAGGCAATGGCATTGTGGTAGCAAAACTGTAAACTCTTAGCTGGGCAAGTAATTGGCTTGCAGTTGACCTAGGAGAAAGACACTGTTTCTAAAATGTGTGCTGAGGAGCACAGAACAATGTTTTAACCTTGACGCCATGCCCCTTTCCTCCCAGATTCAGTAAAAGGGAAAAATAAATTCCTAATATTCCTTCCTCCTCCACTACCCTGTGTCCCTGTATATTCTCCCTGACTTTGTGTCTTTGTGTATCTCCCACACTAACCATTCTGCTTCAACTTTTCTGGTACCCACTCATGTTTTTTTTTCCCACTGAAATACCTTCTTGAAGTCATAGAACTAGCTATTTATTACAAATGGTTATAATATAAGGTCAATATGTAAATCCAGGAAAGGTTTAAGAATTATCTCAATGTCCCAGTTTCTTTTGTGCTGATATAACAGAATACTAGAGACTGAGTCATTTATAATGAACAGAAATTTATTGACTCACATTTCTGGAAGCTGAAAAGTCAAGGATCAAAGAGCCAATGTCTGGTGAGGGCCTTCTCTCTGTGTTATCACATGGCAGAAGGCAGAAAGGCAAGAGCACACGAGAGCAAGCCCACTCCCACAAACCATCTTTGTAATAGCATTAATCTATTTGTGAGAGTGAAGCCTTCTTGACATAATCATCTCCCATTGGACCCCACTTCCCAACACTGCAGCACTGGGGACTAAGTTTCCAACACATGGAGTCTATAGTTTGGACACATTTGAACCATAGCACCTGGGTAAAATTAGTGGTTTTGTTTCGTTTTATTTTGACTTTTACTAAATGACAAGTGTTTATTCTTTCAAGGGCACACACCTCTGCATGGCACTTTTTGGATCTTTTGGGCCTGTAGAACAACTTTCTCATAAACAGCTTCTGATTCAAAGACAGAAGTCTCTAAATTGCCTCGCATACACTTTCAAATAATACTAAAGTGGCCTGTTTTTTTTTTTTTCCTTCTCCTCCAATGTCCAGTCATAGCTCATTTTTAATGCATGCAGCTTGCATCCAGCTTGAATACAGAAAAAGTTCAGATGCTATATGTGCCATCTGCATCTCCTATGATGATCTTCCTTTGATTGGGTAATCTGAATTCCCCTTGATTCTTCCTGTGCCTCATTTGGCAAGAGGGCAGTTGTTCTCAACCCTGGCAGCCCATTAGCATCTCTTAGGGGCACTTAAAAAATACTGATATCCAGCCTCTTCCCCAAGATTTGGATTTAATTGCGTGAAGTGGAGTTAAAGGATCAATATTCTTAAGATGCATCCCAAGGGGTTTTAATGTGAGCTAACTGGACTTTGGGATTTCTTTTTGTCCTCTGGGTCTACAAAATTCTGAATGCGTAGCCTATCTATAGTAGATGGTAGATGTACCAGCTTTGTTTTTTTGTTTTGTTTTCATTCAGAGGGTTCCTGCCATTTTACAAGGCTTACCTCTCTGTCAAAAAAAAAAAAAAAAAAAAAATCACTTTAAATTTGTAAAGGGGACAGATCCTTTCTCAGCAGAACCTTATAAATGCATTTACACACAGAGATGCAGCATAGCCCCTGAAAAGTGTTCCAACTCGAAAAAGGTGGACGATGTTTTTTGAGATGTCTGTCTTACTACCAGGGCATTTCCATTCCAATGCTTGCTCATTTGTATCTTATTTTTCCAAATGGATAAGTCTTACTAAGCATGAGAGATGAATTTCTGCAAGTTAGAGAAACAGCAATGTGATCAATCATTCTGTTCCTTGCTGCCAACTTTCTCTCCTCAACAACACAATGATAGATCTGCTTGAGGGGATAACATCAGAAGTTTGCTCCCAAATTTTCCTCTGCTCAAAGAGAAGTTTTGTTTGTTTGTTGGGAGTGCTGAGTCCATGGAAAGAGGGGTATGGGCATGTATTCAGGAGTCAGTGAAATAGTGGATGAAGCTTTTCTTCTATGCCTTAAACTTTACATGTCAGAAAATATCCAGTAGCAACTTTACTTTGATTTTGTGTTTTATTAAAACAGTGACAATTAAAGAGAGAACATTACTCTAATTAAGTAATTGAATAAAATGTTGAACAGATGCACTCTGGCTGCTGTGGACAGCAGATCCTCATTTACAATGGTGAGCACAGCAAAGCCATCTGGACTTTTTTTGTCCACTTTTGTCTAAATTGGTTTTTGTTTTTGGAGACGCCACTCCAAGAATTTTCATACCATTAAGACTGCTGCTTTCAATAGCACAAGGATAGAATAGAGAATAGTGTTCACAGTATGATTGAGGAAGTCTTCTTCTTAGACATCTCATACTGGTCAGGAAGGACCAAAGGGCTTTGCTTCTGCCTTTTCTCTATTACTAGATCATAAGCTGACTAGCATGCTAACTTGGTATTAGGGTATCTTTTTGTATGTAGAATTCAACAAGATACATCCTCAAAATCTAAACTTCCCATATGCCCGATTGCCCAAAAGCAGAAATGGGACAGAGATTTATGTAATGAACTAGCCAGCATGAATTCTCTCACATTGAGAACTGCTCTGATGTTGAGCATGGTACCATCTGCTACAATAAAAGGATCAAACTCCTATTTTGGAGGGGAGAATAGAATATCTAATCATTTGGCCTTAAACTCATGAACTGTGGAAGGCAGAATGCATCTAGTGCTCAATCATTAGTCTGAAGGGTGGTGGTTTTGTTTGTTTTTCTAAGTACAGAAAAAAAAAATCAGAAGAAAATTTTGAACCTTTTGCCCAAGGCACACTGTGTCCAGCAGATGCTTCCGTGTTCTTTGACCAGGTTTGTTTGTTTCAGGAAACATATTTATCTTTCCCCTAGCATTTCATTTGCACAATGGACTATATTACTTAATTAGTATCCATTTACATACTATACTATTCAAAGAAAAGCTATAGACTGAATCTAATTTGGTAGTGTATCGGGGTCCTGATACTAAGAGCAGAACACCTCATGTGAGGGCAAGCAGAGGTACACCAAACTGTGTTAGGTCTCAGTATTTGGACTCAAGACTGTGTACATGGATTTGTGCTCTGGATCTATCTATATATGAGTTCTAGAATTTGCTGGTACTCAAGAGGACTGTATGTGCATGTGTATGTGTATGTGTATGGTGGCTTGAAGGATAATCCACATACCTTCCGCCTGCTCCATCCCTCAAAGAAAGTAGAATTATCTCAAATACTCAGAAGAAGAGATGTCCCTGAAAATAATTTACTAGAGAAAGTGGAATACAATTTTAGAAACCCTCTGCAAGACCTATTTAATAAGTTTAAGATGGCACATTCTCCATACAAGGAATAGGTGCATAAGTAACGACTAAGTTGAAATGAAAATAGATATAAAAGGGAATTATCTGAAATAACAGAATTTAAATCTGTTATTAAATAAAATCAAAATCTAGTATCTGAATAAAAATCTACAAAGGAAGGAGAAAAAAAGAAGTAAAATTTAAAAACAAAAGGAAAACAATAGAAATCAAAGATGTATCTGAGGCCAGGTGCAGTGACATATGCCTGTAATCCCAGCTACTTGAGAGGCTCAAATGGGAGAATGACTTGAACCCAGGAGTTCAAGACCATCCTGAGCAATATAGTGAGACTTTGTCTCAAATTTTTTTTGAAATGCAGAAGAAAAATAAAAAGTGAAAACATGGATAAAATGATAATAGGTATGAGACTCAGAAAGCAAATACCCAATCCCAGAAAGATAGGTGTTCCAAGAAAAAAAGATAATAAATCAGAGATAATCCTGAAAGGAATATGATGTACATAATTTTATGGAGCTGAAAAAATACTTATGTTTGCAAATAAAAAAGGGTTACTATGGTCTAGACCAAGCTTGTCCAACCCACAGCCCATGGGCTGTATGCGGCCCAGAATGGCTTTGAATGCAGCCCAACACAAATTCATAAACTTTCTTAAAACATTATGAGATTCTTTTTGTTGTTATTATTATTATTTTTAGCTCATCTGCTATCGTTAGTGTTAGTGCATTTTATGTGTGGCCCAAGACAATTCTTATTCTTCCAGTGAGGCCCAGGGAAGCCAAAGGATGATTAATTTCTAATCCCATGACTTTGGGCAAGTCTCTTAACTTCTCTGTGCCTCAATTTTCTAATTAATGTAATAGGGGTAATACTAGTGTCTGGCTCAAAGGGTTGTGCAGGTTTTAAATAAGTAAATGCTTCTAGAGCATTTTGAATGGTGACTGAAGCATAGTAGGCAGTTATAGGTGTTTTTAATGAAATAAATAAAAAAGGCATATCTATTTTAATACACATTTTGTTGAATAGGTAGCTCAACATCAAGTAATTCTCAGTGCCTGGACTGTTCTGACTTGTACCTGCACCCTGGTCATTGGGCTCCTATCCCCATGTAATCCCATCTTGCCTCATTCTCTCTGCTGAGAATACTGCAGACAATTTTTGTTAGATGCATTATCCAAGAGAAGGCCAGTAGGAGCAAATAGGAAGGCTCTTAAGCAGACTTGCCAAGGGGACCCACATGATAAGATTTCCATATAATGACCTTGCTTTCGTGCAACACCTGTGAACCAGTGCTAATTGGAAAGTACCGCATAACTCCAAGAGCACTCTGGATTTGAGGCAGCCATTCAGAGAAATATCTGCTTGGATCATATATTTGCTTAACCCAAACAGATTTTTTCATGCATAGGGTGATCAATATGAGTTAGAGGCCAAAACCAAGGACAAAATGTTATACAATAAATTGACTTATGCAATGTTGCATTGCTTTCAGTATCTTAATTAGCTGGCTTTAAAATCCAAAAGAAAATCAATAACAATGTTGGGACTGTAAGATGAAAGACATAGTATTGTACTTAGTTAACACTTAATTATGCTTAACTTCAGATTGATCCTATTTCAGCAGGTAGTTCTGCAGCTTTTTTTTTTTTTTTCCCCAGAAAACAGGACAGGAGTCCAGGAATAGCATTGGGTAAGAAAAAGTTTAGGGGAGCTATAAGAAATATCGCAGGATAAATTATGATTTACTCTTTGCAGAGTTCAGCAATAATGTCATTATGCAGATGCCAGGCCAGAGTTAAGTTGATAGAATATTTTTTTGACACTTACAGTATGTATGTTTCTAATCCAAAATATATTTGGACAGTAGTTATAGTGTACAATTATATGCTTAATGAAATTTGAACCTTAATAAAACAAAGTACAGAATAATGCTACATCAATGCAGTTTCTTATGTTGTAGCAGAACAATGAGGTTTACAGCTAGAAGATTTAGGTTTAAAGATCAGGGTTTAAAGTCACTTACCTGGTGTGTGACCTTCGGCAAGTTTCTTAACAGGATCAGAGATTCTTCAGTTATAAAATGAGCGTAACACAGCCTATCTCACAGGTGTTTGGGAGGATTCACCATTAACATGTACATATGTGCCAACTCTGTGCCTGGACTTTGTAGATACTCAAGAAATCCTAGCCCTTTCCTCCTTTAGGGAGAGGCAGTGCAGAGGATAGAAATTAACATGGCAGCTCCTCACGGAAGTTCCATCTCCTGAGGCCAGGAATACTCCAAGGCTATCTCTGCCAATCAGGGCATTTAAATGGGAATTTAGAGAAAAGTAAGGTGTGTGTTCTTTGAATGTCAGGATATACCAGATCCCAAAGTAGCCTTGTAAAGTTCTCTGATACCAGCTCTTGTCTCTGAAGGATTCTGTCCTCCTCTAGGAAAACTTCTTTAAACATCTCAGCACTTGGGAAACTTTTCTTTCCTCAGAAACTGTAGCTCTGGGAACTTTATGTAGTTCCTGGGAAACTCTTGCATTGCTTTAAAAGTCAGTGTGGATGACTCAGCTATTTCACTCACCTGAAAGCCCCTGGATGTTTGGAGCTGCACCAACCTAACATACTCTCTCTCTATAACACCTAGTGGGAGAAGAGCGGAGAAAGAAGGAAGAGAACCAAAGCCAATTTCCAGGCTGTAGGAGACGCTCAAGAGAGAGGTCTGCCCGCCTTTGGAATTAGTCCCAGAACCAGCACCAGTTGCCCTGGTTGGCATCATTCCTCTTAGAGAAAGAGCCACACACTAAATATCTGTATTTCATTTTTTAAAAAACTTAAACGACTTTCCCACTTCCTATTCTATGGGAAAAGTTCCCATTCTACGTAAAGCCAATGTTTTCATTTGTATCTATATTTGCATGCCAATCCTTCCTTCCTTCCTTCCTTCCTTCCTTCCTTCCTTCCTTCCTTCCTTCCTTCCTTCCTTCCTTCCTTCCTTCCTTCCTTTCCTTCTTTCTTTCCTTCTTTCTTTCTTTTCTTTCTCTCTCTCTCTCTCTCTCTCTCTCTCTTTCCTTCTAGACGGAGTTTCACTCTTGTTGCCCAGGCTGGAGGTCAGTGGCGCGATATTAGCTCACTGCAACCTCTGCCTCCCGGGTTCAAGTGATTCTCATGCCTCAGCCTCCCGAGTAGCTGGGATTACAAGCATTTGTATTTGTAGTAGAGATGGGGTCTCACCATGTTGGTCAGGTTGGTCATGAACTCCTGACCTCAGGTGATCCACCAGCCTAGGCCTCCCAAAGTGCTGGGATTACAGCCATGAAATAAAACCTATGAGTCATTATTACTGCAGTGAACTAACTTTACACTCCACCTGCTTCTTACTGGGTGAGGGGCTTCAAAATTCTTTTTATTTTCTATCAAGTGAGTAAAATCCTGTGAGAGGCATTGTAGTAGAAGGAGTAAAAGTGCTGGAATGATGTTTAGTGTGTGGTAAGCGCACAATAACTTACTAGAGGAAGTGTTCACTGGGTGGCTCAAGGTTGAGGGGTGTGGGAAGATGTTCAGGGAGAGAGAACATCATGACGAAGTGAGAATGCTATGGTATATGTAGGGCATGCATGCAGTTCCTTATGGCTGGAGCAGAGTGTGCGTGGAGAGAGAGAGAGGCAGCATGAGAGATGATATTGGATATTTAATTCTTTATGCCTAGACTTAGCCAGGTTGGAACCAGCAGCAGTGAGAGCTCTTCTCTAAAAAGGGATGAGAAATAAAGTTTCATATCGAGAGGTAGGAGCATTTGGGGTAACAGGAATGTGCAGCAAAGCCACGTAAGGTGGAAGATTTTCAGCCAGACCCATGAACTAGTTCAGTGGAGTGTGAAATATGCTTTGCAGGAAAGATAAAAATGAAATATTAAACTTCCCATCAATGTTTGAGGTATTTTCAGTTGGGCCTTATTTTCAAAACATGCAGAAAATTCAACTCCCTCAATTTATCATCCCATGCAGGCTTCTCGTGTGCGTTATATTTTGACAAAGGACTAGAAACTCCAGACAGGTTTAATAGAAAGAAAGGGGCAGCCACACCTTCTTGTGGGTTTAGAACAGGGGTTCTAGAAGTGGTGGGCAGAGAGGCTGAATGTGGAGGGTGTCCCTACAAGGAGGACAACATCCCTCCCTTCAGACTGGCTGACTCTTGCCAGTCTTGCCAAGTTGAATGCCATCAGCACGCATTCCAGAATGCGTTCTCAGATCTGCTCAGACTAGCTGCTCCTGTGGCACTTTACACCACCCCTAATGCCAATTAAATTCTTTGTTTATGAAAAGGCTTTCTCCACTGGACTGTGAATTCTTTGAGTCAAGGATAGTTCTTATCCATCTTTGGAGCCTTAGCACAGGGGATACTCAATAAATGTGTGTGCAGAAGGCTTTCTCAAGGGGGCTCAGGAAGTTGAACTTGGATGGTTATATGGGGCTTGGATTTTCTAAACCATTTCTAAACAATCTGGAGGAGGTGGTGCTGGCCCTGCCCATGGCCTGCCAGCTCTGTTGCCAACTCTAATTTCAGAATCAACCTTAAAGTAGAACTCAGAGTAACACTCAGGTGGTAGCTGGTGAAGGCTACTTTCCTCACAAGCATAACTGGGATAATCATTCTAGTTTGTGACCTGGGCAGTCCATTTATCTCTTCCTTCTTTAGTTTCCTGATTTGTAACATGAACAGCATAATGCCATTCTAAAGATCCACTATGGGATTCAACAGGAGAATGTATGCAATCGTGCCTAGAAAGAGTGCTCCATATACACTTCCTTTTCTCCTTGAAATCACTACTACAGATAGTCCAGATCCCCTCATGACCTTTCTCACTGAAATCAACAGTTTCCCAACTGCTGAAAATATGGATACCATTGTCTCTGTCAGACAGTTGAACTTTCATGTCAGCTTCTTCTTTTTTTTTTGAAGCAGATTTTCACTCTTGTTGGCCACGCTGGAGTGCAACGACATGATCTCGGCTCACCCCAACCTCTACCTCCTGGGTTCAAGTGATTCTCCTGCCTCAGTCTCCACAGTAGCTGGGATTACAGGCATGTGCCACTATGCCCAGCTAATTTTTATTTTTATTTTTATTTTTATTTTTAGCAGAGATGGGGTTTCTCCACGTTAGTCAGGTTGGTCCCGAACTCCTGACCTCTGGTGATCCACTTGCCTCGGCCTCCCAAAATGCTGGAATTACAGGCATGAGCCACCATGCGCGGCCCAGTTTCTTCTTATGTCAACAATCAAAACCTGTTCTGTGTGTTCCTTCCATGTGAAGGGTACTCCTGGATTGGGTGACAGCAAGTGTTCTGGTTAATTACTGCTGTATAACAAACTACTCCCAAATGTACTGGCTTTATACAGTCCTTTTTTTTTTTTTGCTCAGGACTACTCTGCGGGTCAGGAATTCAGGAAGGCTTCATTGGGTGGTTTGTCTTTGATCTATGTGGCAATAGCTGGGATGGCAGAGGATCTGCTTTGAAGACAGCGTCTTCACTCATACCTGTAATCCCTCAGTGTTCTGTGGCCTCTCTCTCTTCACCTGGCATCCTCAGGTTGCCTCCAGGTGGCTTGAATTTCTCTCAGCTTGGTGGTTTCAGGACAGTCAATCTGCTTACATAGAAGCTGACTTTCTCAGTGGGACCATTTCAAGAGTGATTGTTCTAAGAGATCAAGGCAGAAGTTTCAAGGCTTTATATGAACTGGCTTCAGAAATCACATAGTATCATTTGTGGTACACTGTGTTGGTTACAGAGGGTCAACTCAAATTCACTATGGGAAGGGATGACAAAAGGAAGTGAGTACAGGGAGGCATGGTTCTTTGGGAGTTATTTTGGAGATGAGCTATCATAGCAATTGATTGCCCATGATTTTCTGCTTTTTTTTTTTTTTTTCCCCCTTAAATCTCCTGACCTACTGAAATTTGCTGGGTAAAAATCTCAGAGCTTACTGACGCTGGGAAATGCTATCCAAAGAGATCATGTAGAGCTAGTGTCAGAGGATTTTTCAAGGTTATTTTAGGAGCTGGTATATCCTGACATTCAAAGAATACACACTTTTCTTTTCACTAAATTCTCATTTAAATGCCATGACAGGCAGTGAGATAGACTTAGAGTATTCCTGACCTCAGGAGGTGGGACTTCCATGAGGAACTGCCATCTTAACCTCTGTCCTGTTCACTGCCTTTCTACAAAGGAGAAAGGGGTTAGGATTTCAAGTATGTGCCAGGCACACACTTGGCACATATGTACATGTTAGTGGTGAATTCTCCCAAAGACCTGTGAGATAGACTCATTTCATAATTGAAGAACCTCTTGTCCCATTAAGCCACTAGCCTGAGGTCACACAGTAGGTAAGTGGCAACCCTGAGCTTTAAACCTAAATCTTCTGGTTTTAAAGCACATTGTTCTTCCACAGCACAAGAAACTGCATTTATGTAGCATTATTCTGTACTTTATTAAGGTTCGAGTTTCATTGAGCATATAGCTATGTACTAATTACTGTCCAAACATATTTTGAATTAGAAATGTACACACCTGTAAGTCTCAAAAAAAATTCTATCAACTTTGGTCTGGGCTCTCCAGAGTGCTCTTGGAGATGTGCAACACTTTTCAATTAGCATTCTCTTTGGCCTGATGGATGAGGAGAACGGGGATGGCCAGCTATCTCCTTTTTCCAAATATGAGATCCCCAGTGTTAGAGGTCTCACTCTGGCTTTCAGTGGGGCACATGCTCATGAGCACACTGCCCTTGAGCATGGCTTGCTTAGTGAGCCCATAGGAAATCAGGAAATTCGCAATGATAAAGAATGATGGAATAAATGAGATGCATGGTATTTTTCTTAGACCTCTTAAAAGACTGGCAACAAATTGGGGCTTGAAATGGAAATTAATTTACATGAATCAAGAAAAACCAGAGGACAGGTAGTAGGATTGATAATGTTAAGTAGGAGGAGAAGAGAAAGAATTATATGTTAAAGGAGAGGTGAGAAATGGCCATACATTGCAATTGGCTCAAGGCAGAGAAAGGTAATTCTACACTTTATGATAGCACTACCAATTATTCACTGTCGGTGCTAAGAAATATTTGTCAGCTCTCAACTTGTAAATGGAGATAAATCTTACATGTTCAGTTGTGTCAGGTTATCATCTGGTCTACACTAATTGAATTTGTAATAGACCAGCCTGAGTCCTGACAATCCACAAACCTTCTCCTGACTACTCCATCACGTGCTGATTCATGAACTTACATCGTTACGCTACAAAGCTTTACATGATTAATTAACTAGATTATGAGTCTTGAGGCAACAGTTCTTTCACTATACTTTTCCAGCTCCCTACCCTTGCTCAACATATGCACATACACACGCACATGCTCATACACACACACACTCACACACACATATTCACACTCACACAATATACTCACACACTAACACACCACACACTCACAGGCACATATCCTTTTCTTCCAGCACAGGCCTAAATCCATAGGAAGCACATAATATACACTGGGTGAAAGAACTGGGTTCCACATACTCAAAAACATTTAATGCAGAACAATGCATAGCCTTTAACTAATTCATTGATGATGCCAGTCTAATTTCAGGTGTTATTACTAGGCCTGTTTAGCTTGGCCCGTTTGCCATCAGGTCTGTTGGTGTTTGTAGCTTCTCTTAGATGAACATTTCCCAGAGTGGTTCCTCCAGAATGTTACTTTGGAATGTTAACACATTACATGCAGTATTGGAAGATCTACAGTTCATACTGGTATATTAAATGCCCTGAGAAGACCTGCAGGAAAGGAAGTCATTGTTTGAGTGAACATTTTCCAAATTAATTTATTTGACCATAGGTTATCTCTCAAGACAGCAGCACCTATTTATTTTCCAGGAAAGTAGTGTTTCCTGAAATACATTTTGGGAAATGATGGCCCACAAACCCCTGCTTTGATTCTTTATCTTCCTTGTTCTTGTGTTTGGTACTATCTACCTCCCTATGCCTCAGGCCCAGGGCTTACCTTCTTGCTTCTGAGTGGATAGAAGCTCTGAGAACCTACAGAAAGATGCCGCTTTAGGCTAACTTAGCATTGTTTCAGGCTAGGAGGGGCCCCAGAAATACCATGTCCAATCTTTCATTTCAGAAACTAGGACATAGATGCAGATGAGGAGAAGTCCACTGAACACACTAAAGTTAGAACTGCAGCTAAAACCCAGGCCTCCAAGTTTCAAAGAAAGAACATTTCTCCCCTTCTATTTTTCCTCCATTCATAGTGAAGCAGTTTCCTAGAGAGCCAGCATTTGGGCCTTGCTGGCTTCATTGAAAGTAGGCAGGCTCAAAAGCTGGTAGAGAGAATTATGATTTCTCCAGGATATAATTAGTGATTTTGAGGAGTTCAATGCATGTCCTGGAAATGGAGAAGATTGGCAACTGGAGCCCATACTTTGGCAGAGGCTGAATGCTGCTTCTAAAACTCCTGGAACAATATAGCGCATTAGCTGCTCCTCCTCCACCTTGAAATAAAGGCTTCTGGCTCCCATGGGCTGGGCAAGGCAGAAAGGGAACAACTTGATTTTCAAATGAAGACCTTCTTTGAAAATTTTCCCAGAAGACATGATTTGTGGGAGCATAGCCCAGTGGTAAGTGATGGTGTAAGGAGTAGTTCAACATGACCCCTTGGGAAGGCCCAGATCAAACATTCGAGGGATGTGGAAATCTTAGAGCAATAAGCTGTGCTTTGGAAAGCAAGGCCTTACTTCCTGAGGCCAAGCTGGGACAGTGTATTAGTCTGTTCTCACACAGCTATAAGGACACCTCCTGAGATTGGGCAATTTATAAAGAGAAAGAGGTTTAGTGGAGTCACAGTTCCACATGGCTTGGGAGGCCTCACAATCATGGTAGAAGGCAAAGGAGGAGAAAGGCACATTTTACATGATGGCAGGCAAGACAGCATGTGCAGGGGAACTCCCCTTATAAAACCATCAGATCTCGTGAGACTTATTCAGTATCATGAGAACAGCACGGGACAGACCCATCCTCATCATTCAATTACCTCCCACCAGGTCCCTCCCACAACATGTGGGAATTATGGAAGCTACAATTCAAGATGAGATTTGGGTGGGGACACAGCCAAACCATATAAGAGGGCCTAGGTGGTTTCCTTCTAATGAGTTTGTTTGCTGCAGGCTCTGTGGTAACGCTGAGGCCAGAGGCAGAAAGTGAGGTGACCAAGGGAAGTAGGAGCTATGTGATAATTATTGTATACTACCCAGACCTCTCCAAAGCCTGGAGATCTAGGAGAAAACTGAAGCCAAGGAAAATACTACAGATAAAATTAGTGGAGAAGATCTAAAGTTGACAAGGGGCCAATAGCAAGAAAGGGGTTTGGTGTAGCCTTCCAAACTCTTGATAAATGGTCACCTGCAAGAGACGTTGGGACTTCAAGATCATTTAATGAGTATGAGAGACACAGTTCTGCCCTTGTTCTGTATATCACAAGTTGTTTCTGTCCTGAGAAGATCAAGACAATGAGTAAACTATGCCCAAGTAGGGTCCAGGGTCCCACTGTCCACCTGGGGATGGAAAAAGGGTACGGGTCTGAATCCATAAACTTTTCATGGCTGCTTGTGTTCCCCAAGCCATGTAAGAAGCCAGTCACTGCTGGCTCCTGGGAGGGGCTTGTTCAGTGTCTCATTCTGTGGGAAAGGACCTTTGTACCTTTTAGCACATGAACTTCTCTGGAAGTTTAGCACATGAACTTCTTTGTCTGCAATACAGGTTCTTTGGCTCTGGGAATGCACAATAACACTTAGGAGCCAAATGCTTTGGCCCTCACCCCATCTGCCCTATTCAGTAACTCGGAACAGGCATATACAATTGCACACACACACACCTTCACTTGTGCTAGGGAGGAGCAGCACAAAGCCCCTCAGCCTGGGATCTCCTTCCCTCCCTCCCAGGGATATGGGCCTTAGAGTCAGAGAGAAAGAATCCAACCCGTGTGGAAGGAGGCAGAGGCACCACAGCACAATGTTCATCAGCCAGACCTTCTCTGTGTGGGAAGCAGAAAATCAAGAGAAGTGGTCTATGGTGCCTGCCCACAAGTAGCCTTCACTCCTACACAGATGCAAGGGGGCATATATGCTAGGTTGTGAGGAGCTGAGGAAATCCATATGTGCTAGAAAATGGAGAGCAGATCTCCTGAAGTTTTAAGGCCTTGACTGAGGCCTCCAGGGATTATTCTATGCCAGGGAGCAATTAACAGACAGGAATCCCAGGCTTACTCCACATCGCAGGGACATGAAATAACCCAGCGAAGGGTTTTAAATATTTGTCAAAAAGTGGTACAAGTGTTATGGATTCCTAGCAAGTAGGAAGGCAGAGCACAGCCCTGGGCATAGGAGGGACAACTGAATGCTAATGGGATGGGTGGTGAGAAGAACCTAGGCATTGCTAGCATTCACTTATTCTGGGCTTAGCTTCTGCCCAAACAGAAAGGTCTCTCATAGCCAAAAATATGGATCTGCCTTTTCCATTGAAGTCTGAGTGTCTTGTGCCTCATTTGGCCTCACTCCCCTACTGCCATCTTTCCAGGGCTGATATACAGACCTAGGCTCTTTTAGGGCTGTATTCAAGCCACATAGCTGTTCATTCCAATTGAGGGTCGTAGGTCCTAGGTTAAATATCTTTCCACCCATGCATTCATTCGTTTATGCATTCATGGCAGAATAACTTACACTGCACTGTGAAAAGGTGAAGTGCTGGGCACATCTTCCCCAATTCCATTTCTAGCACTTCTTCCACCACACACCCTGGTTGTGGTGAGACCAATTATTACTGTGGTCCTGTGGTCTTGTCTTGGAATTTCTGAGCTGGAAAATGTTTCAGAGGTCCGCTGGTCTTCCTACCTAATACAGGAAACGTGCAAGCTTGGTTGCTGGGGTGTGTGACCTTGTGACTTACATAATTGCACAAGGTCTTGCACTCAGAAGGACTCACAAGAGGCTTATTGCTCTGCTATGGCTGTCTTTAAATTCTTAATTATTTTTTCAAAAGGAATCTTACATTTTCATTTTGTTTTGGGTCCCACAAATTATGTAGCCAGTTCTGAACACATGATGAGGACCCTAAACTCTATTACAAAAACCTCGATCACCAGGACCTCATTACCTTTCCACTGTTAACTCTAAATGGTAAAGGCTTTCTTTATATTGAGCTGAAAAACACTCATATCTAACCAGCTCTGTCCTCTGAGATCTAAAGAGCAGATTTTGGAAAGATGGATGGATGGATGAATGAATGATGACAAAGGGCTGGCCACTTGCACACTTCCCTTAGGAAAGATAGGGAGTCGTTAAGACATGTTCCCAGAGGCCACGCTCATTCTGAGCATTAGCAAAGTCTATGATGGAAAGAGTAAAAATTTCCTCCAAGGAAAGCTTGTTCAAGTCACACATCCTGATGGTCTGATGATTGCATCTGTGTGCAGAGCATTTTGGGATTTAAAGAAACACATGTTTTCATAATCTGTCTTATATATTTAATAACAATGATGTAGGTTCAAAAATCTCTAATTTATAGATGAAGGTATAAACTATGATATAGGTATAAACATTTCCTACTTTATAGATGAATACAAATTTAGATTTGTATCTTTAAATCCCAGTAACAGGACCTGGACCATCATCACAATCGTTATGTGCTAACAATAGTGCAGTATTTCAACGCATACTAATACTAGCATTTGTGGTGGCCTATGTGCTGGCACTCTGCCAAGAGCTTTATATATATTGATAGTCATCATCAACCTACAATGAGTACTTTTAGCTTCCGCTCTTTAGGAATAAGGGCACTGAGGCCTAGAGAGGGTAAGGATCTTGCCCAAGGTCACATAGATGGTATGCACAGGTGCCCAGAAAATGCTAGAAGAATGAGTGAAGATGTATCGTATCTCTCCTAGAAGCATAGATTTGGACATAATGGAGCTGCATCCCTGGTGAATGTCCACCCAGCCTCTGTTGTCATCCTCTGATACCACTGAACCCGCTATGTCTTGAGGCTATCTGTTCTATTTTTGTACAACTTCCATTGTAAAATATCTACCAAATTTTGGTTGAAATTAATTTCTCTGTAGCTTTCACACTTTGATTTCAATTGTGCACTCACTGTTTCACAGAATAGATTTGACTCCTACTTTTTGTGACACCTTTTAAAAATTTGAGGTTGAAAGATGGAGATGAGGTTGGAAGAAGACAGTGAAAGTGTTCTGAGTAACTGCCCAGCAACAGGTACCATGAGTGTTGTCGTTGCTATTACTGTTGATATGGGCCTTGGACTGCTCTAGGCACTTTTCTTACCAACAGGGTCCCATTTATAGATGACGGCAAATTCATGTAGAAAACTGAGACCTCAAGAGATGAAGTAATTTTCCCAAGGTCATGCAGTAAGTAGGTGACTGAGTCCAGATTTAATCCCAGGTGTTTCTGGCTTTCAAGTCTGTATTCTTTTGGCCACATTGTATAATCTTTGAAGGTAATAATAATTTCTCTTTTGGATTTTCTTTTTTCCTGTTAAACTGAAATAATGGTAGAAAATGTTGTCTCTCCTCAATTTATTGGACCCTTTGACTTAAGGGAGACAGTGGTTCCCCTCAGGGAATAATAATAGGTAGTTATCTTTTCCAGGGATGGGAAATTTCTCGGCCCATCGTGGTGAGCTACAGCAGCTCTGAAAATGTCCTCTCACATCCTGTGAGGGGTGGCCAGGCAGAAGGGCAGAGAAATTTATAGGAGTGGTATTTCACTTATTCCTGTGAACAGAGAAGGAAATATTTATAGTTCTACTCATAAAATATTTACTAGGCTCTTATGTAATTTGTTGATAACAAACAGATTTTAGTTAACTTTGAGGTGATGAGCAATCCTGTTAAACAGATGGGACCAATAACAAAATCCTGATTAGACAAATGTTTTCTGTAGCACGGCACTTGTACCACGTTAGGTTTGCTGCTGACAGAAAATCTCCAAACTGGTAACTGGACCCGAGGTGAAAATAGCAGTGGATTCTTTAATTAATTAATCAATTCTTTTGCTTTCTTTTTCCTGCAGGAGAATTTCTTACATTCCTTGTCAAGGGACTGTTTTTCAGGACTTGCCTTCTCTGTAAGCTCCACTGTCCAATTATTGAAGATAGTCTTAAGGCTACAGACCCTGCCCCTGTTCAATTTGCTTTTCCCCGTACACCCTGCCCAAATGCATACAGCATTTATGATTGAATCCTCTGCAGCAAACTGTTTCCCTTTGCTTCTCAAGTTGAGTTGGCTGATCTCCAATTCAGATTTTCTGAAAACTCAATATTGCCTTCTTTCTCTGCAGTGAGCAACTTGGTGAAGTGTTTAAAATGATCCTTCCTCGGCAGCAACAGCTCCTGCAGTGCAGGCTTGGCGCCGCCTCCCTCAGGGAGGGCTAAGTAAGCTCCGCTGGGACTCTGTGCCCTGGGAACCAGCAGCAGGCACTGCCCCCTCCAGAGAGCCTGCCGTGGTAGCTGTCACTACCTGGAGAATTTACTTATTCAAGGTTCCCCACTTCCTCCTCCTCCTTCCTCATAAAGAGACCAGGAATCTTAGAAAAGGTGGGCTTTGATTTGATGTCAGGTTCTGCCTGGGACCCACCAGGCCAGCTTGAGGAGGTCTCTGACCCTGGTGGCCACTCCCTTGTCTGTGGAAACAGGGCTGCTGTGAGCACAGCACTTTACACCCAGCCGGCCATCAGCAAGTGGAACTGTTATTATTATTATTATGCAGTACGGTGTGTTAGACTATATATGACTTTGGTCTTTGATTGTCTACATGAGACTTGGGGGTACACAAGACTTCAGCCTCCTTTTAGCTTTGCTGCTTCAAGTGGCCTTTGTCCTGAAGACGTGGCTCCCAGAGGAGGAAGACAGTGGCAGAAAGAGCCCCAAGTAAGGAAATCTTGGGTTATGTCCTCATAGTAATCCAAAGCTCTTCACAAGGTGCTGAGCAAGACCAGATTTTCATCTGCTAAGTGGAAGCATCCTATGAAATGACTTTGTGATCCTTCTGGTTCTTATACTTTTTAATGGAGATGTTTAAAGAAAAGCAGTGATATGAATTACAAACTACGGAATGATAGTTTATGGAGATCCTCCATCTCACCTCCATCTCCCCTTTTTTATTTCATTAGATGCTCCTAACTACTCTTCAAGGCAGCGTCCCTACCCCATTTACCAGGTGAAGCCTCTCCATTAGAGTACCTTGCAGAGGCTCCCTGGGGCTAAAGGCAGAGCTGGCATGGAGGTAGGCTGACTTTAAAGACCATGCTCTCTTTTCACTACATGTTGTTCCTTTTGTTGAGGATAGTCCTTGAATTCAGTTCCCTTGCCAGCATTTGGGATCCAAGCCTTTTGAGGATTGCTCAGTCATTTATGAGTATTTTGATATTTAAAATATGCTCTCTGCCATGTCCCTAACATGGGGCAATCTCTTAGAGAAAGCAGTCAGGAAGAGGCACATTGCCTAACTGAAACACTAGTATCAAGTTCTCTAGGTGCCACTGAAGATTTCGTGGTTCAGGTTTCCAGGGAGAAGTAGGTGCTTGAATTTAACATCTATTACAGAACTGTCCTGCACTAAGCAGAAGAGAAATATTCTATACAGGGATATCATTAATTCAGTATCTACTGATTTGAAATTTGCAATTACTATTGTTCAATTCATAAAGAACAGATTTGCTTACCAAATAAATAATCCACAAAATTGCCAAGATCTCTATTCTCTCAGGAAAACTGGCTTGTCAAACTGGGAAATTCTTCATGGTAGTTTATTGAAATGTTACCCCTAAGAAGCTTTATATAATTTTTTAAAACTCTTTGAAAATTACCCTAATATGGACTTTCTATATTTAGTCTCTCTTTCTCCTCTATTAGCTTATATTATTGAGGCTTAGAAATACATTTTAATGTATTTTAAAATCTAGACTGCAGGAGAAGCTGCTCATCTCAAATCTTCTTATGTCTCTTTTCATTCTTCCTATCTTTCTCTTCCCCCACCCTCAGTCCCTCCAGAAAGACATTGATAACCCGACTAATCAATTCCCAGAGCATTGATTGGGATACATTTCCTCTTTATTGCTGGTACAGATCAATGTAATTAAAAACAGGAGTTCATGCGGTACTTTCTCTCCCTTTTGTTCCACCTGGCAGAATGGCAGGCTAAATCAAGCCCCGCTTGGAACCCTGCCATGCCTCCCTCTTTGCAAACATCACTACATGTATTATCATTGCTTTGAGATGGTAGATCCTGAGACCCAAATTTGTAATTAAGGGATTATTGCAGTCTTTCAAGCCAAGCCTCATGTTCTGCTATGGACTGAATGTGCCCTTCCAAAATTTATATGTTGCAACCCTAGATCCCAGTTTGATGGTGTTTGAAGATGGGGCCTTTGGGAGATAATTAGGTCATGAAGGTGGAACCCTCATGATAGGATTACTGCCTTGTATAAGAAGAAACACTGGAGCGCTTGCTTTCTCTCTCCCTGCTCTCTGTCATGTGAGGATTAGCAAGAAGGTAGCCTGTCCACAAATTGTTTCATAAAAAGTTACTAAGAATTTCAAGATGATGACAACAAAGCATTAAATCAAATGCATGGTTAAATCATTGGCACTGTGTGACTGCACCTGCCTATGAAGCAGGCCCAACCTCTAGGCTATGCCGAGGGGGATGGATTTTGTGCTCATTGCTATTGGAAGTGATTAAAATACCAGCAGCACGAGGAAGACTGAGAAGTAATGTAACTTAATTACTTAATTTGAGAGAAAGTAAGGTGATATGAGACATAAAAGTTGGTAAAAGTATCCTTGGTCTTAAGAGACAGGAAACTTGAATTCTCTCAGCTCTACCTTTTTCTTGTCATGTGGTTTTGAACATGGAAAAGCCTCATCTATTCCTCCCACTCCCACTTCCCTCAGCTCTGGTGCCTCAAGAAAACCCAATTCTGGAGCCTTGGAATCTGAATTTTGAAAGATCTCTGGGTGGTTCTAATGTGCTGTCAAATTAAGCGATGATAGCACTAAAGCATCTATGCTACACACGTATTTATAGATATTGCATTCTCCTTCTGCTATCTGTTGACCCAAGTCAGTCTTTGACACAAGCCCCAGAATTGTCAAGCTAATGCTTTGCTTTGCTAATCCAGGAAGAGAATGTTTTATTTTTTAGACTGAGATGTAATTGCCTGGTAGGAATGGTGGTCACTGGGCACATTGGTTGTACAGAGTGTCCAGAGGAAGAAAGTCAGTGGTGGAAACACCTCAGGGGCTCCTCTACCTCAAAAGGTAAACTCATTTACAGTGTTAATTTATTTGACTTTCTGTTTAGTGAAATGTTTGTCATTTCACTTTGCCCGGATTATTTTTGCTTCGATCACTTCCTTCTTTATCTCTCAGAATGGAGTCTGAACATCTACCCTTAGCTGTTGTCTGTTGTCCGTACACATGGTTGGTGATGCAGGGGCAATGAGTCATCAAGTGTGTTGATGACAGCAACACCTCTGAGCATTTCCTAATTGTCTAGGTTTCAATTATTAGAGAATGCTGACATCAAAATTCATAAACTAGTAAATTTGTGGGCAAAATTCCTAAATATTTGTAAAATGTTAAGGGACCATTTTCAGATGTTAAAATGACCTTTTAAACATCTCAGTATTTAAAAAGCTTCATACTGCATGGTTTATTTGAAATAGTGTGTGGGAGGAGAATCAAAGAAAGTCATTCTGTATTTGGAAAAGAAAAAAAAGCACACTAATTCTACAGTGCAGGAAAGGACCTTTGAAAGGTGTCCTTCACTTGCCTTTCTTTGAGGTTAATTATATACTTTTAAAAGTACTTCCCACAGGAATGGTTTTTGACTCTTGTGTTATTTTTGTATGTATATGTTACCCCTCCAAATATTTGCCATATAACTGAGAAAATAGCAGTCAAAAGCAACATTTCTTTGCTTATATCTGAAAATCTTTTTGTTTTTTATTGTTAAGAGCAATATGACAATAAGACAGCTTTGCAAAGGAAAGAAATAACACCCTCAGCCTTACATAAATTTTCATCTTGTACTTTTCCTTTTACTTGAGACCATTTTAAAATGATTTTCTCACATGATTATATATAGGATGTGACAAAAGAAGACTGGTTAGAATGTGAAATGAAATTATGTAGCACCATTTTCTGTTTTCTTTCCTGTAAGCATGTTTGCCTTCTTTTTCAGAGCAGAAGAATAGGTGATTACAAGACTGGTTTTGTCTTAGAAATTGAGGATTTTCTTATAAAAATTAGGTGCTTATAGCCTTATACACTGAAAGCTGTCTCTTTCCTCCTCCATCCACCCCCTCCCCGAACTTACCACCCCCTTTCTTCCTTCCTACCCTGTGATCTCTGACCTGTGCATGTCACACGGAATGTCAGATGATGGCTAGCTACAAAAAAGTTCAGTGATTATTGAAATATCATGGTGATTCACACATTTCAGTGAGGACATGGGGACATTATTTTGTTTGAGTAGATATGAGTCAACTTTGCTACTCAGAAAAGGTGGCAGAATTTCGCTGCAGCATACACCACAAATCACATCAGTGATGTAAGAACATTGTCAGAGCTAGCGTCACCTACTGCAACAAAACAGTTTCTAAAGACAAAAAAAACAGTTGTGCTGCAGTTGCCTGGAAATAAAGGAAACTGTAAATCATACATAAATGAGCAGCTAAGCAGATTAAGAACTTGAACAATGGTCCTTGAGGATAGGAACATTGCAAAACCGTTATGCAGAGCCATTAAGCCAATGTAGAGGTGATCATGTATTCAGGACCATACTGATCTCGACTCAGTCTCAGTTTTGGTGCCAGAGATGCTGCATAGCTTACATATTACAAAGAATCTTTAACCTTTGCTTTGCTTTCAGATTTTTATTTATACCTGTATTTATGTCCCAAATAAAAACAAAGTGATCAGGCAAAATGTGAAATTGAGAGGATAGACAAGACTATAAAATGAAAGAAGTGAGTCTAATTAAACATTCTTTTTAAAAGTTGGTCTGATTATAGAAACTTTTTGATATGGCAATGTATGATTGATATGGTGGCATCTACCTAGATATCAAGAAAGTAAATATATTTGGTTCCTGACAGCCACTGCCCTTGAATTCCATTTATATTTATATTCTTCTATCTTTTGCTTTTTCCTCATATTTTTCTTCAGACCTCCCTCAAATATATGACTAAATATTGTTCTAGTTTTACTCTTTTTTATATGGTTTTAAGTGCAATCTCTTGATTTGGAATATGTACACATTTTATGAATGGGAAGCCTTATATACCTTGTCTGTGAACATTCAGAATCTCAGCCAGAGTTGAAACTCTAACCACACTATTCTCAATACTACTTCAGTTTTCTTTCAGCTTGCCTTATGCCAACCTTTTTCAATGATTACTGTTTCATATGTTCTAAAGCCTAAAGCAAATGAATAAAAGTCCAAAAGATGAGCTAATTTCCATGAAAACTGATAAAAAAACACCATGACAGGTATTTTCTATAATCTCTGGACAGAAGGAACCCTAAGACACTTACAGGGTGGTTTCCCCAAGTCCTGATTCTCAGCAGCCTCACAGTCTCAGTTTGAACATTGATACTGATGCTTTCTGTGCTAGAATTGGTACTGATGCTGAACTGTGCAAGTCTTTAGGAAGACTGTCCTCAACTGCATCAAAATCAACCTCCTTAAAACTTCGGTTTACTTCAACTGAATCTAGCAATTACTGACTACCAGGAATTTACATTGGCACTGGGTTACAGAGATCAGTAAGGAAGACACATTTTATAAGGCACTTAATGTTTAGTGAAAATGATGACCAGGATTTTTTTTTTAGGGTAAATAACAGAAACCCACACAAACCACATGACGCAAAAAGATAATATGTAAGAAAGATCCAATGACTAATCTAACATCATGTTCTGGAGGATCCAGACACTCAAACCACATCAAGAGCAATCTAGTTCTTTAAAGCTCTAAGCTCTTCTTTTCTCTGTTTTAGTTTTTTTGCTGTCAGGCTCCGTCGGAGTGGTGGAAAACATGATCTTTAGTAGCTCCTGGCTTATGTGAGTCTTAAAGTTGGAGTCTTAGAGAAATGCAAGTGCCTTTTCTCTAATAGTATGAGCAAAAATCCAGTGGAGGATTCTGAGCAGGTTTGCGTCATATGACACCCCAGGAGGGGGCCTAGATGTTATTTGGACAGGGTGAGTATAAGCATTTAGCTGTACCTAGACCATCTAAAATAGGTTCCCCATAGAGGGATTTTATTACTAGAAGACACAATGAAAGGGGAGCATACTTGCCGCAAAAACTGTATCTACCATGCTCCATTATGGTAAAGGACATAGCATGTCTCTAATATTTGAAAAAAGAAAAGTAACTTGCCACTGCTTCTCTACCACGAATATGCCCACATGTGCAATGCATGTGCATGCATACACACTGCTTCTATTAACTTTCCTGTCTGTCAACCAAGAAACATGCTATGATGGTTAATTTTATGTGTCAACTTGACTGAGGACTGTCAGGCCTTTGGACTAGGACTGAATTATACTAGTGGTTTTCCTGATTCTCCAGCTTGCAAACAGTAGATTGTGGGACTTCTCAGTCTCCATAACCTTGTGAGCTGATTCCTATAATATCTATCTATCTATCTATCTATCTATCTATCTATCTATCTATCTATCTATCTATCTATCTTATATCTATCTCTTTCTTATTGGTTCTGTTTCTGTTTTGTGTAGGCCATTTAGAAAAATGAGTTGGTTTCAAATGTTTTAATGCAGTTGTTTCAAAATTAAAATCGGAATTTTCAGGTTTCACAATACATTGACTCTATAAGGATAGATGTTTTATTTTTGGTCAGCCTATCTTTAGTGCCTAGAACAATATTATAGTACTTTGAACACAGAAGCAACTCAATAGCTAGTTATTAAATTGAGTTTCATGAGAGTATTTGGAAGATGGATTCTTTGTATCACATAAACCAGTCTGCTTAATAATGTCTCATTGAAAAATATGATAAAATGCCTATATTTTCATTAATGTCATTTATAAAGACGTTGATGGGGATAGGGCCGTTGATGAAGCCTTTGTATAATCTTCAAAATTCATTCACTTCAGTTCTATGGTGATTATCCAACCATGCCATAGAGCCTCCTGTCTACTTTTTATTTCAGCTAATAGTGCTACATCGCTTCCACAGTATTATTAGGAAATATTTGGTAAGTGTTTATGGCAGTTCTATTTAATGTATTTTCTAATAACTAGACTTATAATGGTATCATTATGAAGAATGATATTAGTTTAGCAGCAAATATTTTCTAAATGAGTCAGTTTTAGCTTTTTGTGATTGTCCCCTTATTTTCTATATGACTATAACTGATCTGTTCATCAGCAACTAATTCTAAATGTTGGTCAGGGGAAAAGGTCTCTCCTATATTCTGACATGTCTAAGACCTGAAGGGTCAATTGCATCAACTCTATGTGGTCAGCAGAGGGCAGCGTACAAGAGGAGTGGAGTACAAAGGTCTTCAGGCTGGGAAAGCTGTATCTGCAGTCCCCACCTAACAGTGGGGTTGGTGGTTGAGAGATGCTATAGCTGCTAAGAAAAACATGTTTGTGCGAACTCCTAATCCAATAGGGAGGGGCAAGACTAGAAGCAGATGGTAAGAGAAGTATGCGTGTGCCTGAGGGCAAAGGAAGAACAGTAATCATAATTAATAAATTTATTGATCAGCTACCATTTGCCAAACTCTGAACTAAATACTAAACGTATCTCTCAATGACTCTCACAACAAATTTATGAGGGCAAAAATTTTGTTCTCATTTTATAGATGAGGAAACTGAGTTTCAGGGAGATTGGGTAGTTTGCTCGAAGTCATACAAATAGCAAGTGAAGGAAGGAGAATCTGACTGCCAAGCCTTTGTTATTCCTGCAGTGTCTCATTGCCTCACAAGAAAGAGTGAAAAGTATTTTTTCAAGAATCTATGAAAGGGAGGAAGGAAGAAGAGAGAACCAGAATGCAGCCAAGAGGCAGCCTCAGGCCCTGTTAGCCTGGCTGGCCCTGCCAGCTGGCCAGAGTCTAAAAATATCAAGCTCTGGGTCTTCAGTTGCTAAGGCGTATATTTTTTTTCTTTTCATGATCGTATTTGCTCATTTCCAGTCTTTGGCATCTCTCTCCTCCCCTTCTGTGCCTCAGAGATAGGAGCAGTAGGCCTGTCCCACACTTCGGGGCTGGGGGATTTGACTGGACTTGTGCACATGAACCCCTCACAGTGACCCTGTACTCTCGCATGACTTCCTTTCCATCTGGGGCCTGGTCTTCACTTGGCTTTAGTTTCCTTCCTTGGGCTGTAAGTCTTTTGAAGTGCAGATATTGTATGTTTCTTTGAATATCGAATATAGTAGTTTGCACAAATGCGTGAAGACTGTTTATTGAATGAAGGAACTGAGATCATCCTTCATGGAGAAGTAAAAAGCCAAGTTACAGTTGAGCGCCTTGCCTTAATTCTATCCCACTGACATCCTTCCAGCAGAGTGTCTGTTCCTTGACCATCATCTCATGATGACCCACTTCATTATTCCCTTTGTCTCTAGAAATTTTAGTGGTTTCTGGATTCCAGATTTCCTTGATAGAGACGTGACACTATACTTGCTCTTAGCTGCATCGCTCTTAGCTGCATTGCCACTTTGATACTTTCCATAATACTCTCCTTAAAAATCTAACATAAAATGAGAGCTATTTGTTGGTTCCTTCTTAGATACAGGCTGGCATCTCAGGCTCTCCTTTCCCTGCTGTAAGACCTAGAAATTCATCCTTTATTTTTCTCCTTTAATGACTATCCTCACCTCCTTGTTCTCTGTAGGCTCCCTCTCTTCAGGCTGATTGTGGAGCATAACATGGTCTTGTCTGCTAGTACCTACTCCCTTCTTTATTGTAACCTCAGTTAAACTCATAGGCTTTTTTTTATTATAAGCAAAATAAGTAAGCAAGATGAAGTAGAAAAGTTCTCACTGTCATGATGCCCCTGGTTTATAGCTCCTAATTCCCTCAGCAGGGTCACAGAAACCTTGGTCTTATGATCTCAGATTTTAAGACTGAAAATTGTGCTCACCAAAACCTGCCTCATCATCCAGTTTCAGCAAAACTAGGATGACGCCTCTGCAACAGAGACGGAGATGCAGCTACCTCTCTGTCTCATGTGAATATTTTGCATCTTTTGGTTGTTCAGATCTACCGATACTCAGTTAAGTGGGCCTTTGGGCTACTTAGGGATAATCCTCTCTTAACATTTTCTTATAAAATACCTCCTTTTTTCTCTATTTTTGGTATTATTTTCAAAAACATATCCTGAACTTAATTTCTTAGTGGTTCCATCCGCTTGAGTTCTATTTCCTTTTAAAGTTTCTGGTAGACAGAGTCAGAATTTTTCTTCCTCTGATTGATTTACAATTCCTTTTCCTGAGGTCCATGGAACCAACGTGGATCAAGATGTTCCTGGTGTCCTCCTGGGCAACGCTGATGACATAGCCAGATTTTCTCAAGGTTTCTATCACTCTCCAGACTTCATCTCAGTTTTATTTGTAGGTAGGAATTGAGTAGTGAATCCTCTTCCCCATCTTTGATAATAATCTATATCATATTATGACATTATTTTAGTCTCTTGCCTCAAATTCTCATTAGAGGAACAGGTACAAGTTTTTAATGGCATATTTGGAAGATCCACCAAGATAACCTCAAGTATGGAACTTAGCATGTCCAAATGAAACTCATTACTTGCCCTTGTCTCTTGTCTTCCTAATGAGATTCTCCTCCTGTAATCCTGATCTTGGTTGTAAGTCTCAAAATCTAGTCAGTTAATTGTACAAACTAGAAGCCTTAGATTCAATATTAATTCATCATCCTGACTCCTCAAAGCTGGTTAATTGTTAATTCCATCTTTGATCCCAAATGCCACAACACAAATTTAAGCTTTCCCATTTTTTCAGCTGGGCTACTATAATTACTTCCATACTACCTTTCTTTTTTTTTTTCCCTCCACTTATTTCTCACTGTCAGCAGATTCCCTTTTACAAGGAAAATCGAATCCTGGCATTTCTCTGCTTAGACATCTTGGATTGATTTTTCATATCTAGGATGATTTCCAAAGTCCTACCATCATCAGGAGTTCGGCTGGTAACAGAAATGTAACAGGTCCTCACTGGCATTAACGGTTTTTTACACACTACTATTCTATCCTCATCTGGGGCTATTTAGCACCACACAGCAACCACCAAGAACTTATTATTATTTCTGAAACATACCTTTATTTTTCATAATTATATAATTTTGTTCAATCAATTGCCTCTAAAAGCCCTTCCATAACCTCTAATAGTGAATGAACCCTTTCTTCTTAAAGGGTAGAGCTTTCTGATCCCCTTCCCAAACAAGACCATTAAATGATAAAGTAAGTAAAGTAAGCTGGAAAGCAAATTCCTTTAAGGGAGAGTTTGTTTTGTTGAAATGGTGATCTAATAAGCCCTCTGTGGGTTGAAGCAAGCCTCTATGACCTTCAGGTCAAATTGGAGCTTAGATTTCCTGAGGAAAGAAAAGCAGTTCTGCCTGACAGAAAGAAGAACAGGAGCCGAGGACATCTGGAATGGGGGAGAATATACAGTGAGGGGTCCTACAGGCAGGCTGGAAATTTGGAATTGCTTTTGTTGATGGATCATTAAAAGCCTTTAAGCTGTGGAGATACACAATTGGAGTTGTATTTTTGAAACACCATTTAATCAGCAGTGTGATAGATAGTTTGAATTCTGGGGTAGGCATGGAGGTAAGATAACTTGCAATAACCCAGACCATGAGTTAGCATTTTTTAAAATATATATATATCAAGAGTAAGATAGTAAATATTTTTGCCTTTTTAGGCCATGTATGGTCTGTGTTGCCACTACTCTTTTCTGTCATCGTTGCCTGAAAGCAGTCCTAGACAACATGTAAATAGTGGGCATGACTGTCACCTAATGAAACCTTATTTACGTATATAGGTGGAGGGTCAGAATTTGGCCCAAGGGTTATAGTTTGACAATCCTTGACCTGCACGAGCAACAATGAGGGCCTAACCTAAACTAGAATAGAGTTAGTGGAGATAAAAAGAAAGAGAATTAGTAAAACTTGGTAAGGAACTGGGCATAGAGGGGAGGAGGTGGAAGGAGGAAGAATCTAGGTAAATCTCAGGAGGCCAGCATAGGCTGGTAGGTATTGCTACCATCCGAGATTAAGAATATAGGAGAGTATGCTGGGTTCATTTTTCATTTTTTTCACTGACTGAATTTTAAGTGCTTGAGGGATAGGTAGGGGCAGCAGTCCATGGGCAAGAGAATATTTCTGAGGGACTTTTGACTGTCATAGGAAATGTTGCTGTCATAGTTTTTTAGATTGCCCCATGTTGCATTTGCTCACATTTAAAATATTTTCCTTTTAATCATCTCACATACAGAATGGACCATTTTGAATCCATTTTATGTTTTCTCCTTATAACAAATAGGCCCCTTGTAACCAAGGCAACTATTAATGGACCCAAGCCTTCAAGGTTGATTTTTCTCATGCAACAAGAAAACAGACCTATTATTTTTTCTGGAAGATTTCAGTCTCCCATTGGGCAGTTTAAGTTCACTTCCATGTTGCAGGTAGGGATCCCTTCTGCTCTTTTGTCTGAAGTTTGGTCAGCCAGAAATTTGTGTTTGCCCAATAAGTCCCCCTCTCTCTGCCTCGTACTTCTTGTTCCAATTGTGTACTGTTCAAGGGGACACTTGACAACAGAAATGGCCTTTTCTCTACTTTTGACAACAGCTGGAATTTTTTATAGTGTGGAACCATAGTTTCAGTATCTCACCTTTCAGAAGTGATTAAGACTGAATTGCCTAGAGATGCTTTAGTGACATTTTGCTAGAGGGTAAGGACTGCCATCTCCCTACCAAAGAAATCTTTCCTGGATGGATTTCCAGAACCACAGGCATTGATCCCAGCAGCCACAGTATGGCTCTGTGCAGGAGAAGAAAGGACCAAGACTCAAGGGACCCAGACTTCTGGAAGTGTCATTGAGCAGTTGCCTATCCTACCTTATCTTTGAGTACTGTATCTTTTTGTTGAAACATAATAAATCCCCATTTTCTGAAGCCACATGGAAGCTTTATTATTGATTCTAATCTTTGGAGTATTTAGGACAGAGAATAAGCACAGAGAATAATCAATAAATCAAACACTATATCAGTGGTTTTCAATTCTAGTTACACATTAAAATCACCTTGGGAGCTTTTAGCAGATACTGATGCTCAGATCAATTGAAAACAAATCTCTGGAGATAGGGTGTGATAATTTGTACTTCTTCGAATCATCCAAGATGATTCTAAAGTGAAGTAAGCTAAGTTGAGAATCATTCAACTAGAATCAAGATTTAATTTTTGATCATTTAGAAAATGGCAGAGAAGTAAAAATTAAACACCACTGTCATCTGCTAGCTTGTGAAGAGCTAATATTTAACCAGGTAGCCATATTTACTCAAAGAACATACCCTAATCTTTAAAAGAGGTTTAAAAGTGGCATCTACCAGAATTACCAGTTCACTGTCATACCCTGCTTATCCTTGTCCATGCCTGTCCTGTTTTCTTCTGGGTCGACTGACCATAAATGCATAAAATAACATTTGATCATAAATAGGTTTCCCAAGTTAAACAGGCAACCCTTTAAAACCCATATTACAGGCCGGGCGCGGTGGCTCATGCCTGTAATCCCAGCACTTTGAGAAGCCGAGGCCAGAGGATCGTGAGGTCAGGAGTTTGAGACCAGCCTGGCCAATATGGTGAAACTCCATCTCTACTAAAAATACAAAAATTAGCCTGGCATGGTAGTGCATGCCTGTAGTCCCAGCTACTTGGGAGACTGAGGCAGAAGAATTGCTTGAACCTGGGAGATGGAGGTTTCAGTGAGCAGAGATTGTGCCACTGCACTCCAGCCTGGGTGACAGAGTGAGACTCCATCTCAAAGAGCAACAACAACAAACCATATTACAGTCAATAAAAGTAGCCATTCTTCTGCCTTATGTTCTAAAGAAAATTGGATATTTTAATTTATTTATCTATTTATTTAGAGACAAGTTTTCACTCTGTTGCTCAGGCTGGAATGCAGTGATGCGACCATAGCTCCCTGCAGCCTTGAACTTCGGAGCTCAAGCAGTCCTCCCATTTCAGCCCCCCAAGTAGTTGGGACTGCAAGTGTGTGCCACGGCACACAGTTAAATTTTTATTTAAGTTTTTGTAGAGATGGTGGTCTCACCCTATTACCCAGACTGGTCTTGAATTTCTGACTTCAAGTTATCCTCCCACCTTGGCCTCCCAAAGTACTGTGATTACAGGTGTGAGCCACTGTGCCCAGCCTGGATATCTTTAAATGCTGCATCTTAAATATACATAAGTGAAATACAATAAATGCAATGTGTGAAATATATGTCAACGATGTCTACTGACTGAGTGGCTACAATGTCTTGGGCTATAGTTCAGAGAAATAAACCCTTGAAGTAGTGCTCAGTTTGGAGGGAAGACATGAGATGTCAATGAATAGTGGCAGAAAACTAACATATTGTGAGCAGTATGTAGACACTGGGCAAGCTGAATGGCAGGTGAGAAGCATAAGGAAGGAGGGCAAGGCAGAGCTGGGCAGAGAGGGCTCCATGGAAAAAGTGGTATGGAAGCTGAACCTGGAAGGAGCCTAGACTTTGAGAATGTGGCTGTTAGGTCAAGGACTTCCCAGATGAATGAAAATAAAAGGTTAGGATCATCGTTGTATTTTGGTGAAGTGTAGGAAGCAAGAAAAGAGAGATCTGAAAGGCTCACTTTCATAATAGAAATTTTCATTTTTCATCATTGACAATTTTCAAATGCATATTTTATTCTCCTTTCTCTTTTAAGATAGGCATCCCAGTGAGAGTTAAGCTTTATCTCCTATTTTTATAAATAAAACCATCACTCCTCGATGAATCATAATGCAGCATAGTATTAAGTGTTCAAGGTTAGGTATAGAAAGCTCAACAGTGTGGAAAATGTAAATATGATTTCTCATATTTTCTTGCTTAATTGCTAGATAACAAGTCTCAGGCATTACTCAGAACCACAGCGGACGTGGGAGATCCTAAAATAGATTTTTTTCCGTTTGTCAGATCACAGATTGCAATGGAGAAGCGCACAGCCGGGTAGCCTGGCTGATCACAGGTTTGTATTGAGTCAAGTCCGGTAAACTCAGGTAAAAATAACAGCAAAGCACCCTCTAGTCCTGGGTCATTCACTACTTAAGTAAGCAAAGAGGAGAATCAATTCATTGACCATGTAAGAAGCACCTACTTTAGGTTTGGCTATGCTAATGACAAGGCATCAACATTTAAGGTACAGTCAATGTGGAGGTGATGAACTGTGTATAAAGAGATGAGGCACAGGTCATTTTTGTTTTCCTTTTCTTTTCAATGAGCCAATATTCCACTGGTGACTAAAAACTGTAAAAACATGTGCCCTTCTAGCAATGAAACTGCTTAAGACATCAAGGCTCTGCTTTCATTTTGTCCCCCCATAGACCCTTACTCTCTCGCCTAGGTTTTCAGCTAAATATTTTGAAATAAGGACTTATGATTAGACTAAAATTCCAGAACATAATCTATATCTAATCAGTCTTCTGTGTGATGCATCAACTATTATTAGAGTACTGTTTAAAATGGTATTTGTATATTTTTGATAATCAGGTGATTCTTACCTCTGAAAATGAAAACAAAAAGTTTTGGCCCAAATATCATTAGGTGTAACTAATCTATGCATAGTGAGTGACAGGCCCTCCCATTTGGCCATGCTGAGGTTTCTTTAAGAGGCTGTCAGCCCTTCTGGCCTGCATCCTGGACATACAGCAGAATGCATAGCAACTCCTTGAAGCTGACCATGAGGAGGGGGAGGCTAGTTGTTCTGGCCGCACAGTGGGTACTTTGCTCTTGTGTTAGGCTTCAGAAATCAGGCTATCTGTCTGGAAAACAGACAATAGCATCAGCAAAGAACAAGGGCTAGAAACTCAGTGAGAAGCTTCCACTGACCCAAAGAAGTCTGTTAGGACAACTGCTTATAATTTCCACACACTTTTCCTTTGTGTCACAGCTTAAAGGGACTCAAATCTGTATGGCAGTGTTGGATGCCATGCATAAGGGTGCTATGGGTGACCTCTCAGTCCAAACTGCAGGGTAGCTGAGCAGGGGAGCTAACACCATAGGGTGGGTGAACATACACCTTGTCAGAGAAAGAAGACCAGAACAGTGTCCAAAGGCCAATTTGGGCCTTATTCCAGGGAATAACTAATGTGGGGCAGATTCTGGATGTTGGGATGCTGAGATATGAACAATAGCTTCAGAAGTGAAAAAGAAGGGTAAAATAATGAGGGAGACTGGAGACATTTACCACCTATGGGCATGGAATGTCCAATACCCATTTTTATTGGCCTTCTGTAGAGAAATCCATGGGGCTGGGCCTGGTTTAAAGAAATAGAGTGGAGAGAATATTTGTATAGCTGGAAAGGAAAGGGACTCTCTGTTCCTTAAGGCAATGCTCACTAGCGGGCTTTGGATAGATGAGTTGTGAGTATCTAATCCAGGAATCCTCGTGCTGCAAGAGGAATTAAGAATACTATAGGGGCTCAACAGAAGTAATCTGAATCTGAATGGATGTTGTTAGAGAGGGAATGTGAATGGGAGGAGGGAGTGCTCCCTTGAGGAAAGTGGAAACCTGGGCACAGAAAGGAATGAGACTTCTGAAGTGGATAGCTCTCAGTCTGGGATAAAGGAAGACAAGGAAGCCTGAAAGCCCAAGTCAGGGCTTGAAGCTTTATGGGAAGAGCATCAGGAGGAATGGGAGGTGAAGTGCCATGACTGTTGGTGGCCGCTTCCTTCAAGTAGCCAAAGTCAGGACAAGAGAGGGGAGCATTGTTCTTGCCTTCTGGGCAGTACTGATTTAGTTACATGGGGAGTGGCTTAAGAAATGGGGAGATTACATTGGAGAAGATGGCTTGGGGCAGGGAGTTTGAGAGCATATTGCACCTTTTTGAAGGACCTTCCTGGGCCATAAAGGGGGCCCAGCTCTGTGCAGCCTGGAGGGCAAGACCAGGACCAGTGAGGAGACACTGGAAGTCAGAGCTGTCCCATGCTGGCTGATGGGGAGCACCCCAGGGTAGGGGGCTACCAGGCAAGGACTGGCTGTTCATTTCTGGAAATGATAGAGAGGAAAGGATGTCATCAGACTGAGAGTTGGAATGGTGACTATTAACGTCCTGTCTATGAGGCGACTCTGGCCCACAGCAGTAGGCATCCTGGATATGAGGGAAGGCAGAGGATGTCTGCAAGGCTGGACCACAGGACAGACATTTCTGGGGAGAGGATTGAGGAGCATGGTCTCTTGATAGGTTGGCTTGTGAATCCCAAAGCTTTTCTCAATGCAGTGTGAGAGAAGATGTGACATCCTGGAATAGAACCAGTGTTAGATGTCAGAGGAGAAAGGGAGTAGGGACATAAATAGTCCCTGAAGTGAGAAGGCAGCAACAAGGGAGATTGGAAATGCATCAGGGTCTAAGAGGCCCCAGAGGGTGGCTGAGGATCTACTTCTGAAAGCCCTGCTTGTCCCCCAAGTTGCCCCTTTTGTGCTGGTCCTGGTGCTTGTCACCAGAAAGAGGCAGATTCCTGAAGGACATCGGCTGGGTCCTCAGCAAACTGAATAGCATGGGAGGGGCCCACATCCTGGCATTAGTGAAACAGAAATGGTTGAGTGATAGAGATGGACTTTGGGAAACCCAAATGGGAAAAGAGTACGGTGATGCCCCTGCATGCTTCACCCAGACAGCTCCCTGTAAATATTCCATTGCCTCATATCTCTGAGTCATGTCCTACTCTCCAAGAAGCTTCCCTTTATGCAAGGGAAGATTATTGTTACCCTGGCAACCACAGAGCCTCTAAAATACAGTGGTGTACTTTTGTGGTATCTTCATAAACACCTTGATTGTATCTAGTGTCTAAGTACATGTGAACAATAGGTTGGATACATGTAGTAAAGTTCATAAATTGAATGAAATTAACTTCTTGCCTAGAAAAATAATATGCTTCTTGTCCTCAGTGGATGCTAGTCCTTGTGAGCCACACAGCTGTTGAATAATGAAGCTGAGGATGCTGGGAAAATAGACTCTTGTTAGGTAATTGAGGTGATATTTCCATGTCAGCCTATTGCAGTATGATGATCACAGCTTTGAGGTTAGAAAGACAGGGTTCTAATCCTGACTCTGTCATATATTAACAGTGTGACTTGGGTAAATCCTGTAACTTTCCTGAGTTTCTCCTGTCTCATCTGGAAATTGGAGATGCTGCATCAATTTCACTGGCTGTTGTGAATGACCCGGTCAATTGTTAACAAAGCCCTCAGAGGTCAGACAGTATTGCCTCTCATGACCTAGATCAAGGTGAGTTCCCTTCCTAGGTACTCATCAGGTGCTAGGCCGTGTTAAAACCTGGAGTGAAACTGTTTCAATCAATGCCATGAATAGAGGCTCTCAAGCTAGTAGACATCTAGATAAAGTTGTCTAACACACTTACAGGTGGGAAACTGAGGTCCAGAGGAGGAGAGTGACCCAGTGAGTCAAGGCGTGTGTGGGCACTGAACCCCATTTCTTCCTGATCCTGGGCTTTTCCCACTATGCCACAGTAATGGCAGATTGACCAAAGGAATGGCTCTTGCCTGGCAGGAATAAACAGTCACCGATATTTATTGAATACCTGCTTCCAATTATGTAGGGGTTATGAACACAGGCTTGTAAGCCACACTATTGGGGTTCATCAGCTCCAACACTTACTAGGTGCTTGACTTTAGGCAAGTCACTTACCCTCTCTGAGACTCAGTTTCCTCATCTGTACAATAGAGGCAATAGTAATTGTTTATGGAGATTAAACAATATGCTATTTTATATGTATATTTATGCCTATATATCTCAGAAAAGCACCTGGAACATAGTAAGCACTATATATAAGCATGTGCTGCTATTACTGCTCTTGGTAAAGACAATGAGAAATAATTAGGTGATGATATGTCCTAGTTTATGGCTGTTATCCTGGAATAATATTTTAATATTGTACTTTTTGGCTCTTAAGAAAGTCCTAGTTTGGGCAATAAATTAAATGGTCACCCTGTCTACGATGGGGGGGAAATCCATGAATCAAGAAACCTAGCTCTGTCAAAAAAATTCTGTGAGAATTTGGTCTCTTAACCTCTTTGTGTCTTAGTTTCTTCATCTTTCAAATGGATGTTTAGTCCAAATCAAATTTAAATTCATGCCAGCATCCAATTTTGGGATGTCTACTATATACAGAGACTATTCAAAACACCTAACATTATGTAAAGATCAATAGGACATACAAGTGGATGTTTGTCCTTACCAAAGCTTTCATCTTGATGGGATAAAACATGGTGGATGATGGGTAAGATGACCCAGAAATAGGAGAGGATATCTTGTTTTCAAATATTTGATGGTTTAGTGGAAGTGACTATTAGAAATGGAGAGTCACCACAAAGTTAGGTGTGCTTAGTGGTCAATGAGTGAGAAGGAAGGAGATGGGAGGCCATTCAGAGTTGCTTACTCAGAGAGGACTTTCTGTTGGAGCTGGACTTTGAACTGGTGTTGAGAGGAGAAATGTAATGTGAAGAGCATGGATTTGAGTTAAACAGACTATAGTTTAAATCCTGGTTCTTTCATTAGTTGTGTACCTTGAATACCTTGCTTAACTTTACTGAGCTTCTAATTCCTCCTCTGTAAAATGGAGGCAGCAATTCCTGCAATGGCTTAAATGTAGGACTAGGTGAACCCTATTAGATGATTAATAAATGGCAGCCCTTATTTTTATGGGCAGAGAGGAGTTGAAAAGCATTCCGGATATGTGGCACAAATGAGTGTAATCACGTATAGAGGATGCTGGAAGTCAGTGAACAGTGCTGCTTGCTGGAGTTGAAGATTTATGTTGGAGGTAGTGGGAAACTGAAGTGGACTGAGACTCACTTGACCCCCATGCATTTGTCCTCAGCAAGAGATTCCTGACATTTCTATAGGCCCGTTGACTTCATGTGTTCTTGCAAATTTGCAAGAACTTCCAGAAGCCCTAGAAGTTTAGTACAATTTTGCTATAGACTTGAGCTAGAAAAACCATTTGACACTTGTCTATAACATCATAAGACATGCTAATCCAGATGTGATGCTTATAACTAGCTGGCAAAAATGAATGGTGCCTTTCATTGTATCACTGGGCTAAATGACTTTTCATATGGCAGTTAAAAAGCCCACTGAAGAACTGTCTAACAGCTTCTCTTTTTGGATTTATGATATAGTTTACACAAATCTGCAAAATTACCAAAAGACATTCTTAATGTGGTGAGAAGCTATATTAAAGCATCAGCAATGCAGCTCAGATTTTGAAGTGCAGGGGAGAGAAAGGCAGCCAGGCCTGACACTGTAGCTCACTGAATTATTGATAAGGGCTGTTATGGGTTAGCAGAAGGCTTGACCTCAGTGGACTCCTAGCCTCAGGAAGAAAACAAGGAGCAGAATTTAGGAAAGACATCACTCTTTAAATCTCTCTGCTTCTTTTTAAAAAGTTCCTGATTTCTTCCTCAGAATTATGTTCAGAATGTTAATGCTTTCACTGTGTATTAATTTAGTATTTTATCTTTCTTATACTTTTATTTTTCAGGAAATAATATATATTACTTTAAAAATAAATTTAAATAAATATTAATAGTATTCTAGTAATAAAATTCAATAACATTCTCAAATTCAGTTATTTAATATGTTGAATTATATTAATATACATTAATATTAATAATACATATTTAAATAAATATGGCTAATGTTGGCAGAGGCAGGTTACAAGTAACTATTATAATTTTATAAATGAGGACATTGAAGTTCATAAATTTTAAAAACCTGACTGAAGGTCCACAGCTATAGACAATTACATTCCAAAGTGAATGTTCAGTTAGTCATCTTAGCCAAAGGGTGATCTATGGGAAATATTCCACACAGGAAGTCAGGAAATACTATTATTTCCAGTGTCACCACTCTCTAGTCCTGTATCTTTGGGCAGGACTGAAAACTTCATCTATAAAATGTTGATAACATTTGCTTTGTGTATCTCACAGGAGTGTTGTGAATACTATGTCAGAAAATAAATGTGTAAGCATTTTATAAGCTAAGAGGCATTATGCAAATAAATGCAAACATAGGCAATGTTAATTAGTAAATTATTCACAGGATCTTATTTCATTAATACCTTCCTGCTTCATGTAGCTCTTTTGGGAATTCCATTTCCAGTTAGTGAAGGCCAGGGCAATTGGTTGACTTGTGTCTGTCATTTACTCTGCTATGAAACATTTGCTGTGTGCCAGCCATCATACTAGACACTGAGAAAGCAAAGATGAGAAAAATGTAACCTCTCCTTTCTGGGACCTTAGTCTAGGTGAAGAAGACTAAGACTTACTTACTTAGACTTACTTACTTACTAAGACTTACTTACTTAGACTAATATATGTATGATACAACTTGTAATCCAAAAATTTAAATGACATTTTGTGAATAATTATTAAGAGCCAAGCACTGTGCTATTTCGTAGGGATATAAAAATGTATAAGGCATAGTCTTTTCACTTGATGATCTCGATATCTAATAGGGGGCACAAGTAAATAAACAGGAATAATGGTGAGCAGAGGCAAAGTGGAGGTGAACCAAGTAAATACTTCAACTTCAGATAGAGAATAGGTTCCAGGTTCTACGAATCAGTTTTGTTACATGAAAAATAGGGCTGAAAACAACTCTTTGCTGGGTTGAGAATATCTGAAGCTTTAGCATTTGAAAAAAGGGGGTTCCTATAAGGGTGTAAATAAGATATTTGTCAAGGGCTCTGGCACTGAAGAGGCGCTAAAAAACAATAATACAATCAAAAGTGGCAGTGAGTCTGAAGTGAAGCACCAGATAGCATTTCTGGTTTCTTGGTCACTGACGATATTTACTGACACCCCTTACACAGCGCTGACCTGAGTCATCCTCAGTGCAACCCCCAGGAACTGCATTCAGATCAAGAACAGAATGAGATTAATTAAAGAGAATGCATTTTTATGTGGTTTTTCTACAATGTAGACCAAACTCTAGATTCTCATTTGGTCACCTTGCAGGGAAGATTGAAAACCTTTATTTTTGGGGAATCTTTTCTTGAGTATAGAGATGGGCACAGACTGTTTCAGAAGCTATCTTTAGAAAGGACAATCTATTAGTGTCAAAGGTCTTCCAGGATCTTAAGTACATGGATTGACTAACCTATTGAGAACATGGCCAAAAGAGCTTTCATGTTTTAACAGTTGCTGGATGTCAGGAGACATGAAAAGACATACATGTGTATGCCTCTTTAATGTCTCAGCAATACTGTGGAGGTTTATTACATTCATTTCTAAGTAATTTTGCTTGTTTTGTTTATTGATGCTATCATAAGTGGTTTTCATTTCATTTGGCTTGGCTGGGTTGCAAACGACCCCAAAAGTTCACGGCTTAAAACAGTAATTTTGGATTTTAAAGATAATTTTTCTCACATTTCTGTGAATAGACTTGAGTTAGCTTGATGGTTCTTACTTGAAGTTGTTCATGAGATTGTAGCCAGATAGTGGCTGGTGCTGGAGTCATCAAAAGGTTCTCCTGGGTTAGACATGCAAGGTGAATTTGTCGTATGGCTGGCAGTCAATGCTGGCAAACAGCTCAGCTAGGGTTACCTGCTGGTGTGCCTATAGGTGATCTCCTCGTGAGGCTTGGCTTTTCCCTACTTGGTGGTTGAGTTCCAGAAATGAGTGTTTCAAGAAACAGGAAGTGGGAGCTGCTAGTGCCTAGAGGCACAACTTGGAAAATGCCAGAATTATTTGTACCATATTATTTAATGTGAATTTAGGGAGCCTGCTCAGGTTTAATGGAGGTAACATAGATGCCATCTCTTGATGTATTTGTAATACAATCAAAGTAACATCAAATGCAAGAGAGAGCATAGAATTAATTTTCTGATAAGAGGAGTGTTAAAGAATTGGTGTTCATCTTTAATCTGTCAGAGTATTGATTTTATTTCCAGTTTTTTGTTACTAATATATCAAATTAATATTGATATTTTATGATGATCTTGCTTCTGTGATATTGGTTTGTTAGGTTATATATTGTATATGTTTATATGTATTTATATACATATTATATGTGCATTTATAATATATTCTTCAAGTTATCTATGTAAACAATCCTGCCCCCTGTAAATATGACTATCATTACTTAGTCATTATATAGCACCTTTTGATATATTGGATTCAATTTGCTAACATTTTGTTAAGGATTTTTGTGTCTGCGTTTGTGAAAATTACTGATGTGGACCTTTCTTTTTGCCTATTGTTTTTGTTTCATAATGCTCATAGAGTAATTTGAAAGTATTTTATCCTCTTCCATTTTACAAATATTTTGTATAGAATTGATGTTATATTTTCTTTAAATGTTTGGCAAAATTCACCACTGAAACCATCTGAGACTGATATTTTCTTTGTGAAAGGTATTATAACTACGAGTTCATTTAAAATAGATATAGGGGTATTGAAGTGATCTATTTATTCTTGTGTTGGTTTTGGTGGTTTGTATCTTTCATATATTTGTTCATTCCAATTAAGTTATAAAATTAATAGACATAATGATATTTTAGTTTTTATAGAATCTGTTGTAATATCACCTATATTAATCATAATATTGACAACCATTCAATTTCATTAATTTTTTTAATGGGCCACCTTTTGACTAAATCAATTTTCTCTTTCATTTTTGTTTCTTATTTCATACTCTTATTTTTGTTATCATTTGTATTCTGCATACTTTGGTTTCAATTTGCTTTTCTTTACTGTTGTCCAGAGATTAATTTGAGACCTTTCTTCTTTTTTTCTAATAGTCTTTTTTTTTTTTTTTTTTTTTTGCTTGAGATGGAGTCTCACTCTGTCGCCCAGGCTGGAGCACAATGGTGTGATTTCAGCTCACTGCAACCTTGGCCTCCTGGGTTCAAGCGATTCTCCTGCCTCAGCCTCCCTAGTGGCTGGGATTACAGGCACACACCGTCTTGCCTGGCTAATTTTGTGTTTTTGTAGAGATGGGGTTTCACCATGTTGGCCAGGCTGGTCTTGAACTTCTGACTTCAGGTCGTCTGCCTGCCTCAGCCTCCCAAAGTGCTGGGATTACAGGAGTGAGCCACCATGCCTGGCCATATTCATATTTAATGTTAATGAATTTACCCGTAAGCACTACTTGTAGCTGTATCCTATACTTTTTAATATCTTGAACTTTATTTTTATTCTGTTCAAAATATTAAAAAATTTCCTTTGTGATTTATTAATTGTGGGTTTGTATTCAATTTCATTAATAATTTCTCTGCAGTTTTCAATCTACTATTAAAACCAGCCAGTTGATTTTTATGTTAGATATATATATTTTTTAATTACAGAGTTTCCATTTGATTACGTTTAATAGTTTTCCCTGAGATTTCCCTATCTCTTCATCAACTATATGAATCTCTTTTTGTTAATTTCTTAACATTTTAAATTGGTATTTTAAAGTCCTGGTCTACTAACTTCAATAGCTTAGTAATCTGTTGTTGTGCCTCTACTCACTGCTTTTTACTTTTGCTTATGGGCACATTATCCTGCTTCTTACTTTTTTAATTTTTGGCAGTTTTACATTGTATTTCACACATTGCATATTACAGAACAGAAGAAGCAAAATCATAATATATTTTCCCTCCAAAGTTTTGGCTTTGCAGTCTACTGTCAGTTCAGATGACGAGCTGATTGTTTAGATTCCTTCACAAGTGAAGTTGGTTTTTGGTAGACCTTACCTTTTACAACTGATTGAGCCAATTCAATACTCAACCTTTTGGGCCACTACTAGTAATTTCTTTAGTCATGCTAGTATTTGAGCTGGCAGAGGGTTGGGCTGCATTTCAGTACAGTTTTAGTTTAGCTTTGGATTCAACCAGAGCTGGAATGTCTCTGGAATCCACTCCGATGAGAATGCCCAAAGCGGCACAAATTCTTTTTACTGCCCAGCTCCTTGACTGCTACTCTTTTTGCAAAAATTAAGGGGGGCTTGTGGGGCAGGGAGAGTTGTCAAGCAGAATATTTCATATTTGTTTTTAGTTCTACGGCAAATCCTAATCTATCCCATTACCTCTCATTGTAATCAAAAGGCTCAACCCATTTGTGGGCTGATCCTCTGCAGAATTTTTGCCCCATGTATTGAAGCCTCTTCATCTCCTGGCTCACATATTAATGACTTGCCTTTCTTGAAATTCAGTTTATCAAGGCTTAGAATCCTCTGCTCTTCAATAGACTCTTTAAAAAGCATAATTTTTAGTTTATCTATTCTGATCTTATCTTGAGAAAAGAGGTAATTCACATTCTTCTGCATCATAATCAGAAGCATAAGTACCCATTAAAGAAAAATGGAAATAAATTTAACGGTAATCATCAAACTGTTAGAAATAAAGGTACAGCATGATCTCTGAGCAATCAAAACAGATGAATGTTGTAAACAACTGGATGTGCCTGCTGAATGTCCTGCATCTTAGAGAATGTATGACAATAAAGATATGGAAAAAGATGCAATAGACAAATACTGGAAATAGAGTTCATGTAGCAATATTAACATCAGACAAAATAAAAATTCTTTAGTAGTGATGACTGTGGTGGTCCATCTGGAGTGGCTGCTGCCATCATGCCAGCTGCAGCAGGAAGGCATGGCTGGGGCTGCACACTCCATGGAGGTGGAGGGACTTGAGGCCAAGCAGCAGCCCTGCCCGTTCTGAATTGGGGCAGGAGCTCTCTGGATGAAGCTACAGCCACCCAAACCATGACTGCAGACGTGGGCCACTCCATGGAGCAGGCAGAGGTCCCACTCTCCTGGGTACAGCTGCAACCACCCAAACCACAGCTGCAGACCCAGGCATCCCTGCACTCTTAGGGGTCTGGGAAGGCCATTCCCCTCACGGGTTCAGAAATGCCTGTTCCCACTGCCTCGCTTCTCCCTACTGTCAGTGCCTGCTCTGATCTCAGAGCAAAAGCAGGGACAATCCTGGGCACTGTCACAACCAGGCCATATGTGCACACCTGAGGCAGTGCTGACATGGCAACCCCCTACCACCTTGGCCCCTTCTGGACTTAGGGCACTGACAAGCATAGGAGGGAAGCCAATAGGGCGCTGAGGACAGGCTGGGGCTGGCCTGCAGGCCTCCCTTGGCACTTTTAGCCTGGGTGTCATGAATGGCAGCAGGAGGTAGACAGGTTCCTGGGTGGAAGGGAGTGAGTTCCTTGTGAGGTCCCATCTTCAGGCCAGGTAGGGCCTAAAGGCTGGGGACTGGGCTGCCAGTCCCACGGACTGAAGTGGGAACTTGTGGTGCCTTTTCTGAGCCTGCCCAGGCCATCCGTGGACCTGTTGGTATGTACTTCCTCCCCTCTGCACCCATAAAAGCCCTGGGTTCCGCCAGAGCTGAGCAGATGTTGGGACGACAGGCTGCAGAGAGGAGTTACCCACTCCAGGGCCTCCCCTCTGCTGAGAGCAGCAGATGTCTGAACCACCTGCCTAAAGAGAGGATCCACCCTCTCCAGGGCCTCATCTCTCCTGAGAGATGAACACTCACTGGGATGACCTGCCGGCAGAGAGGAGCCACCTACTCCAGGCCTCCTCTATGCTGAGAGCTGCCACCCACGTCAGGGCCTCCTCTCTGCTAAGAGCTGAACACTCAATGGAACGACCTGCTTACAGAGATGAGCTAGCCACTGCAGGTCTCTGAGCTGTTCTAACACTCAATAAAGCTCATCTTCATCTTGCTCACCTTCCATTTGTCTGTATACCTCATTCTTCCTGGACGCAAGACAAGAACTCAGGCAAAGGTGCCTCTGACCACAGAGGTTTCAGCCAGAAAAGCAATACCCCAAAGATCACATAACAATAGGGATAAAAAAGGACAACTTACAAAAATAGAGTAAGAAATCAACCAAGAAATGATAACAATTACAAATTTTTATGCATATAATAACCTACTCTTCAAACATATCACACAATAGCTGACAAAAATATAAATAAAAGTGGATAAATACACAATAATAGTAGGAGATTGTAGTATATCTCTCTCAAGAATGGATATGTGAAATAGGTAAAAGATTATGGTTCCAGAAGATTAACAATGAAAGTTGTAATCTATGTGTAATAGATATAAAAATGACAAATATTTTACAAAAATTGATGATGTAATAAATCTCCAAGGAAGACATACAGCCTCCAAAAATCACTATCAGGTAAAACATATTTCGTGATCATGATATAATTGAAGTAGAAAACAAAGCAACAAACTAATAGTTAAGAAATAAACAAGTATGTATCATTTGGAAACTTGAAAATGCTCATCTAAATAATTCATGGTTTAATTAGGATGTCAAAATGAAAAAAAAAGAATTAAATGATCCTGAAAATACTATAAAAACTTGGGGATGCAGCTGATCAAGGACTTAAAAGTAAATTTATCTATCAAAAAAATATGAGTTAAATTTTCATCTAAAAATCTAGGAAAAAGAACCACAAAAAGGACAAAAAAGAACCACAAAACCTCTTACTGAAAGATGAGGAAGATTAAATTAAATTAAGAAAAATTAATGAAATAGTAAAACAATATATAATATCAATAAATAGAAAAACTACTTCGAAAATAAAGAATGGGGTAGGCAGTTTGCTTGGTAGGTCAATCAGTTAAAATAATGGCAAATATAATATTAAAGAAAAAAAAGGAAAGTTAACCACAAATTAGAAATTTAAATAATTCCCAAGATAAAAATATACTTTATGCCAATAAAGTTGAAAGCTTAGCTAAAATGATAATTTCATATAAAATTTAGCAAACTATTAAACATTAAATACATTGGATCGGTCTTTACATGTAGATTCCTTTAATGTTATGTTTATGCTTTCAGGGTTAAGCCTTATAATCACTGCATTTTTTCAGGTTGTACATAAGGGACTAGCAGCTTCCACTTCATAATTAACAAAATTTAAAATTCAGTTCTTCAGTTACAGAAACCACTCTTCAGTTTCTCAATAGCTATAAGTAGTTAGCAGTCACTGTGTGGATTTTTAGGGCAGTGGAGGTACTCTCTATGATACTATGGCTATATGTTATTATCAATTTCTCCAAACCCATAGAATGTATAACACTAAGAGTAAACATTAATGTAAACTGTGGGCTCTGGGTGATAATGACCTGTCAATGTAGCCTCATCAGTTCTAATAAATATACCACTCTTGTGGAATACACTGATAACTGGGAGGCTAAGTATATGTTGGGGAATATGCAATGTGCAGATTGCAGAAGATTTTCATCATCACTGAAAAGTGTTGTAGAGCTCTAATTTAGACTGAGAAATTGGCAGAATCATAGACAAATAAACTGATGGAATAGATTAGGAAATTTAGAAATAGATCACTTATTGAGAAATGTAGTTGTGACAAATGCCATTATGAATCAAGTAGGCAAAACAATATTGTCTTGACAAAATTAGATATTCCTGTGGAAAGTACATAAAATCATGTCCTAACTCTATCCCACATAAACACAAAAATTCCACACAGAATTAAAAGCAACATGTAAAACATCAAAACAGTATCATAAATAATATAATTGTAATACACACAGAGGTAATATTTGCAAAAGATATAGCCACTAAAGATGACTATTTGGTACATCTAAATAATTCCTATAATTTAATATGAAAAATCATAACCAACTCAATGAAAAATTGAGCAAACAATTTGAACAGGAAATTAATGGAAAAATAAACTCAAAGAAAATAAACACATAAACAATGCTCAAGTTCTGTAATAATTAGGAAAAATGCAAATAAGATAACTGTGACATGTCATTTCATTCCTGTCTTACCTGCAATTTTTTTTTCAAAAGCTGTCGATATAGTCTGTAATGTTAAAGATGTGGAGTAAAGGAACTGTAGTACACTGTTAGTGGAATTGAATGCTGTGTAATCATTTCAGAGAAAAAATTGGGAATTTCAAGTAAAGTGGAAAATACTTTCACCCATTGACCTAGGACATATATATTGGGAAACTGTCACATACATGTCCAATGAGATTTGTACATGAAAATACTCAAGGCAGTATTTTTTTAAAAGTGTGAAAAAATTCATGACCTAAGTGTCTACAAATAGCATAACAAATAAATATATTATAGTATAGTCATGAAATGGAATAATATACCTTAGCTAAAAATCAGTGAAATTATTACAAAACTAAACCTAATCTTACCATATGATCTAGTCGTCATGTTTCTTGGCATGTACCCTAAGGAGTAGGAAACTTATGTCCACAAAAATACATGGACGTTTTAGCAGCTTTATTCATAATTAATAAAACTTGGAAGCAAACAAGATGTCCTTCAGTAGGTGAACTGATAAACTGTGATACATTCAGACAATGAAATATTATTCAACACTGACTGGAAATGAGCTATCAAGCCATGAAAGACATGTAAAAAACTTATATGTATATTACTAAGTGAAAAAAGCCAATATGAAAAGGCTATGTATAAAAGATATGTTTCCAGCTATACAACATTCTGGAAAATGCAAAACTACAGAGACAGTAAAAAAAATCAGTGGTTGCTAGGGGTTGAGAGAAGGGAGGGATGACTAGGCAGAACACAGAGGATTTTTAGGGCGGTGGAACTACTCTCTATGATACTATGGATACCATTATTATAAATTTCTCCAAACTCATAGAATGTACAACACTCAGAGTGAACATTAATGTAAACTATGGACTCTGGGTGATAATGACTTATCAATGTAGGTTCATCAGTTCTAATAAATGTACTGCTCTGGTGGAAGATACTGATAACTGGAAGATACTGATAATAGACAGAACCTAACACCACTTTCTTTGATCCAGCTGCAGGAGGTGATCCTATCTTATATCAACATCTATTCCGATTCTTCAGCCATCCCGAAGTCTATATTCTTATCCTACCAGGATTCGGAATAATCTCCCACATCGTGACATATTACTCCAGAAAAAAAAGAACCATTTGGATACATGGGCATAGTTTGAGCTATGATATTAATTGGTTTCCTGGGATTTATTGTGTGAACCCACCAACACATGTGCTGGAGAAGGGATATACATAAAAAAATTTCTGTATCTTCTGCTCAATTTTGATTTGAAACTATAACTTCTCTTTTTAAAAGTCTATTTAAAAATCAAATAGAGTTATAGAGACACAATATAGACAATTAAGAAAAATCTGCAATGTTGATCAAATACAGCAAGTTATACAGTGATATATATATATCTCATTATTATATATATTACCATTTATATGCATCTGGAAGTAAACAAAACCATAGTCATCCCATTTATGGATAGGTAGCATTAAGATAAAATATCATTGTGGATAAACAACAAAATCAAAATAGTGGTTAATTCCTGAGGATAGTGGAAAGGAAATGGGCTTACAAAGGGTGTTCACGTGCAGCTTCACTACTATCTGTTTTGTTTTTATTTTCAAAAAGCAGTCTGAAACAGGTATTGCCAAATAATGGAGAAAAAAAGGCTAACATGTACTTGCCACTTGCAGTGCCAGGCACACAACAGATGAAATAATAGGACCCAGCCTACATGACAGTAAATGGCAGAGCTGCGATTTGATCCCAGGTAACCTGTCTGTGGAATTTGTGCTTTTAATGTCTTTACTCTCCTGCTTTTGTTGGGATTTGATAGAGTTGGACAGAAGTGCACAGAAGTCAATTATGTTATTTTCTGTAACTTTCTGTATATTTGAAGTGCATCATGAAACAAAGCAAAATAAAATACAAGAGTTTGACCAGGTCATTAAAATCATAATGTTCCCCTCAAACCTGGCCCAGGATCCCAATGAAGGTAAACAACATCACCATCCAGCCAGTTACATAAGCCAAAATCTCTCTCACTAACCAAAGTTCTGTTATTTTGATACTCAAACCTTTCAAATCCTCTTCTTTCTCTTACCTTCACTGCTGTCATCAAAGTCTAGTTAACATTACCTCTTTTCAGCCTCAAAACTGGTATCTCCAAAGGCTTTTGTAGCCTTTGGAGTGTCTCTTTCACTTCATTCTCCACACTGCACCAAGACAGATCTTTCCAGAAGGCAAATTATATTGTCATCCTTGTGTTGCCCAGCGCCCACCCCATTTAGAAAGCTCCCTAGCTTCCTGTTACTTACACCATGAAGATTAAAGTCCTGCACACTGTATGTAAGGCCTTGCCTGGGAAGACTCATTTCTATTTCTCTGCCGTTGCCTCTCTCCATACTCCCCCGAGCTTTTGAGACTCAAGACACCTGACTTTCTTGCAGGCTCTCATTCAAGCCATATGCCATCCCTCCTCAAGTTATTTGCTCAAAATTTTCCCATTGCCTGAAACTCTCTTCATACTACTACCTGCTTTCTGAGTTATAGCTACTCTTCTTTCAGGTCTCCAGGCATTGCTGCTTCCTCAAAGGAACCTCAGGCACCATGCATCTCTCTTCCGCAACACTGACACCATTTCAATATTGCATTTTTGTGTCAGTCTTTTTATAAAATTTCATTTCCATAGGTTTTTGGGGAACAGGTGGTATTTGGTTACACGAGTAAGTTATTTAGTGGTGATTTGTGAGATTTTAGTGCACCTATCTCCAGAGAAGTATACACTGAAGCCAATTTGTAGTCTTTTATCTCTCACCTCCTTCCCACCCTTTCCTTCTGAGTCCCTGAAGTCCATTGTGTCATTCTCATGCCTCTGCATCCTCACATCTTATCTCCCACTATGAGTGAGAACATACGATGTTTAGTTTTCCATTCCTGAGTTGTCTCACTTAGATAATAATCTCCAATCCCATCCAGGTTGCTGCAAATGCCATTAATTCATTCCTTTTTATGACCGAGTATTATTCCATCACACATATATATCACAGTTTCTTTCTGTATTTTTTTAATGCATCATATTTTATTTCCCCTCTGCCTTCCCATCCCACCCTTGGTGATGGTTGTACCCATTTGAGCATTTCTGAGCACATGACCATAAGTAAATCTTGAGAGAGGAGCAGAATTCTTGTCTAAACAATAACTGAAGGGGATTAGCTGCAAGGATAGCATAACTGTTGTGCAGGAACAGAAGCTGCCAAGATCTTCTTGGTGGACAACGCATAGAAGACTTAGAATTATAGAACATCTGTCCCCCCAACAACCCTTTCCCACCCGTCTCCCAAACCCCCACTCCCACCCTATTCCCCACTCCATTAACAGTGTTAACAAAAGCTGAATTTTTCAGTTTTAAAGTGCAAATGATTTGGGTATGACTGCTGTTGCAACAGGCCTGGACAGAAAAAAGTGAAGTCTCCTATGTTTATGCGATGTTTTCCAGAATATAAAAGAGGAGTTCCATGATGACAAGGCCCTCACTGAGCTGGCAGGCCCCTGCGTGGATCGCTGGCACCAAGGCACTGTCCAGATCATTCATGTACTGTGAGGGAAGGGGCTGGCCATTGCTCCCCGCTTGATAGCAAACCTGATCTGAGTCAAGTGTCATACTTATTCCCAGTTTGGTCATTCCATCTTCCTTCAGAAGCTTCAGGTGAGGACAGAGAGCAAGGCAAAAAACCTTGGCAACATGCTCAGTCAATCTACTTTGATTTGCAGGATCACTTGCTAAAAGTATCATTTTGCAGGATCATTCAGGTGTTTTCTAGGAAAAACACCTCTGTCCATCTGATAACTTTTCCATTTGCTTTATGTTCTGATCCATGGAATATCTTCACATTTGTTGTAGTCTCCATGGACTTCTCATTTATAGGACTTAAGACACACTTGCTAATGTTCTTGTCATCATCCACCCACTGGATGTGGATGTGCTCCTGGGGATCCTCCGTGTCCGCCTTCCCACAGGTGATGGTGAAGTCCTTCATCTCTCACAGTACTTGCCTCAAAGAATCCATGTTCTCTGCAGTGATCTGGACCACAGTTTCTTTATCCACTCATTGATATATGGGCATTTGGGTTCGTTTCACATTTGTGTGATTGCGAATTGTGCTGCTATAAACATGCATAAGTATCTTTTTTGTATAATGACTTATATTTCTCTGGGTAGATACACAGTAGTGGGATTGCTGGATAAAATGGTACTTCTACTTTTAGTTCTTTAAGGAATCTCCACATTAATTTCCAAAGTGGTTACACTAGTTTACATTCTTGTGTCAGTCTTTATTGTTGTTTGACTCTCCTATTAGAGAGCTGACATCCACAAGAAAGATAATTTAATTCCTCATTTTATTCACCTTAAAAAATAATCCCAACATAGAAAAGTGCCTAACACATAATCCTTTAAATGTTCAATGGACCATTTGTCAAATGATTGAATAATCACTAATACTAATTGACTGCTTACTGTGTGGTAGGCATCCTAATAACCATTCAGTGACTCCCTATTAGCTGTGGGATAAAATGCAAATCCTTTGACATAACAGCAAGCCCCTTCATGAACTGGTTCTACTCAACACTCCAGCCTCATTTCTCCATGCTTCTCTATTTCCTTTCCTTTAATTCTCAGTCTCTTTTCTCCAGGTATACTAAACTCCTGGAAGTTCCCAAACACGTTTCTTCCTCTTGGCCTTTGCATACACTTCTGCCTATAAACCTTTCCCACTACTTTTTGTCCAAATTTTACAAAATTATAGACTCCACCTCTTGAATTTCCCTTTCCAAGGCAGATTCCTCCAAACTCTGAGGCAGGATTTCATGCCCCTCCTGAGAGATCCCACAGTACCCTATTCTTACATCTTTAGTAGTAATCTTTATTCTCAATTGAAATTGAAGACTTGCTTCTTGATTGCTGAATGGGAAATTTCATTAGCATGGGGTTTCTGTCTCATCTGTGTCTGTATTCTCTCAGTGCATATCATGGTGCCTAGTGCACAGTTAGCACTAAGTAAAAACATAATGAGTGACAAAATGAATGAGACTCCTCTGTGGCCTCTAGGAAGACTACAACTTGCTTGACAGCAGGCTGTCAGACAGTGTAGAAGGTCTCTGGGGGCTGCAAAAGCCTCCATGAGAAAGATTGCCCCAGTAGAGGCCAGAAAATTATAGACGCCTATTCATTTGAGTAGCTCAGATCCTTCAACTAAGTCCTGCCCCATTGGAATGGATTCTCATTCTCCAGATTGAAAGGGCTTCCTCTCCAGCAGGATTTCTCAATGGGATCTACTGGCCTGGGACACTGTGCAGTCTATCAAGGAATCCTAATGTCCCTGGTACAGGTCAGAAGCATGCTAGGAATGAATCCTGTATCTGACTTTTTGCTTTTGCTCTCATGAACTCGAATACACATGCCATCCATTGCCTAGTTCCTGTGAGGTCATGCTTTCAATCATCTATTTACTGCTTTAGCCAAGACTCACACCCAGAACTGTCAAACCCAAAGTCCATGGTGTTATCTAACACTCAATGCTGCTTAAATCATCATGAAACTCTTCTGTTTACTTGTGCTAATGGATTTAGCCTACAAGCGTATATGTATTTTCAGAACTATATTGAGGATCTCAGAAATTCCAAAGACTTTAATACTCTGAAAGTGATAACTTTTGAATGTTGGAATTCAGGTGTCAAGTCAAAGTTTCAGGGGATGCTTCAGTCTGAAGTGTCTCTGAGGTCATTTCAAGGACCAGCCCTGCCTAGGAGTCTTTTTCTGGCTATGGCAAAAGATGTCTTGCTCAGTGTCTCCTTTAAAAGAAGGATCTCCTTGCCTGGCCATGGGGAATGTGATTAGCTGAGATCTTCTAGCTATTAGCTTCGTCAGTGTCCACTTCTGCTCTGGCTGTGTTCATGCTATTCTCAGGATGGATTCTGGCCAAAAGCTGATCAAGGCAGTGATACAAGGGCCTAGCTCTTTCAGCCCATTATGGGAGTGCTCTAATGGAAAAGTTCTGTTCTGGAATTCCCTGTTGGGTTGGCCAAAGCATTATTAGATTGGTGTACTGATCTGATAACTCTCCCTGCTCAAATCTTTTTCCCCATTTTTCCTTTCACTGATATTACTTGTCAATAAACTGTTACGTTCTTCACTTCATCTTAGTGTCTGCTTCCTTGAGAATTCAACCAGTGACACAGGCTCTAGAGTGTTCATAATTTCAGTGTATACAGCAGGTATGTCAGTGGCATGATGGGCTAGAAGGCAAGGGTAGAGAGGTATTACTACTATTATCGCTTCTCTGACTTTGGATATTGACAGGCAAAAATGACGTGTAGGGTCTCTGTTGGAGAAAGGGACCACATGGGCAAAGACTCGGGGCTATCACCAGTTTGACCATTCTGTAGAGTGTGTTGTGTTTGACACAACTTCAGGGCAGTTGTGAAGGGACTTGTGTCTAGAAAGGTAGTTTGAGGTCAGCCTTGAATATCAAGCTAAAGACTGTGGGTTTTATTTTTTAAGGAGTTGCTACATTGGAAACAAGGTCATGCTTAATGTGCTTTGTGGGATTATCTGGTTTTGGCCCACAATGGGATTTGTGTGTTAAATCTCTCTAAGCAGAAGTTAATTAATAAGCAGGTATTAATGTATTTGAGTTTACCTTGGAAATTTGCTTTTTAAATATAGGATTAAGTAGGGGAGGGAAGCACATTTCAGGCTGGAAAGTCAACTGAGTTATAGCCCTCTGGTCCCTCTGCAGCCTGTCAGCTTCCTTTCCTGCCCCCAAATCCCAGGTTCCTTGGAAATAACAGAGGAACAACACTGCAGCAAATGCATACTTTATTCCAGGTGAGTGATGCATGGGTTCCTTCTACTTCCTGACCTGAGGGATGTAGCTAAATAGACATCCAGAAGTGCACTGAAATTAAGGTTGCCAGACTGAGAAAAAAAAGTACGTAAAATATATTCATATACACACATATATGACATTTCTAAAATTATTCATTGCTTATCTGAAACAAATATAACTGTACATCTGGTATTTTATCTGGCAACCTTACCCTGCTTTCATTTTGGAGGCTTACAGCTAGTCTTAAAGAAAATTAGGCCCTTTGAGGCCCTTTCTTAACTTCTGCACTGCCCTTAATTGATTTCTAAGTCAAAATTGCTACCCCATGTCACCCAGGCCCTAGTACCAACGTGGCTCCACTGGAAAGCTGCTCCTCCAGGCTGCCAGAGCACTTATACTTCCCTCAGAGCAGAATCGGAGGAGAGTGATTCAGGGTAATGGGGCTGATCTGCACCGACCTGTGAACGCACTGAGTTCGTCCACTTCCTCTCTGAGAGCTCCTGGGCAAGTGAGGAAACTTCTTTGACTTTGAATTTCTTTATCTTTACAACAGTGAAGCTCAATGCCTACTCACAGGATTGCTGAGAGAATTGAATTTAATAGTCCTGCTCCTTATATGGCCTGGATTGTCAGGGTGCTCATGTCATGAGAGCTGACACCCCGGTTATCCTTACTTGTGCACCTAAGAACAGGGCCTCATATGCAGTACACAAGCTTACTGCCTATTTGCTGAATGAATCAATGAATGTATGCCTTTAGGGGATGCCTGGACCTCACTGAGGAAAATGGATGGGGTCCAAGAATGCTTGTGGGCCCAACAGGCTCAGAATGGGACAGTCAGACATGGAGGGTAGGCATAAGCCCAGGGGCTGGGCATGGATCAGGAGGAAGTAGAATAAGAAGGGAAGTGGTGAGACACCAGCGAGTCCACCAAGGGGCTGGAAGAACTGATATGCAGGAAGGTTCTGGAACTAGGGCTGGCAATGGCCAAAGAGAGACCATGGCAGTGTGGCCTCTAAAAGAGTCCAAGAGGGTCAAGAGGGTTGGGTGCAGTAGCTCACGCCTGTAATCCTAGCACTTTGGGAGGCCAAGGCTGGCAGATCACCTGAGGTCAGGAGTTCAAGACCAGTCTGGCCAACATGGTGAAACCCCATCTCTACTAAAAATACAAAAAATTAGCCAAGCGTGGGGGTGTGCGCCTGTAATCCCAGCTACTCAGGAGGCTGAGGGAGAAGAATCACTTGAACCCAGTAGATGGAGGTTGCAGTGAGCTGAGATCATGCCATTGTACTCTAGCCTGGGCAACAAGAGTGAAGCTCCATTTCAAAAATAAAAAATAAATAAATAAAATGAAAGAGCCCAAGAGGATCTGCCATATTCTCTCAAGTCAGTACAAGCAGAACAGATAAAATGAGCCTGGCTACTTTAAAATGTATAAAAAGTCATTCCTGGTCTCATAGCCTTCCTCAAGATAAGTTTTCACTGCCTAGGTCAACCATATAGTTTGTTAGTTAAATAGAATGCTTGTATTACTTAAACAGAACACTCACCAAACAGTAGTGAAAGGGTCACTATTCATAGCTACGTTGAGACATTTGACTTAGACTGGAACTTACATGGGCTACCTAGGAAATACAGTCACCTTATCTCTGTCCAGTTTATCTCTTTTTATAGACAGAAGAGGCTTGACTATTCTTTCAAAAGAACTATCAAGACTGGAAGGTCAATTCTTCAGATCCTCCCTCATGTAACATGGTATAGAGATTTCCAGAAGCAGAAAAGAGCTACAGTGAGCTTCCCAGGGGCTTGGCTGAAGAAGAGCTACAGTCTGGCTGGAGAATGTAGCTCCAGTTAATATTAACTCTTTTCCTCCTCAATCATTTAGCAAGTGTTTATAGATTGCCTATGCACTTCACCCTGTAATCGAAATTATGAAAAGAAATTATGCAGGAAATAAGGGAAGACTGTATTTAGTCCCAATTAATCTTTACTTATCTGCAGTCTGTACCAGATCATAAGCTCCCTGAGGACAGCATTTGTACCATTTATCCCTGTATCCTCTGTGCCTAGTGCAGAACAAGGAACACATCAGAAGCTTATTAACTACTTCTTGACTAAAAGAGTAATGAATATAAAAATTATCATGTAAAAAATAAGAAAATAATAAAGTCCTTAATATAAATAGTTCATTGATTCAACCAATGTTTTTGGAGTGCTTCTCTATGATCAGCTCTGGTTTAGGCACTGATGATATTGCCTGAAGCCTTCTCATCTTAGGAATAATTTGATTTTCAATCTAGTAGCACTAGGTAAATGTTAGGAGTTGGGAGAGAGGAGTCTGGGCTGGGCTAGAGTAGACTTCATGGTGCCCCTGCATTGGGCTTTATGGATAACAGAAGAAGGGAGAGAGCATCCCTGGAGAAAGCATCGAAGGTGAATGCTAAAGAGAAAGTCACACAGCATGCGGAGGGCATGAGGGTGGGATCTGAGGACTCAGGTTGATGAGTAATGGAAAGTTGGATCGAAAAAGTTGCTTGAGGGAAGATTTTTAATTCCAGAAAGAGGAGTTTGGACTTGATGTGCATTAGTTTTCTGGGACTATACTACAGACTGGGAGGCTTAAACAATAGAAATTTATTTTCTCACAGTTCTAAAGGCTGCAAGTCCAAGAGCAAAGTGTTGGCATGATTGGTTCCTTCTGAGGCCTCTCCTTAGCTTGCAGAGGGTCACCTCGCTGTGTCTTTACATGGTCTTTCTTCTCTGTGTTTGCATCCTTGGTGTTTCCTTGGGTGTCCAAGTTTCCTCTTCGTGAAGACACTGGTCAGATTGGATTACGGCACATCCTAAATGGCCTCCTTTTAACGTAGTCAATTCTAAGACCCTATTTCAAATACAGTTGCATTCTGAAGTACTGGGAGTTTGGGGCTCAACATGCAAATTTTTGGAGGGGAGAGACATTTTGGCTCATACAAACCACAACAATATGGCAGGCCAGAGGAAGCTATCAGGGATTCTTGAGCAGACAGGTGACATTGTAAGAGTGCAATAAATGTGATTACATCTCTGCAAGGTGTGGGTCCCGGGAGGACTCTGTTAAATTAATGACCTTAGAGTTATTACAGATTCAACTACTGAATGTGGACATGGGTCATCACTACGAAAAAAGAAAAATTGCCTCTTTGATTTATTGCTAATCATGGCAAACTTTGACCATGTAATTTTGTCGCGTTCAAAATGCTTTTGAAAATCAATAACTTTTTCCTTAGCTGTCCACAGCTGATAATGAATATTCTTCCCAATGTCTCAGCTAATACAGGAACAAGAGGAAAATACAAATTAGGATGTATATGACATAACTTGGTGTCTTGATAAGGGCATGCATGGCATGTACTATTCCCACTCCGTTGTGCATCTTTGTGTAATGATGACTGACTAACTGCATTTTGTCAGTCACTTTCAAAATTGTAATGAATTGGGCAATTCTGCAAGTGACTGACCTTCATTGGATGTATTGCTCTTAATTTTTTTTTTTTTGGCATGGGACTGACTTTTCATTCTAATGGAATAAAAACCCATATTGCCAAGTGCTATAAATAAAATGATCATACATTTTGTTCATTAAAATAAATGTATTTATTGAAAACTTGTTTTAGGTGCTGTGACTGATGCTGAAGATGTGGAGGTGATTAAGAAATGTCACTTTTTAAAAAAATATTCCAAGTTTGGTTCAACAGTCAAATTCTGGAATTACTTACTATGCCCTCACTGTGAAGTTTCATCCTAGTCTTCCCAAAGTTCTTTGCCAATGACCCCAGCATGTTTCAATCTACAAAATTTTTCTTATTTATATCTAAAAAGTCTATAGTATGCATAAAAATAAAATGACACTATCTCTATTTAAACATCAATCATTAATCTTTTAAGCTCTCGAAAAAAAATTGAGGATTAAAGTGTACTCATTATCACTACCACTTGTTTATTTAATCTAGTATATCACTGGATAATTATTTTTGAGAATTTGATGTTCTCTTGTTTATTTATAACCTAGATTTAAATGACTGACTGCAACATGTATCTCAGAGATTTTCCTCATTGTTGTAGATGCTGTTCCTTATTACCATCTCAAATATTCCAAATATGAAATTTGTTTTTCCATTTGTACGGCACTGTTTTCAAGGACTTTTGATGTATTGATTGCTGTGGTCAATGCATATGTGAAGACAAAGGGGCAACTAGTGTAGTGGTTAAACAGATATTTGGAAATTTGAAAGAAGATAGAATGCAACTAGGTGTAGATGGATGGTGTGTCTCTGGATGATCTAAGAGCAATCAAGTCTAAAGATAGGTCTGAAAGGAAAGACATTCTGCACATTCATTGACTAGCACTTATCCACTTGTCAGCTGTGCTCACTTGATTTGTTTAACTTCAGTTTTTCGTCTTTCTTACCATCATTAGTGTCCCAAGTAAAAACTTAGAGGACAACTTATATGCCCCTCATCAGGGAGTTGAGAATGACTGTTTTCACATATCTTACACCTGATCAAGGCATGAAGTCTTAAGGTAGAAACAATTATCATTCACAGTAGAACTACAAAAGAACCTCATTAATATATGTGCTACTTATTTCCCTTTGATGTGGTCATAGTCCTTAACCAGACTGTAGTTATTCTATGTAAGTATTACTGATTTTCCTGCAGCCTCCATTGCACCATTGGCACAATGCAAGGAAAACCTACAGCATTCTATGCACTTGTGATGAGACCATCTTACCACTTACCACTCTCATTCCACTACTTACTGTTTCACCACTATCAGGATCGATCTCATTATGGTAGGCCAGCTGTTCTCACATACACTCCCAAATCTCAGAGTTTTAACAAGGTAGACTTTATTTCTCTCACACATATAGTTCAATATAGGTGTTTTGCTAAATAGTGATTCTGGGACCCAGGCTGCTGCCAGCTGGTGGCCCCATCTTCCTGTAGGGCCTTGAGAGTCTCTGTAAGATCCTCTGTGCCACACTGTGGTTAGAGGAAGAAAGAAAGTGTGGAGGATTGAGGGACGTGCATATTGGTTCCTGGAGGGAGTGTGTATTAGTTTCTTCTTGCTGCTATAACAAATAACCACAAACTTAGAGGCTCAAAATAAGATAAATGTATTATCTTACCATCAAAGTAGGATAAATGTATTGTCTCACAATTCTGGAAATTGAAGTCCTTAAATTGAGGTATTAACAGGAGAAAAACTCCAAGTCGTGCTGTTTGAACTCATTTTAAATTTATGAATTCTAACCTCAAGTGGACTCTTAGAGCTGGATAATAATAATTTTATTACATCATTTAAATAGTAGCCTAATAATATAGTCTAATACTTTTAGCCTAATAATAACCTAATAATTTTACTACATTTTCCTAGTCGTCTGATTCTTAGCCTGTAATGTGCATCAGAGTCACTTGGAGGGCTTCATCAAACACTTATTGCTGAGTTTATGATTCAGGGAGTTGGGTGCTGAAGGTGGTTGCTGATAGCTGAGTCAGTCTGTCCTCACTGATGTGTCTTTCAGCAGCTCAATTCTCAGTGTGAGAATTGGTGCAGGTTTTATGAACTGCCCTTTGAATTTGCAATACAGACAGTCATTGACTTATGATGGTTCAACTTATGATTTTTCAACTTTATCACGGTGCAAAAGCAATATACATTCAGTGGAAATGAACTTTGAGTATCTGGTTTTGATCTTTTCCAGTTTCCATGCAGAACAATAACTCTCTGGTGATGCTGGGCAGTGACAGCAATCCACAGCACCCTGTCAGTCACACAGTCACCATGGTAAACAACCAATATTTAACAGTGTACCATGTTGCCAGCATTTTTGGGATACCACGTTTTCTGTTTTTGCATCCCATCATGTCTACAAAATATCCATTTTCAACTTAACAATATTTTCAACATATGGATTTATCAGGAAGTAACTCCATGGTAAGTTGAGGAGCATTTGTACAAGTTTACAACTGTTTTAAATTGTAAACATACAACCATATGTTTCTTTACAAATAGATCATTTCCCTAAATCTCCCATTTGCTCCCAAATAATGGGAAATTTTGGTGCTCCAAATCTTTGAGTTATTTTCTGGTCTAAACGTTCTTCTGATAATTTGAGATATGTTAGTGACAGTTCCCATTTCAATACCAAGTCATTTTAGTGGGCTGATGAATCTTCAGTTGAGAAACACAGAGAGATGTCTAAAGGGTGTGATGTCAGAGTCTACTATTTGATGATTAAGTAGACTCTATGTTGTTCTTATAAAAAAGGAAATGGGGCTGGGTGTGGTGGCTCACGTCTGTAATCCCAGCACTTTGGTAGGCTGAGGAGGGTGGATTGCCTGAGCTCAGGAGTTCACGACCAGCCAGGGCAACATGGTGAAACCCTGTCTCTACCAAAATACAAAAAATTAGCCAGGTGTGACAGCAGGCACCTGTAGTCCTAGCTCCTTGGGAGGCTGAGGCAGGAGAATTGCTGGAACCTGGGAGGCAGAAGTTGCAGTGAGCCGAGATCACGTCACTGCACTCCAGTCTGGCAACAGAGCGAGACTCTGTCTCAAAAAAAAAAAAAAAAAAAAAAAAAAAAAAAAAAAAAAAAGGGACATAGAAGCTTCCCACGGCCAATATGTAAGTGTGCAGCTTTTATAATAAAAAACCCAGCAAACCGAATCTTGGTTTTATCATATTGCCCAGCATGTATTTATTTTTAAACTTGCACAAGTATACCCACAAACACACTTAACTTGTTATCAAAGACCAAGGTACTGAAATATGGTAAAATGCCCGGTTCTAAGAATAGCACCTGGCACATAGTTGGCATTCAATAATGATCTCTTCATTCAATAAACATACATGAAGTACTGTATGAGGACTGGAAGATACATAATCTGCAGAGATGTGACAAAGAAAGACGCTGTTCATAGTCAAATGCTGAAGAGAGATCAGATAATGTGAAGACTAGAAAGCATCCACTGAATTCCCCAACACAGGGGTCCGTGGTGATCTCAGAAAAGCCACTTAAGCCAAAATATCAGGGATCAAATTCAGCCTGCAGAGAGATAAGTCGTTAGTCACTGAGGAAGTAAGTATAGTTTCTATAAGAAGCTTGGCTGCAGAGGGGAGGAAAGAGAGAGATGAAGGGATGGATGGCATCTCAGTGGGAAAACTTTTAAGGTAGGAGAGATCTGTATAAGTTTAAGTGCAGGTGATAATAGGCCCTTAGAGAGGATGTGATTGTATATAGAGGAGAGAAAGAAGAGTTAATCGATATAGATACAGAAGAATCAATAACAGAGGATAATGAACTGAGAGGGATTGAGCTGAGAAACACAAGACGATGGATAATCCTTAGGCAGGAAGAGAAAGGGAAGCTCCACCATTTGTCCTGTTATGATAAAGGAGTCAGAGAGATGCATTAAAATGAGTAGGCAACACAGATGTTTCATAAGACTGGATAGCCCTCTTCAGAGCGCTGTGTTCTTACTGGGCCCATAATCAATAGCTACAGTGCAGGTACGCATCTCTCTCTCTTCTGTCTTCAACAAAATTCTAACAAGTACATGAATTGGTGGTAAGAAAACTGGAGTAGAAAGCAAGAAATGTGATTTCAAGGCATGACTCTCCTACATGTTGGGTCTTCATTTCTGAGTACTGTGTTTTGGGATGGTACCAGAATGTTTCTACCCAGCCCAAGGCTGCAACACAGCAGTGCTCCATGGGGAATGGATGCCAGTTCCTACTAGCCATATAGGTTGTGGTAAGGACAAATAAAAAGTGAGTGTGAGAGGGCTTCATTCATCACAAAGTTAGCAAATTTTACATACAGGTACAAAATTACAGGTTTGGCTTTTCCTTTTCTTAGAAAATCTACATTTCAAAACAGGTTAAAAAAAAAAAAGAAAGAGTACCAAAAGCTTTAATGTAAGAGGGCCAAAGTGTGAAGGGGTGGGATGGAAGGAGTGTATGTACCCAATTCTTCCATTGCACACTCACAGCATAAACAAATGATGAAACAGAGCAGTAACCTTGAGGCCTCCCTGGCAGGATGGAAGCCCAGCCAGTGAGAGTGGTGCCCAAATGAAGAGCAGCCAGAGTGGCCTTCAGCCAAGTATCGATCCCACTTTCTATTCTGAGCGGTACTTAAACCTTGCTTCCCCTCCTGGCATATGTCCCATCTTTAATAAAACAGAAAGACAAAGTGGTCTGTGTGAGAAGGAAGCAAGCCTCGGGAAACATTACCAGTGAGTCACCCCTGACCCCTAGCCAAGGGTCAGCCTCCCAGAATTCTCTTCTGAATCTGCATGTGGTTTTTCCAGGATGCTGCATTTCCTAGAGTCACCTCCACTCCACTCACTGCTATTGTACGAACAAGGGCATCAACAAGACCCTGTCCCTTCCCACTGGCTCCTACCCTCCCCCAATATATCTTCTCAAACTGATAACTACACACTTGCTGCCTAGCAAGTACAGTGTTCAATAAGTATTTGTTGAATGAGTGAATGAATAAATGATCATTGTATGAATGCCGCCCTGGACTGCATGGCCTGTGAGATGCTCTTCACACATGAATAATAACTGGAGTACATGGTTTACCATGAGCCACTACGGTTTGGTACCATCAGTGACCAATAATCAGTTCCAGTAATCAGTACACCCTACAGCTCTGTAAGTGGGAGGCGGTTTCAGATCAGTCTAGTACCTTTTTAAGCACAGTGTGGGAGGGGATGCACATGTTCATCGCCTCTCTAGCACTCTTCTGCTTTGAAGTCAGAGAAATTGTGTCTCTTGGCTGAATAGTGTTTGAAGCAAGTCCATAGCAACAATAAATAACATTTATTGAGCATTTACCTTTCTTCTAAGTGCTTCACACATATTGAAAGAATCAGAAGTCCTAGGTCTGATTTCTAGATCTACAAGATCTTTTCTGTGTGATTTGGGGCAAATTACTTAACTTCTCAAGGTCTCAGTTTCCTTAACCATGAAGTAGACACAATAATACCACATACCTTTTTCTTCCTTTCGTCTCAATAACATTTTTTCTTGCTCCTTTTCCAGTGTATCCTGTCTCAGTAAACACCGTATCTCCCTAGTTCATTGTAGAAACATGGTAGTCAGCTTTGATCCATGGTCCTCCTTTACCCCAACCTATCCTTATCCAGCTCATCAGTAGAAATAAAATCTACTTCTCACATCTTCCACAAATTGTCCAATTCTATCCATCTGTACTGCAACACTCTAGTCCAAGTGGCATAATCTCCTGCCTGTATCACTAAAATATTTTTCTAACTGACCTCCCTTGCATCTCTCCAACACAATTTTAACAGGGTTTTTGGAACATAATTCGGCTCATGAAACTTTCCAGATTAAAAACCTTTAAAAAAATGCCTTCATGAATAAACTACTCTTTATATATAGAGGTCTAAATTGGTGTTGTCAGCCTAAAGGTTTGAGCCTCTAGGTTTTGTTTGTCTTGAAGAGGATTTTAATTAGCTGCCTACATTAAAAAATCAGAAGATTTAACATAAAAGTCAGATTCCCAGAGTCCCTTGAAAAATATTTGCTCATACTATGTCAGATTCCCTGTGTAAACCAGCAAGTGAAACACATAAGTGGTTCCAAATGGACAAGACTCGCTTCTCCCAGTCTGCCCTGCTGTTGTTTTCAATGCAACCCACTTCACTAAAGAATATACCTTCCTGGTTTTAATAGGCATTTGAGTTTTCAATCTCTGATCTGGATTGATTGAAGGAAAAGAAACTGGATTTTTCCAGTTCATGTAGGGGGCCTAGCCCAATCCTAGAAATGGCTTCCTCAAGTTTGGACAAAAGTTCAGGGTCTGGTCTATATCCATGGCTGCACATATAGATATAAAGTCTTCTAACTCTTCATTCTGAAAAACACATTGAGCAAGGACTCACTGGGCAATTGACAATTGTGCATTTATTTTTTCTTTAATAAAAACCCTACTACACATCCATTTGAAGGACTAGAATTGAAACAGGTGACACCACCAACTGCTAAACAGGATGCAGAGCAACAGAACTCTCCTTTATTGCTGGTGGAAAGACAAAATAAAACAGATATTTTGGAAGACAGCTTTATAGTTTCTTATAAAAGTAAACATAGTCTTACCATACCATCAAGTATTCGTGCTTCTAGGTATTTGCCTGACAGATTTGAAAGTCGATTTCTACACAGAAAGCTGCGTACAAATTTTTTTTTTTTTTTGAGACGAAGTCTCTGCCGCCCAGGCTGGAGTGCAGTGGCCGGATCTTGGCTCACTGCAAGCTCCGCCTCCCGGGTTCCCGCCATTCTCCTACCTCAGACTCCCGCGTAGCTGGGACTACAGGCGCCCGCCACCACGCCCGGCTAGTTTTTTGTATTTTTTAGTAGAGACGGGGTTTCACCGTGTTAGCCAGGATGGTCTCGATCTCCTGACTTCGTGATCCGCCCGTCTTGGCCTCCCAAAGCGCTGGGATTACAGGCTTGAGCCACCGCGCTCGGCCGCATACAAATATTTATAGCAAGTTTCTTTATAATCACCCAAACCAGGAAGCAACCAAGATGTACTTCAGTGGATGAATGGATAAATAAACTGTGGTATATCCAGAAAATGGGATATTATTCAGGAATAAAAAGAGATGGGCTCTCAAACCAGGGAAAGATATGGATAAATCTTCAGTGCATATTGCTAAGTAAAAGAAAACAATTTGAAAAAGCTGTATAATGTAGAATTCTGATTATATGACACCCTAGAAAAGACAGAACAGTAAAGGTAATAAAGAGAGTAATGATAACATAGATTATTTAAAAGTGTGGGGGCAGAGGCAGGGTTGGATAGGTGAGGCACAGAAGATGCTTTAGAACATGAAATGCTTGCATGATTCTGTTGCAGTGAATATCAGACATTAAGCATTTGTTAAAACCTACAGAACTTTATAGAACAAAGAAAAATATTAATGTATATACATTTGTAAACATCATGTAGAAGGTCAGAGGATTTCAGGATGGAATGCAGAATATTATTAAAAAAATATATAAATGCATTGCAAATGTAGGAAACAATCACACTAAAGGGATGTGGAAGTGAGGTACTGACCTAAGTAACTTTGGAAATTAGACTATAAGACTATAGGCAAAGGGAAGAAATCACCATACTATAGATAATAAGTTGTTTCCATGGGGCTATGGGTTAACAACTCCGAAACCATATATGTGTATATGGAATTCAACAATTAGATGAATGAATGGTGAATAGTGGGAGACTGATTCTCACTGTTACAGTGGAAGGTTACAGACAAGCAAGAGTAGAAGGTTAGAATAATCCATGGGTCATGGATTAGAGTTGGAATTATCTATTTATCAGAATGTTTATTTATTAGGTTGGTACAAAAGTTATGGCAAAAAAGCAATTACCTTTGCACTAACCTAAGAACATTTCTCTCTCTGTCTCTCTCTCTCTCTCTCTCTCTCTCGTCACATTATAAGTTTCATGTGGGTAGATCCATGGGCAATGGAATAGAGTTGAAGACATCAGTATAAACTCATGTTTAGCTTAATATAGACGCAAATAATCACATATGGAAATATGTATCGATATGTGTTTATATCTAAACACATATCTATATAAACACATATCTAAACACATATCTATATAACACAGGTTAGCATGCACGCACATGTGATTTTGCTGTGTTAGCTGAAGCAGGTCTGAAGCAACAACACTTCAATAGCAACGGGCATATCTGCAACCCACATCTTGGTTTCAAACACAATTCTCCAACAAAAAGAAACAGGGTTTCTTGAAGAAATAGTGGATTCTAGGACTGGGGCAGAAAATATATAAGATAAAACTAGAAAATCTTGTAGTGCCAGAAAGTAACAAAATGCTCAAAAACCAACAAATGAATTGCAGTCAGGGGCATGTCAAAGAGATGTAAGAACCAACTGAAGGAGCCCTCAATGGCCAAAGCTTGAGCAACCGAGCAACAAAACAAATAAAGTAGTGTTTAATCATAATCGAAAGCATAAAATGAATACCAGTTAATTCATGCTGATACAAATAAATGATTGAATAAATAAATGAGAAAGGGTAGACAAATCTTCCATACATAGCAATCCCAAATAATTTATGTATATCTTCTGTGTTTAAGGGGGTAGAGGTTAACTTTACATTCCTTAAATGTGGGCTGCCCATAGGAACTTCCCCCTAAAGAGTATGCCAAGGGAAAAAAGAATGATTTTACAGTAGAAAGACCTGACAAATAGTTCCTCAAGGTGGGTGATCAAGGTCAATATGCACAGTGATAAGTCATATTGATAATATGTACCCTTGACATGACATTATGAGAATGACACTTTGCTTCTGTGTATTCCTCACAATCACCCATGACCCCGGTCCAATCATAAGAAAAACATCAGACAAATCCCAAACTGGGGAACATTTTACAAAATATCTAACCAGTAATCCTCAAAACTTTTAAGGTTATAAAAAAACAAGGAAAATCTGAGGAGGTCACAATGAAGAGAGCCTAATGAGACATGATGACTAATTCTAATGTGGCATCCTTAATGGGATAATAAAAGAGAAAAAGGACATTAGGAGAAAACTGAGGAAATCTAAATAAAGTATGGACTTTAGTGAGTAGTAATATATTCATATTGATTTATTAATTGTGACAAATGGACTGTACTAATGTAAGATATAAATAACAGGGAAACTGGATGTGGGGGTATGGAAACTGTACTATCTTCCCAATAATTCTCTAAATCTAAAACTGTTCTAAAATAAAAATTTATTTTTTTAAAAAATAGATTACACTTTGAATAAAATTCAGATCCCTTATCATGAGCCACAGCACCCAGCATGATGTGGTTCTGCCCACCCTTCCCACTCCACCCTGAACTGCTTTCCCTTTGCTCAATAATCTTCGGCTAGATTGCTCTGCCACATCACATTCATTTCTGTATTGGGGCCACCACGTGGTCTGTGACAACCTCCTGGGATGTTCTTCACTCTGACATCTAATTACCTCTTCTTAATCACTCAGGTCTCAGCTCAAGTGTCCTTTCCCCAGAGAGAGCCTCTGTGGAATTCCCAAAGGAAATCATGTGCCCTCAAGTCTGATATTCATCACTCTATATGTTCTTTTCTTTCTCAGCATGTGCTATAAAATGGAATTACCTATTGACAGGAGTGGTTTTTTTTTTTTTTTTTTTTTTTTTTTAACATCTCCCACCACACTGTAAGTTCCATGCGGGTAGAAATAATTTCTACTTTACTAGTCGTTGAACACCCAGCTCCTAATTTAATGCCTGGCCCATAACAGGTATTCAAAAATGTTTTTGGAATAAATTAATTAAATGAGACAGTGTAGGTGGCAGGGTCTA